>NC_059226.1:27969702-28289809 GCF_020615455.1 Coregonus clupeaformis | reverse complement strand
TCATGGTCACAATCAGAGGAAGTGGATAACTGTACTTCACCGTGATCTGATTGAGACTACGGTAATCAATGCACGGGCGTAACCCTCCATCCCTCTTCTTCACCAAAAAGAAACTCGAGGACGCAGGGGAAGTGGATGGCCGTATGTATCCTTGTCTCAGAGATTTGTCTATGTAAGTCTCCATAGCTCTCTTCTCCTCTTGAGACAGAGGATACACATGGCTCCGTGGGAGCGCAGCTCCTGCCTGGAGGTCTATCGCACAATCTCCCTGCCTATGAGGAGGTAACTGCGTCGCCCTCGACTTACTGAACACAACAGCCAAATCCTCATACTCGGGGGGAATGTGCAATGTGGGCACCTGGTTTGGACTCTCCACCGAGGTAGCCCCCACGGAAACACCTAAACATCGACCCACACACTGGGCAGACCACTCCATCAGAGCCCTCTCCTGCCACGAAATAGACGGATTATGGATACTCAACCAGGGCATTCCCAGCACCACCGGATACGCAGGCGAGTCGATCAGAAATAGCTGGATAATCTCCTCATGACCCCCCTGCGTACACATCCTAAGTGGTGCCGTGACTTCCCTGATCAAGCCCGATCCCAACGGACGGCTATCTAGGGCATGAACGGGGAATGGGACGTCAACAGGAAGAAGGGGAATCCCTAATTCTAAACAAAAATGTCTATCAACAAAAATTCCCAGCCGCGCCTGAATCTACTAGCGCCTTATGCTGGGAATGAGGTGCAACCTGTGGAAATCGCACAGGTATACAGAAGTGCGCAGCAGAGAGCTCTGGGTAAGTGGGGCGCCTACTCACCTGGAAGGACTCCCCAGTGCGGAGCCTGTCATCTTCTCCCCTAGGAGACCCTCCCCAGCACCTAGCCGCGGTGTGTCCTCCACGGCCACAGTTGGTGCAGAGGACGGCCCCCCTCGTGCTCCGACCCCTCCTCTCTCTAGCGCCAGCACCCCCGAGCTCCATAGGGCTCGGCTCGGAGGTGCTGGAGGATGGAATGGACGGACCCCCCTCGGACGTCCGCGGGTAGCCAGCAGGGTGTCCAGCCTGATGGACATGTCCACTAACTGATCGAAAGAGAGGCTGGTATCCCTGCAGGCCAGCTCCCGACGGACGTCCTCTCGTAGACTACAGCGGTAGTGATCGATGAGGGCCCGCTCATTCCACCCTGCATCCGCCGCTAGAGTTCGGAATTCTAAAGCGAACTCCTGGGCGCTCCTCCTCCCCTGCCGGAGGTAGAACAGACACTCCCCCGACGCTTTCCCCTCAGGTGGATGGTCAAACACAGCCCTGAAGCGGCGGGAGAACTCAGAGTATGTGATGGTGGTGGCGTCTATTCTCCTCCACTCGGCGTTGGCCCATTCCAACGCCTTGCCGGTAAGACAGGAGATGAGGGCGGACACGCTCTCGTGTCCCGAGGGGGAAGAACCCTCCTAAACAGAGGAGGAAAACAACGAAGTACAGACGATCAACAGTAGCGCACAAACACGACAGCAAGAACAATCACACACAACACCTGACAAACACAACGAGAACTTATAGGACACTAATGAGCGCTAAACGAAAACAGGTGTACAACATCAAGACAAAACCAAACGAACATCGAAACATACAACGGTGGCAGCTAGTACTCCGGAGACGACGACCGCCGAAGCCTGCCCGAGCAAGGAAGAGAGGCAGCCTCGGCCGAAACTGTGACACCCATAATGTCAAGCAAAGAGGCACTGAGTTTGAAGGTAGGCCTTGAAATACATCCACCGGTACACCTCCAATTGACTCAAATGGTGTCAATTAGCCTATCAGAAGCTTCTAAAGCCATGACATCATTTTCTGGAATTTTCCAAGCTGTTTAAAGGCACAGTCAACTTAGTGTATGTAAACTTCTGACCCACTGAAATTTTGATACAGTGAATTATAAGTGAAATAATCTGTCTGTAAACAATTGTTGGAAAAATTACTTGTGTCACGCACAAAGTAGATGTCGTAACCGACTTGCCAAAACTATAGTTTGTTAACCAGAAATGTGTGGATTGGTTGAAAAACGAGTTTTAATGACTCCAACCTAAGTGTATTGAAATGTCCGACTTCAACTGTATATATATTGTAAGACCAATGTACAAAGTGCAGTAATATATATATATATATATATATATATATATATATATATATATATATATATATATATATATATATATATACTGCACTTTGTACATTGGTCCTTTTTAGGGTTAATCAAGTTACTATATCAGGGAAATGGCTTTATCAGAGTACAGGTGCATCCTGGGTAGAAGTCATGCTTGGGTAGCTTTGAACTATTGCACCCAACACTCATTTTGATAGACAAGCCTTATAAAACACATTCTTAAACTCTCTCCCCTATAAATAATCACAATGAAGACATAGTAATGCATTTAGGTGGAGGTGCCCAGAACAGCTATGAGAAACCACACAGAGAAATGTGTTATTTTAGTTAAGGACTCATTGTTCAGTGCAATTCTTGAAAAGTGTGTTATATGTATTACCAAACACAAACCATGAATATGGTCTGTCAATAACATTGTGTGTAATGATTAGCAGTGAATGAATGAAAATATTAAATAATATAATTAATACAACTGTTGATAACTGCCTGTAATATACGTGTAATAGCGATTCAATTGTCTGATTCTTTGATCCATCTCATAACTTATTCAAACCAAATGCAAATCGTGTTCATGTGGTTGAAACATTGTATGGTAACCAGCCACCAGCTGGCTTATGCAAAAGGCTGTTTCTCCTCAGCTGAAACAAGGTAGTGAGAATTAGATCATGAAAGTTTATAGGGACAGTCCCTGCAGTCCCTGGGCTACTTAACTGCTTTAACTGTCTATCTGAATCATCAGAGATGCTAAACTGGGACCCTGAAACACCCAGGTGACAGACTGGAGTTCACCAAGTGTGGTGCCACACAGCTGTGAGGGTCACAGACGGGAAGAGAGAGGGGTGGGGTGTGTGAGAGAAACAGACACAACTAATAAAAGGAGAGCAGGGCCTGTGTGGAACGGAATGGATTATCAAACATAAACCCTTAGACTATGGAATGAATGCATTAATAGTTACTTCTCATGCAGTTTGACCAAAATGATGGAAAATATGCTGTTTCAGTGTAACTTAAAGCATAATAAAAGTAACCATAAATATGTTTATTCCATACTCTAACTATGTACGATTAAATAGTCAGTTTATATTTTCAGTAAATTTGGTCAGAATCTGTGACTATTTGGCTACTTGTACATTTTACCTCTTAAATATGACATTAAAGTTTCAATATCTCAGGCCCAGAAAATCAGATTCTTACGAGGTAAGGTTCTCCTGCTTCAGTTTTCTCAGAGGGTCTATGTCATCAGAGAAAAGTCCTTGATGGTGCTACAGACCACAACTGTAGCTGAAAACATCTCCATTTTCATCCTTTCTGTATATTTGCATGTCTTAAAGCATAATAACTGTTTGAAAAGTAATAGTCCACTGTAGATGGAGTGATCTGTCCATAATAATTCTGGCACCTGAGACAGGATAGACTGGGCCTTAAGTTTAGGTAACAAGTCTCTACCTGTTCAACATTCATTGGTTCTACTTAACAGGGCATGGGTTTTGTATCAGAATGTCAATACCTCCTATAAATAAAGCTATATGTCTGGATAACCATGATCGTTACATTTTTAATGGCAGGATAGACCACCTTTAAAGGAGGCTACACTGTATATTTATAGAGACAGGCATGTCAGAAAAATAAACATGATTGTCAATTAACAATTTGGCTAAAAACAGCACAGTAGGAATCAATCTGAAATTAGAAACATAGGACACAATAGCAGAATAATAACCAATAATGGAATGGAGAACATGCTCAAAAATGAAGATGAAAATATGACCATTCAAATTGATAGCAGTGAAATTCTCTCCCATATGGGTCCAGAATGCAGTCAGTGTTTATACAGTACAATCCTGTCAACCCTCATGTCTATGGAGAGGTTTTTGTATTGATGTTTATCACTGTGGCCTCTCCCGTACACAGTGACTCATGCCATTACAAAAACTATGTGTTTGTAATTTTGTATTTATTAGGGATCCCCATTAGTTCCTGCCAAGGCAGCAGCTACTCTTCCTGGGGTCCAAACAAATTAAGACACTTACATTACATATAAAACAAAAGATAAAGCAGTACATCATATAGCATTATTAAACCACTACATATCTACCATACAATATGTATAATACCACCATAAAACAATATTACACTGTACGTGTGTGTAGAGTGTGTGTGCTAGCGCTTGTGTGTCACATACAGCCACAGTATCCTCTCAGTAAAACTCACTGAAACCTCCAATGTATGTGTGCATGACATCAATTGTAGTACAGACTACTCCTATGTACAGACCTGTTTTGGAGATGTTGTTCCTCGTGCTGCACCACACAGCTGTAGTTGACTTTGTTGTTCCAGTCAGTGTTGATGGCCTTCAGCAGACTGCTGGCTGAGAAGAGGCCTGACTGCTGTTGGCCTATAGTAGGGGTCGGGCCCTCCACCTTCTTGTCATTCTTCTTCCAGGTGACAGTGACGTTCGTTGTGGCGAAATGTTCAATCATACACATCAGGTACTGGGTGGTTCCAATGGGCGCCGACAGCAAAGACACTGTTGGAAGTAAGACTGAGAGGTGGGAGGTAAAAGAAATGGACGCATGTTAGTTTAACCCCTTATTGAAATAATAATTATATTTTCAAAGAAATCCAGGGTAAACACCAAGCATCTTTCTATAGCAGGTTTTCTAAACATAAATAGTTTACATCACAAACATTAAAATGCAATCTTTAGAAAAATAGAACCAACTTCAATATAATATAATGACCACATCTTACCTGGTTTATTGATGACTTCTGTCTTTCACCTCCAGGATGTTCCACAGAACATTTGAAAGTCGTTGAGGATTTCCAGACATTCTCATCCACGCGGAGCTGACTGACTCCTGTGTAGGTTTCCCCGCTCTGGACCGCCGGGTACTGGATGAAGTCCGTCAGCGCACTCCCGCTGGCGTCTGTCCATTTGAAGTTGAGTGAGGAAGGAGAAAACCTGGTAGCGACACAACCGATGCTGTAGACCAGGGGTGTCAAACGTCCGGCCCACGGGCCGGATCAGGCCCGCAAACGGGTTTAATCCGGCCCGCGAGATGATTTTGTAAAGTATAAAAATGAGCTGCAATTTTTCAATAAAATAAACTGCTGTTCCAATTGTGTCCACTGGATGGCGCAATATCAATTGTGTTAAGCAAGCAAACTGTTTATACCGGCGCAGAGCAAATAGGTCAAGCAAGTGCAGCCAGTCCGGATGAGCTACTTTGTTTTGCCCGCGATATTTATTAAGGGTTCTACTTTTAACATTATGTGCTTTGGCACCCTCATTGCCCCAATATGTCTCTGTCAAAAAAGAGAAAAGTGGACGCAGAGTGCAGAGTGTTCCAAGAAAAATTCCATCCTTCTATTTATTCACGGAATTGAATGGGAAAGCTGTATGTTTGGTGTGTTCACAGCATGTTGCAGTGCTGAAAGAATATAACCTTCGTCGCCACTATGTGAGTCTTCATGCCGACAAATATGACAACTTTCAAGGACTGCGGAGAAGAGAGAAGGTGAATGAACTGTTGGCGGGTCTGAAGAAACAGCAGTCTGTGTTTACTCACAGCCGAGACATCAGTGACGCTGCAGTGAAAGCTAGCTACCTCATTGCTAATGAAATCGCAGTGGCATCAAAACCATTTAGTGAGGGTGAATTTGTAAAAACATGCATGATGAAGGCAGCAGAGATTGTGTGCCCTGAAAAGCACCAGGCTTTTGCAAATATCAGCCTGACAAGAAACACAGTTGCAGACAGGATTTCCGATCTTTCAGTGGATTTGGACAGCCAGTTGAAGCAAAAAGTAAAGTCATTTATTGCGTTTTCGGTTGCAATTGATGAAAGCACGGACATTACAGATGTTGCACAACTGGCCATTTTAATCCGCGGAGTTGATGACACATTGACCGTCACCGAGGAGTTCGTGGAGTTGGTGCCGATGACAGATACAACGACAGCAGCTGATATTTTCACTGCACTCGTCGGTGCGCTGGACAGGGTCGGAGTGGACTGGTCCTGCGCTGTCAGCCTGGCTACAAATGGTGCGCCCTCAATTGTCGGGAAAAAAGCAGCGTTGTGACAAAGTTCAGAGAGAAAGTGCAATCTGCAAATGGAGGACGTGATTATTGGACTTTTCACTGTATTTTGCACCAGGAGGCTTTGTGTTGCAAGTCATTAAAGATGGATAACGTCATGAATAAAACAAAGCTGCGCTCAAGGCTCACGCACAAGCACTTGAATCACATCCTGAAGTTGGCTGCCACTCAGGATGTGACGCCTGATATTGATGCGCTGGTGAAAGCTAAAAGATGCCAGGTATCAGGAGTCAAATAAACTATGCAACCCCACTTAAAGTGCTGCATGAGGCACCCTAATATAGTTCTGTGATCTGTGATATACTTCTGTGAATCACTGAGGCATTGTGTGTTTGTGTGTTGTTTGTCCTCAGAATTTCAAATAACTTGAGGTGTTTTATGATTAATAGTGATGTTGTGCTTCTGGACACACTGTCCTCAGGCTCCAGCTTTATGTTTATATGTTTTTATGTTGATGTGCTATTGTTTTTAATTGATTTTATTTTATTTGTATATTTAACCTATTCTTGACTCTGTGGTTCTTGCACTTGTTTGGGGAACATGATTTCATTATTTGTATCTACATTTCTGCCTGAGAAATGACACCCTGATATAGTTCTGTGATCTGTGATATACTTCTGTGAATCACTGAGGCATTGTGTGTTTGTGTGTTATTTTTCTTTAGAATTTTCAAATAAACTTCAGGTGTTTTATGATTAATAGTGATGTTGTGCTTGTACTATTTTGGACACACTGTCCTCAGGCTCCAGCTTTATATTTTATGTTGATAGTATTAAAACAAAGAAAACAATCTGAAGTTGTTGTTTTTAAGTTATATATACCATGATTTTACCGGTCCGGCCCAGTTGGGAATAGATTTTCCTCCATGTGGCCCCTGAGCTAAAATGAGTTTGACACCCCTGTGTCACGATCGTCGTAAGGAATAGACCAAGGCGCAGCGTGATGTAATGGCGAACGTAATGCTTACTTGCAGGTTCCTTCTCAACAATGCAACAACAATAAGAAATAATAAAAGACAAGAATACGAACATACAGTAACTATCTCAGTAGAATAGAATAAACATTTTAGAAAAGGTATAATACAGGAAGGCCCAATTAAGTACACATTAACACATACAATTGCAGACACATTTACCAGTGAAAACAACCATAAAATAAAACATGCTGTTACCTCTAGTACCAATTAATTAAAATAATTTTAATTAAATGATTTATATGGATTATGGTGATGCCAATTAACACTCAATTCAATATAGGCTAAAATGAACTCTGCTCATATTATCATACCCTTCAGTTGGTTTATGTGTTTGACTCCTACATTTTCATTTTCATAGGGTCATTTTCGACTTAAAGCAAAGCCTACATAATTAACCAATTAAACACCAATCGCAAACAGTGAAAGAAGTATGTGAGGAGATGAACAAACAATACTGCCCTACCTAGGTGTACTACACTAACAACAGTATCCAAGTCATAATTTTAACTTTCCTCCATAAAACAATGATTTATCTACAAACTATATAAATCTAACTGCATAAAAAAAAAGACACAAAACAATGGCTTACCTGATGATACTCTGACCATTGTTCCTTTCCCCAATAGTCAAAGTAGCTATACACAGTGTGACAAGGGCGTATGCCAAGCAATACAAAAACGACCGTCTTTACAGCAATCAGTTTAAACTAATCTTGATAACTTCATCACTAAACCAAAGTAATTTAGTTTGTAAAAAAATAATCTAAATAGATACAACATTCTAACATAGTCACACTTCGTCAACAATATATTTCCACAATATGGATCATTTTCTCTTAGACTATAATGTTTTTTCTGAGGAACGAAAGGTTTTCTATTTATAAACCTTTAGGAAACAAACTTCTGCATTATTCTACAACAGCAGAACCAAGAAATTGAGGAACTATTTGACTTTCAAGGAAATAAGCAAATTTAGGTGACCATTTCTTTACTGGACTATGAACAGGTCTATTCAATGGCATTTTGCATCTGAAAAATGCAAAGTACAAAATATGTTCTTTCTACACACAAAATAGAATGGGACAATTAAACATTTGATAGATGTAATAAATAAAAGTTTGCTTACCTGTTGAGACTGTGACTTGTGTCCCTTTACCCCAGTAGTCAAAAGCATCACAGTGCTATGTCTCCATTCATTGCCTGTACAAAAAGCCTGCACCTCAATAGGCAGGTTTAAAGTCATGATACTGAATCCAACAGACATTGAAATATAATGCAATATAACAATAGGATCATACACTTGATTTCTTGAGTACAGATGTTGTGAATTCAGTTTTGTATACCTTTTAAAAACTGATGCTCAGGTCCATGTCATGCCATCACTCCATCAAAACATACTTTTAAAAATGTAAAACAATTTACAATGGGGTTATAACAATATCAGACGATCATTTGAAGAATATTGTATGGTTTCTCCCCATTGTCCCAATCCTCAGGCAGATATAATGCAAGTTTTGTCTCCAAGGTTTTTGTACAGCCTCATTTCACTGTAAACCCAAACCCCATATCACAGTGATATACCCCAGCACAAAAACACCTCCTTCACATCTCCATAGGGATTCCATATGACTATGTCTGCTCTCAGTCAGGTATAAGAAACATAAAACCATGGCTAAAACTATACATTGTAGCATTACTACAGATTCTTACAGTATTATATTCTCTATGAGTTGGTGGATTAATCTTCAGTGTTCATGCCATTGTCAGTTTGTGACATTTGTTTGCAAATGTATGGATTTATGTTGCAGTATAAAACCCATTATCATGGCTATGGTCAAAATCATGTTTATGGTGAGGTTTTATTAGGTTTACATTGGTACCATTGTCGTGGAGGGTCTTTTTTTGACCTGTTCAGTGTTGATGTGTCCACAGAGGATAAAAGGGTTTTTTGTATGGTGTAATATCACTGTGGCCCCAGTATAGTCACAGTGATACACATCATAACAAAAACCTCCCACCAGTACCACACCTGCTGTATGAGGATAGCAACACATTCAGATGGTTGTGGATAGGTGATAATACAAAATGTCTACTATTTATTCGAATATTTTAGAATATTCTAATCGTCAGTTAACTGTTTTGTAAAGTAGTACATATTATAACATGGTTTAATTCATCTTTATAATTAGAAAATGTTACCTAAATCCTGCAGGTACAATGCTTTATAACTGCTATAAACAAGTATGAGCCTCTCTTATAATAAGGTTTATAATGTCTTCATTTTCAACACACTCAAAATAATTGTTATTTAGTCAGCATTAGTATGAATAGTTTAACCTTTATTAATTATTGTTATTTAGTCAGCATTTTTTATTTAACCAGGTAAGCCAGTTGGGAACAAGTTCTCATTTACAACTGCGACCTGGCCAAGATAAAGCAAAGCAGTGCGATAAAAACAACAACACAGAGTTACATATGGGGTAAAACAAAACATAAAGTCAAAAATACAACAGAAAATATATATACAGTGTGTGCAAATGTAGCAAGTTATGGAGGTAAGGCAATAAATAGGCCATAGTGCAAAATAATTACAATTAGTATTAACACTGGAATGATAGATGTGCAAGAGATGATGTGCAAATAGAGATACTGGGGTGCAAATGAGCAAAATAAATAACAATATGGGGATGAGGTAGTTGGGTGGGCTAATTTCAGAAGGGCTGTGTACAGGTGCAGTGATCGGTAAGGTGCTCTGACAACTGATGCTTAAAGTTAGTGAGGGAGATAAGAGTCTCCAGCTTCAGAGATTTTTGCAGTTCGTTCCAGTCATTGGCAGCAGAGAACTGGAAGGAATGGCGGCCAAAGGAGGTGTTGGCTTTGGGGATGACCAGTGAGATATACCTGCTGGAGCGCATACTACAGGTGGGTGTTGCTATGGTGACCAATGAGCTAAGATAAGGAAGAGATTTGCCTAGCAGTAAATTATAGATGGCCTGGAGCCAGTGGGTTTGGCGACGAATATGTAGTGAAGGCCAGCCAACAAGAGTTTACAGGTCACAGTGGTGGATAGTATATGGGGATTTGGTGGCAAAACGGATGGCACTGTGATAGACTACATCCAATTTGCTGAGTAGAGTGTTGGAGGCTATTTTGTAAATGACATCGCCTAAGTCAAGGATCGGTAGGATAGTCAGTTTTACGAGGGCATGTTTGGCAGCATGAGTGAAGGAGGCTTTGTTGCAAAATAGGAAGCCGATTCTAGATCTAACTTTTGATTGGAGATGCTTAATGTGAGTCTGGAAGGAGAGTTTACAGTCTAACCAGACACCTAGGTATTTGTAGTTGTCCACATACTCTAGGTCAGACCCGTCGAGAGTAGTGATTCTAGTCGGGTGGGCGGGTGCCAGCAGCGTTCGATTGAAGAGCATGTATTTAGTTTTACTAGTATTTAAGAGCAGTTGGAGGCTACGGAAGGAGTGTTGTATGGCATTGAAACTCATTTGGCGGTTTGTTAACACAGTGTCCAATGAAGGGCCAGATGTATACAAAATGGTGTCGTCTGCGTAGAGGTGGATCTGACAGTCACCATTAGCAAGAGCGACATCATTGATATACACGGAGATAAGAGTCGGCACAAGAATTTAACCCTGTGGCACCCCCGTAAAGACTGCCATAGGTCCATACAACAGGCCCGCCGATTTGACACATTGAACTCTATCTGAGAAGTAGTTGGTGAACCAGGCAAGGCAGTCATTTGAGAAACCAAGGCTATTTAGTCTGCCAATAAGAATGCGGTGGTTGACAGAGTCGAAAGCCTTGGCCAGGTCGATGAAGACGGCTGCACAGTACTGTCTATTATCGATCGCGGTTATAATATCGTTTAGGACCTTGAGCGTGGCTGAGGTGCACCCATGACCAGCTCGGAAACCGGATTGCATAGCGGAGAAGGTACGGTGGGATTCGAAATGGTCGGTGATCTGTTTGTTAACTTGGCTTTCAAAAACTTTCAAAAGGCAGGGCAGGATGGATATACAGTGGGGGAAAAAAGTATTTAGTCAGCCACCAATTGTGCAAGTTCTCCCACTTAAACTACTGTGACAGACAAATTGAGAAAAAAAAATCCAGAAAATCACATTGTAGGATTTTTTATGAATTTATTATCAAATTATGGTGGAAAATAAGTATTTGGTCACCTACAAACAAGCAAGATTTCTGGCTCTCACAGACCTGTAACTTATTCTTTAAGAGGCTCCTCTGTCCTCCACTTGTTACCTGTATTAATGGCACCTGTTTGAACTTGTTATCAGTATAAAAGACACCTGTCCACAACCTCAAACAGTCACACTCCAAACTCCACTAAGGCCAAGACCAAAGAGCTGTCAAAGGACACCAGAAACAAAATTGTAGACCTGCACCAGAATGGGAAGACTGAATATGCAATAGGTAAGCAGCTTGGTTTGAAGAAATCAACTGTGGGAGCAATTATTAGGAAATGGAAGACATACAAGACCACTGATAATCTCCCTCGATCTGGGGCTCCACGCAAGATCTCACCCCGTGGGGTCAAAATGATCACAAGAACGGTGAGCAAAAATCCCAGAACCACACGGGGGGACCTAGTGAATGACCTGCAGAGAGCTGGGACCAAAGTAACAAAGCCTACCATCAGTAACACACTACGCCGCCAGGGACTCAAATCCTGCAGTGCCAGACGTGTCCCCCTGCTTAAGCCAGTACATGTCCAGGCCCGTCTGAAGTTTGCTAGAGTGCATTTGGATGATCCATAAGAGGATTGGGAGAATGTCATATGGTCAGATGAAACCAAAATATAACTTTTTGGTAAAAACTCAACTCGTTGTGTTTGGAGGACAAAGAATGCTGAGTTGCATCCAAAGAACACCATACCTACTGTGAAGCATGGGGGTGGAAACATCATGCTTTGGGGCTGTTTTTCTGCAAAGGGACCAGGACGACTGATCCGTGTAAAGGAAAGAATGAATGGGGCCATGTATCATGAGATTTTGAGTGAAAACCTCCTTCCATCAGCAAGGGCATTGAAGATGAAACGTGGCTGGGTCTTTCAGCATGACAATGATCCCAAACACACCGCCCGGGCAACAAAGGAGTGGCTTCGTAAGAAGCATTTCAAGGTCCTGGAGTGGCCTAGCCAGTCTCCAGATCTCAACCCATAGAAAATCTTTGGAGGGAGTTGAAAGTCCGTGTTGCCCAGCGACAGCCCCAAAACATCACTGCTCTAGAGGAGATCTGCATGGAGGAATGGGCCAAAATACCAGCAACAGTGTGTGAAAACCTTGTGAAGACTTACAGAAAACGTTTGACCTGTGTCATTGCCAACAAAGGGTATATAACAAAGTATTGAGAAACTTTTGTTATTTGTTCAAATACTTATTTTCCACCATAATTTGCAAATAAATTCATTAAAAATCCTATTGAAAATTACAGGCCTCTCTCATCTTTTTAAGTGGGACAACTTGCACAATTGGTGGCTGACTAAATACTTTTTTTCCCCACTGTAGGTCTGTAACAGTTTGGATCTAGAGTGTCACCCCCTTTGAAGAGGGGGATGACCGCGGCAGCTTTCCAATCTCTGGGGATCTCAGACGTTACGAAAGAGAGGTTGAACAGGCTAGTAATAGGGGTTGCGACAATTTCGGTGGCTATTTTTAGAAAGAAAGGGTCCAGATTGTCTAGCCCAGATGATTTGTAGGGGTCCAGATTTTGCAGCTCTTTCAGAACATCAGCTGTCTTATGAATGGTTTAACGTTTATTAATAATTGTTATTTATTCAGCATTAGTATGAATGGTTTAACCTTTAATAATAGTTGTTATTTAGTCAGCATCATTATGAATGGTTTAACCTTTAATAATTGTACTTTTGTCAGCATCATTATGAGTTGTTTAACCTTTAATAGTTGTTATTTAGTCAGCAGCATTATGAATGGTTGAACCTTTAATATTTGTTATTTAGTCAACATCATTATGAATGGTTTAACCTTTAATAGTTATTATTTAGTCAGCATCATTATGAATGGTTTAAACTTTAATAGTTATTATTTAGTCAGCATCATTATGAATAGTTTAACCTTTAATAATTGTTATTCAGTCGGCATCATTATGAATGGTTTAACCTTTCTGTTTAATACTAGCTCCAGCTCCTTTGTTGCAATTGGATGTTCATAATTTCTATCACTAAAATAACTAATAAAAAATAAAACTTAGTATCACTTTTTTTTTTTATCTGCTTATAACCTGCTATTAAACATTCAACCGTTTTGAACTTACACGTACAAGTATGTTATTCATGATTTAATTATGACTGCATATAGATGTACTAGTTATGTATAAAGCTTTTCAGACAGTTTATCTCACATTCCCAGGAAGTGTCCATTTTGACTGTGACAATATGAACTGGTAATCCTTAGGGAACGATGGTTACATGCGACAGACATTTTGTTGTTTTTGTACAGGTCATGCTTTGCTTCACACCACTCTGTGTCATTATATCTGACACAGTAATACACAGCTGTGTCTTCAGTTTGAATTCTCTGCCCTTTTTAAAGTCACTATGTTGTTGGAACCATCTTTGGAGATGCTGAACCTGCTTTTCAAACAATCTTTGCAGTTTCCATCTGAACCATTCCATCGCTTTATCTACATGATGTCTAATCCAGTCTGTGGTATAGCTGTCATCACTGATTGAACAGCCAGAGACCTTACAGGTGATACTCAAAAATTCTCTGGGCGTTACAACCATTTAGCTTGGCTGGGTGAGATCTGGGTCAACAATACCTTGCACACCTGTGGGGGGGGAAATCTATATGTTTGGAAATGGTCTAACATTAGATACATGATAAATCGATACAGTTTGATTATGTTATAGTAATATTTCTTCAAGAAATAGCATCCTATGTTTTGCATTAAATCACCTAATGCCTGAAAGGGAGCTGCCCGCAGCAGCAACAGCAGCAGATATGGAGGGAACATGGTTTGTGAGGAAGCTGAACTGATACTTATTCACTCCATCTGAGTGAACGAGAGAGGGACTCCTTTTTATATAGAAACAGGGGAATTGCTTTGAATCAAAGTCGGAGATTTAGGATTAAAGGTGAAGTACAGTTATATAAAATACTAATATCACAGTGACATGTTGAGGAGAACAGTTATTTATCATAATAATACAATTATATGTTATAGGATGCATTGACTTGCATTATGAATGGTTCTGTTCTGCTCATTGTTTACAGTATGTTATTATTATCATTATCATTGATGCTTTGAGAACTGCACAGAAGGCACAGATGGTGAGAATCTAACTATTGGTGTCCCCCAAAGATATAAAATATACAAGGCCCATTACTGTTTTTAGTTAACAGATAAAGTGTGCTACCACAATTATGCTTCTATATTTCATTATGTTTAGTGAGGACATTAATCCCTACCAGTAAATCAAACTCTGAATTTGATTATGCTGATATACAGATGAATGTAAATAAGCTGTCATCAAGAAGATAGATGTGTACTGACTAACAGCACATGGCCAGAGGAGTGGATTAAGCTGCATTGAGCTTGATGAGGAATGGAATGCTTTCAATAAACTTGGAATTTATGCTGGATCCTTAGTTTGTCTGTCTCACATCACATTTGACTCTGCCAGTGAGAGAAGTGCTTGATCAGTTTTTGTACGGTGCTGCAGCCTCCTGTGTCACTGTGTCTCTGGCACAATAGTAAACAGCAGAGTCTTCAGTCTTCAGACTGTTCATCTGGAGATACACCTGCTGTTTGCTGTTGTCTCTGGAGATGGTGAACCGATTCTTAACAGACTGGGAGTAGGAGATAGTACTACCACTTGGAGCGGAAATTAAAGCAACCCACTCCAGTCCTTTCCCAGGAGCCTGTCTGATGCAGCCAATGGCAGCGTTATCGTTTGAGATTCCATCATATGTACAGGTCAGTTGGTGTGATTCTTCAGTCTTTTTAACCACAGGTCCAGACTCAGTCAGCGTCTGACCATGAATACCTGTTGATAAAAAGAGAGCATTTAAAACTTGAAGAAAAGCTTTTAAGGACACACAACCATCTGTTGAAAGTAAAAACAAAGTGTTTACCTGACAGTCCTATAATCAGTAGCAGTAGCCCTATTATGTAATCTTTGTTAAACATGTTAGACTATTGTCAATGTCTATCACTCAGTCTACTAGTCAGAGCTTCAGTCCCTCTCCTCTACTCTGCAGTGAGATAAGTAGTGATGGAAGAGCTCAGAGTTTTGCATTGACTCCTCCTCACAGGGTGGGACGATCACACAGAGGTTAAATAGAGAACTCAGAGATGGGGAACAGATTCATATGTTCTGAATACTTTGTTAATTACTTGTTTGTGTGACAAGAAGAAAGCTTGACCAGACTGGGCAAGAGATTGTTTGATTGTGTAGTTTGAATGTTACAGGCTGGAGTCTTTTATTGTGTAGTGCTTTGTGATATTGTTGATGTATTATTTACAGTAATGATACTCAGTACTATTCTAGTGTGACACAAAGAGAGGAAGTAGTACTCCAACGTGCCATGTTGTTAGGTGGGGTGTGGGTTTCTGTACAGCTGCTTTACCAGCTTCAATCAGTGTGTCTCTCGAGCACAATAATAAACAGCAGAGTCCTCTGATCTCAGACTCTTGGCCTCTAAGAACTGTGAGCTTGTGGAGACGTCCTCAGTCAGGGTGAATTGGCCTTTCAGGGAGTCTGAGTAGACTGGAGCATCTGTTGAACCAGAGTTAACTCTCCCAATCCACTCCAGTGCTTTGCCTGGTTTCTGCCTTATCCAGTGCATGTAGAAGCTTGTCATATCAAACCCAGAGATTTTACAGGACAATTTAACAGTGTCTCCAGGTCTTTTCACCTGAGAAGGTGACTGATCCATCTCATCACAGAAAACACCTGCAAAACAAAAATGTTGACTCTCAGTTGAAGATCTGGTATTAACAGACATTTTGAGTTCAACCATGATACTCACACATTCTTCAGTCACTATGTAATGCTTTACTTACTGTGTATGGACATCACCATGACAACTAAACTCCATACAGTCATAAGCTCCATTGTTCAGTGTTAGTTAGTACAGGACTTGTAATGTTGTAATATCAGTCCAAGCAGCCTACAATGAGAAGGCCAGATCTGGTTCTGATTATAAAGGGATGAATGGGAGGGAGACTTTGCATAGACCGCCCTCTAGAGGCATAAATATCCTGACAGGGAGAGATCTGCTCTATTCCTTGATTCTCTCCTCCCTGTCCTTTGCTCTGCTCTCTGTAGTTCAGATTTTACTAATGAGACGTGTTGACTACATATAATGGCTTTAGTATGATGTGCTGACTATATATAATGGCTTTAGCATGATGTGTTGACTATATGTAATGGCTTTAGTATGATGTGTTGACTATATATAATGGCTTTAGTATGATGTGTTGACTATATATAATGGCTTTAGTATGATGTGTTGACTATATATAATGGCTTTAATATGATGTGTTGACTATATATAATGGCTTTAGTATGATGTGTTGACTATATACAGTTGAAGTCGGAAGTTTACATACACTTAGGTTGGAGTCATTAAAACTTGTTTTTCAACCACTCCACAAATTTCTTGTTAACAAACTATAGTTTTGGCAAGTCGGTTAGGACATCTACTTTGTGTATGACACAAGTAATTTTTCCAACAATTGTTTACAGACAGATTATTCCACTTATAATTCACTATATCACAATTCCAGTGGGTCAGAAGTTTACATACACTAAGTTTACTGTGACTTTAAACAGCTTGGAAAATTCCAGAAAATTATGTCATGGCTTTAGAAGCTTCTGATAAGCTAATTGACATAATTTGAGTAAATTGGAGGTGTACCTGTCGATGTATTTCAAGGACTACCTTCAAACTCGGTGCCTCTTTGCTTGACATCTTGGGAAAATCAAAAGAAATCAGCCAAGTCCTCAGAAAAAAAATTGTAGACCTCCACAAGTCTGGTTCATCCTTGGGAGCAATTTCCAAACGCCTGAAGGTGCCACGTTCATCTGTACAAACAATAGTACGCAAGTATAAATACCATGGGACCACGCAGCCGCCATACCGCTCAGGAAGGAGACACGTTCTGTCTCCTAGAGATTAACGTACTTTGGTGCGAAAGTGCAAATCAATCCCAGAACAATAGCAAAGGACCTTGCGAAGATGCTGGAGGAAACAGGTACAAAAGTATCTATATCCACAGTAAAACGAGTCCTATATCGACATAACCTGAAAGGCCGCTCAGCAAGGAAGAAGCCACTGCACCCAAACCGCAATAAAAAAGCCAGACTACGGTTTGCAACTGCACATGGGGACAAAGATCATACATTTTGGAGAAATGTCCTCTGGTCTAATGATACAAAAATATAACTATTTGGCCATAATGACCATCGTTATGTTTGGAGGAAAAAGGGGGTCACTTGCAAGCCGAAGAACACCATCGCAAAAGTGAAGCACAGTGGTGGCAGCATCATGCTGTGGATGTGCTTTGCTGCAGGAGGGTCTGGTGCACTTCACAAAATAGATGGCATCATGAGGAAGGAAAATGATATGGATATATTGAAACAACATCTCAAGACATCAGTCAGGAAGTTAAAGCTTGGTCGCAAATGGGTCTTCCAAATGGACAATGACCCCAAGCATACTTCCAAAGTTGTGGCAAAATGGCTTAAGGACAACAAAGTCAAGGTATTTGAGTGGCCATCACAAAGTCCTGACCTCAATCCTATAGAACATTTGTGGGCAGAACTGAACAAGCGTGTGCGAGCAAGGAGGCCTACTAACCTGACTCAGTTACACCAGCTCTGTCAGGAGAAATGGGCCAAAATTCACCCAACTTATTGTGGGAAGCTTGTGGAAGGCTACCTGAAACATTTGATCCAAGTTAAACAATTTAAAGACAATGCTACCAAATACTAATTGAGTGTATATACATTTCTGACCCACCGGGAATGTGATGAAATAAATAAAAGCTGAAATAAATCATTATCTCTACTATTATTCTGACATTTCACCACTTAAAATAAAGTGGTGATCATAACTGACCTAAGACAGTGAATTTTTACTGGGATTAAATGTCAGTAATTGTGAAAACTGAGTTTAAATGTATTTGGCAAAGGTGTATGTAAACTTCCGACTTCAACTATATAATGGCTTTAGTATGATGTGTTGACTATATATAATGGCTTTGGTAGGATGTGTTGACTATATATAATGGCTTTAGTATGATGTGTTGACTATAAATAATGGCTATAGTATGATATGTTGAAAATCAGCAACACGGGAACACAACGTTCAGCATTTTTATTTGGGTTTACATTTCTTTAAAGCTATTAATTATGTATTGTTTTAACGATTTTTGTAAGGTTAACTTATCAAATTATAATTTAACAGTTTTTGAGAATGAGCATTAATCTGAAATATCTTGATATCTTGGTGTTGTGCTTGCACCATTCTCCAATGGGTACATGGTTATTTATACAGGTCTGGTGCTGGTTTGTATCACTGTGGAGGGTAGCGAGCACAGTAATACACAGCTGTTTCTTCAGGTTGCAGGCTCTGCCCTTGGAAAGACACAGAGTTGCTGGAGGCATTTCTTGAAATACTGAACTTGTTTTTCAGTGCATAATTTTTGTAGATATCTCCATTATCGCATGTATGGGAGATCCACTCCATTGCTTTCTATGGGGGAAAAAAACATAATTAGTCATATGGTCATTAGTATGAGTGTTAAGGCTAATGTTAAAAATATATTTTCTTAGTATATTTGATTGATCATCAACCCATTCCTTCCCCCAAATCCCAAGAGACTCATGGGAGGCGGCTGCCAGCAGGAGCAGCAGCAGAGATGCAGGGAACATGGTTTGTGCTGAAACTGAACTGTTGGGAGCTCTTCTCTACTCCAACTGACTCTGAGACAGACAGTCATTTTTTATTCAGAGAGAGAGGTGGTGTGTTAGGCTCCTTTGCATATAGAGTTGGTATAAAAGGATAAGACTGTTATTAACTGTGTTGACCTGCATTATGAACAGTCAAAATGAAATACAAAATGTAGTCAACTTTGGATTATCAATTTATTTACAGTACAGTATTTATTACTATTATCACTTCCATTGTTTCAGTCATCACAGAACAGCTCTAAATCAGAACATAATAATTACATTTTGGGAGTTTCTCAAGGATCTATCCTTGGTCCATCACTGATTTTAGTTTACATTAATTACTTTCATCTGGTATCTAAAAGTGTATTTGAAGAGTTTCATTCCAAAACTTTCAAAATTAGCTTTTATTGTTTAAAGAAATTATGAAAGAGATAGTGTGTTGTTCAATGACATACATGTTTTTGTTTCATATCTAGCACTTGATGGTTTCATTTCAGAAAGACAAATAATCATGTTTTTTTGCAAAACGCTGTATATACTCTCAGATAAATAAGTAGTACTGCTAGTTTTTACGCAGTCAAATGAAACAAATAACTACATTTTTAATAAATCACTGTAGAGAAACAAGAAGAAACCCACACACTGCTCTTGCTAGTATCACTGCTCTTTATTCAGCTTTACGTATCGGCCTCAAGGCCTTCCTCAGAGCTTTCCTCAGAGTGTTTTTAATCTGCATCCTTGTGCAGACATTGCTTTACAAACATCCGTTCAATGCATCGAATGGGGTTGGATTCGAGGGAAAATGAACATGTGTTACCAAATATAACAATGTGCATTTCATAGGTATTCTAATAAAGTGTGTACATAAAACGTATTAAACACGTCTGTAAAACCACAATGAGGACGTCACATATCAAGTAAGTTTTCATAAATCATTGGCTAGAGAGCAAGAAAAAAACGTCAGAGTAGGCTGAAGTGGTGGCATTAGTTCATGTTCACATTTACAACATAATATGCATGGGCATCATTAAATGTCATATTTTTGGTCATTAAAATGTACTGCGACTGGGTCATCCCTGTCGTTTCTCCTGATTGAACTTTTATGTTCACTAATTCTCTGTTTGAGAGAACGAGAGGTTTTACCAGCATAACACAGCCCACATGGGCATTTAATCATGTAGATTACATGGGTGGTGGAGCACGTAATAATGTCATTTATTTGGAACCGTTTTCCTGTATGTGGGTGGCAGAAATATTTGCACTTAATCATAATGCAGCGCTGTGCCATTCAGAAGAGGGCGGAAAATAGCATGGCTCATTTTATTTTGTGGCTGGCAGTTGGCATGGACCAATTTGTCACGTAAATTGCGACCTCTCCTATATACAATAAGTGGTGGGTTCTTAAATTCAGCTGGCAAAGCTGGGTCTGATGATAAAACATGCCAGTGTTTCTTGGCAGCGTCTCCCACTTCAGCAGAGTTCAATGCATATGTGGTGGTGAACAATACAAAGTGTTCTTTCGCTCTAGTGCAGGGGTGTCAAACTCATTTTAGCTCAGGGGGCCACATGGAGGAAAATCTATTCCCAAGTGGGCCGGACCGGTAAAATCATGGTATATATAACTTAAAAACAACAACTTCAGATTGTTTTCTTTGTTTTAATACTATCAACATAAAACATAAAGCTGGAGCCTGAGGACAGTGTGTCCAAAATAGTACAAGCACAACATCACTATTAATCATAAAACACCTCAAGTTTATTTGAAAATTCTAAAGAAAAAGAACACACAAACACACAATGCCTCAGTGATTCACAGAACTGTTTCACAGATCACAGAACTATATCAGGGTGTAATTTCTCAGGCAGAAATGTAGATACAAATAATGAAATCCTGTTCCTCAAACAAGTGCAAGAACCACAGAGTCAAGAATAGGTTAAATATACAAATAAAATAAAATCAATTAAAAACAATAGCACATCAATATAAAAACATATAAACATAAAGCTGGAGCCTGAGGACAGTGTGTCCAAAAGCACAACATCACTATTAATCATAAAACACCTCAAGCTATTTGAAATTCTGAGGACAAACAACACACAAACACACAATGCCTCAGTGATTCACAGAAGTATATCACAGATCACAGAAATATATCAGGGTGTCTCATGCAGCACTTTAAGTGGGGTTGCATAGTTTATTTGACTCCTGATACCTGGCATCTTTTAGCTTTCACCAGCGCATCAATATCAGGCGTCACATCCTGAGTGGCAGCCAACTTCAGGATGTGATTCAAGTGCTTGTGCGTGAGCCTTGAGCGCAGCTTTGTTTTATTTATGCTCATTACAGATAACTTGCTCACAAAGATATGTGGTTCCAAACATGCACAACAGTTTTGCAGCGAGGGCTGTCAAGTTGGGGTAACCTGGCAAGAGATTCTGATAAAATGTGTCCAAGCCAGCTGCGGCAAATTTGCCCTTCAAATCCGAGTCACACTGCAAGTATATTATTTCAAGTTGGATGCTGACGGGCAGATCAGAGGGATTCACGGTTAATGGCGAACAAAAAACGTTGAAGTCTTTCTCCAGTTCACCAAAAAATCTGAAAGCGTTGCTCAAACTCCCTTAACAGTCCCGTTATTTTATCTTTGAACCGCTTCATGTCTGCCACATGTTGGGTCGCGCACACATTTTTCAGACAGGGGAAGTGAGCTGCATCACCACCGGCGAGTTGCGTCTCCCACAATGACAGCTTCAACTTGAAAGAACGTATGCTGTCATAATACTGCGTGGCAACTTTGTTGCACCCTTGCAGCTGTTTGTTCAAGTTATTCAGGTGCTCTGTAACATCCACCATAAATGCAAGGTCCTGCATCCATTCTAAGGAATGAAATTCTAACACTGGTTTGCCCTTTTCTTCCATGAACTGTTCAATTTCTTCTCGTAAATCAAAGAAACGCCTCAGCACAGCACCTCGGCTTAACCATCTTACCTCAGTGTGGTATGGCAGGCCATAGATGTGGTCTTTCCCTCTGAGAAGGCTGTCAAACTGACGTTGATTCAGGCTTCTGGATCGGATGAAATTAACAGTTTGGATAATATAATAATAATAATATAATAATAATATAATATAATAATATAATAAAAATAATAACCACCTTCATGACGTTATCCATCTTTAATGACTTGCAACACAAAGCCTCCTGGTGCAAAATACAGTGAAAAGTCCAAAAATCACTTCCTCCATTTGCAGATTGCACTTTCTCTCTGAACTTTGTCACACGCCTGCTTTTTTCCCGATCATTGAGGGCGCACCATCTGTAGCCAGGCTGACAGCGCGGGACCAGTCCACTCCGACCCTGTCCAACGCGCTGAAGAGTACAGTGAAAATATCAGCTGCTGTCGTTGTATCTGTCATCGGCACCAACTCCACGAACTCCTCGGTCACGGTCAATGTGTCATCAACTCTGCGGATGAAAATGGCCAGTTGTGCAACATCTGTAATGGTCGTGCTTTCATCAATTGCAACCGAAAATGCAATAAATTACTTTACTTTTTGCTTCAACTGGCTGTCCAAATCCACTGAAAGATCGGATATCCTGTCTGCAACTGTGTTTCTTGTCAGGCTGATATTTGCAAAAGCCTGGTGCTTTTCAGGGCACACAATCTCCGCTGCCTTCATCATGCATGTTTTTACAAATTCACCCTCACTAAATGGTTTTGAAGCCACTGCGATTTCATTAGCAATGAGGTAGCTAGCTTTCACTGCAGCGTCACTGATGTCTCGGCTGTGAGTAAACACAGACTGCTGTTTCTTCAGACCCGCCAACAGTTCATTCACCTTCTCTCTTCTCCGCTGTCCTTGAAAGTTGTCATATTTGTTGGTATGAAGACTCACATAGTGGCGACGAAGGTTATATACTTTCAGCACTGCAACATGCTGTGAACACACCAAACATACAGCTTTCCCATTCAATTCCGTGAATAAATAGAAGGATGGAATTTTTCTTGGAACACTCTGCACTCTGCGTCCACTTTTCTCTTTTTTGACAGAGACATATTGGGGCAATGAGGGTGCCAAAGCACATAATGTTAAAAGTAGAAGCCGTAATAAATATCGCGGGCAAAACAAAGTAGCTCATCCGGACTGGCTGCACTTGCTTGACCTATTTGCTCTGCCCCGGTATAAACAGTTTGCTTGCTTAACACAATTGCTATTGCGCCATCCAGTGGACACAATTGGAACAGCAGTTTATTTTATTGAAAAATTGCAGCTCATTTTTATACTTTACAAAATCATCACGCGGGCCGGATTAAACCCGTTTGCGGGCCTGATCCGGCCCGCGGGCCGGACGTTTGACACCCCTGCTCTAGTGGGTCTTTTTTGTAGCCGTTCACAGTGTTACACGCCATAACAAAAACCACGGTGGTGGAAAATGGCTACCTACTTCATCTCATACGCACTTACAAAATAAAACATTTTAACACCTACTCCAATTATTGGATTCTGACTACAGAATGTATTTGTTTTAAATAAAATAAAATAGTATATTTAACTTTAAATTATAAATAAAAATGAACTTAATTACTGTGTATAAAACTGTCCTCAGCAAGTTGCTTTAATCATTGTCATGGTCAAAATGCCTGACAGAGCAAAAGCTGGAAGCCCAAACTAATCAAAGAGTTATTAATAAGTAGTAAAACATTATTTGACATACTGTTCATCAGATTAAAATCAATTAGATAATGTTATGGTTGTTGTGAAAAGTTGGACATGTTTATTCCAGCTTTGGCCCTGCACAGAGTTGTGGGGAGGTTTTTGTACAGGGTTTGATTTCTCTATATATACATACATACATATACCTATATACATACACACATACACACACATACATACATACATACATACATACATACATACATACATACATACATACATACATACATATACCTACATACACATACATACATACATACATACATACATACATACATACATACATACATACACATACAGTGGGGAAGAAAAGTATTTAGTCAGCCACCAATTGTGCAAGTTCTCCCACTTAAAAAGATGAGAGAGGCCTGTAATTTTCATCATAGGTACACGTCAACTATGACAGACAAAATGAGAAAAAAATTCCAGAAAATCACATTGTAGGATTTTTTATGAATTTATTTGCAAATTATGGTGGAAAATAAGTATTTGGTCAATAACAAAAGTTTCTCAATACTTTGTTATATACATTTTGTTGTCAATGACACAGGTCAAACTTTTCTGTAAGTCTTCACATGGTTTTCACACACTGTTGCTGGTATTTTGGCCCATTCCTCCATGCAGATCTCCTCTAGAGCAGTGATGTTTTGGGGCTGTCACTGGGCAACACAGACTTTCAACTCCCTCCAAAGATTTTCTATGGGGTTGAGATCTGGAGACTGGCTAGGCCACTCCAGGACCTTGAAATGCTTCTTACGAAGCCACTCCTTCGTTGCCCGGGCGGTGTGTTTGGGATCATTGTCATGCTGAAAGACCCAGCCACGTTTCATCTTCAATGCCATTGCTGATGGAAGGAGGTTTTCACTCAAAATATCACGATACATGGCCCCATTCATTCTTTCCTTTACACGGATCAGTCGGCCCTGGTCCCTTTGCAGAAAAACAGCCGCAAAGCATGATGTTTCCACCCCCATGCTTCACAGTAGGTATGGTGTTCTTTGGATGCAACTCAGCATTCTTTGTCCTCCAAACACAACGAGTTGAGTTTTTACCAAAAAGTTATATTTTGGTTTCATCTGACCATATGACATTCTCCCAATCCTCTTATGGATCATCCAAATGCACTCTAGCAAACTTCAGACGGGCCTGGACATGTACTGGCTTAAGCAGGGGGACACGTCTGGCACTGCAGGATTTGAGTCCCTGGCGGCGTAGTGTGTTACTGATGGTAGGCTTTGTTACTTTGGTCCCAGCTCTATGCAGGTCATTCACTAGGTCCCCCCGTGTGGTTCTGGGATTTTTGCTCACCATTCTTGTGATCATTTTGACTCCACGGGGTGAGATCTTGCGTGGAGCCCCAGATCGAGGGAGATTATCAGTGGTCTTGTATGTCTTCCATTTCCTAATAATTGCTCCCACAGTTGATTTCTTCAAACCAAGCTGCTTACCTATTGCAGATTCAGTCTTCCCAGCCTGGTGTAGGTCTACAATTTTGTTTCTGGTGTCCTTTGACAGCTCTTTGGTCTTGGCCATAGTGGAGTTTGGAGTGTGACTGTTTGAGGTTGTGGACAGGTGTCTTTTATACTGACAACAAGTTCAAACAGGTGCCATTAATACAGGTAACGAGTGGAGGACAGAGGAGCCTCTTAAAGAAGAAGTTACAGGTCTGTGAGAGCCAGAAATCTTGCTTGTTTGTAGGTGACCAAATACTTATTTTCCACCATCATTTGCAAATAAATTCATTAAAAATCCTACAATGTGATTTTCAGGAAAAAAAATGCTCAATTTGTCTGTCATAGTTGACATGTACCTATGATGAAAATAACAGGCCTCTCTCATCTTTTTAAGTGGGAGAACTTGCACAATTGGTGGCTGACTAAATACTTTTTTCCCCCACTGTACATATCCTTTAAAATATATATATATTCCCCTTTATTACTTTCCATCCCCACCACCCTTTCCCTAATTGGAGTACACTAGTGAACAACAATGCTTAGGCCTCTACTTCCAGCTTATACTTACTATATACATTTTATGGACACAGTCAATTTTAAAATAATTATATTTTGTTTGTTTTTTCTCCTGAACTTCTTCTACTCTCAACCTCTCCGATCATTTTCATGATGTCCATCCGGTTTGCTTCTATATGCCATATCTTTCTAACTGTGCTCTTTCACAAAAGCTCCCAACCTACAACCTATATACTTATTATTGACACAGCATGCTTACATTATTAGTTATCTTGTTATTAGTTGTTGTTAGTTGTTATTAGTCCCATCCTTCAACTCCATTCAACACCACCCATCTATCTCTTAACACCATCCATATAGGAATTCTATTTGCCATATATGTTTCAACTGTACTGTGATGTTTTACAAAAGTTCTGAACCTTTCTATTCTAATTGTTTCTACAGATTGTAAATTGAAAATAAATATTTTTGCTAAAAGTATTATTATATTATTGATCAATTGACTATGACTTTTCAGATCACCCAGTAATGCTATCTGCAAGGTTAGCTCCAGGTAAATATTGCAATCCATTAGCCATTCCTGGACCTGTGTCCAAAAACAAGCTACAAACTCATAACTCCACCAGTCCTACCGATTATATCATTTACGAAGATTATACCTTATTTAAACATTTTTGTAAAAAAAAAAAAGTTTTATGTCAATTAGTATCTTTGAGTTTAACCACAATATTTGTTGCATTATTTGTTCTGTCGTTTCTGGAGGAATAGAAATAGTGATATTTGGGAGATTATATCCTTTTCAAATAACTGAAAGTGAGAGGTTGTAATCTGAATAAAGGGAAAAAGGCCATTCTTGAACACTGGGTGATACAATCTTACTAATTTGCTAGATAACCAGTTCGGATTTAAGTATAACTTTTGTATGACAGAAGCTTTTAGTGATAGGTCTAATGCTTTAATATTTAATCATTCCTGTCCTCCGAATTCATATTCATTATATAAATAGGCCCGTTTAATTTTGTCCGGCTTGCCATTCCAAATAAAATGGAATAGTTATTTCTCATATAATTTAAAAAACTCTTCGCTAGGCGTAGGCAAGACCATAAGCAAATAGGTAAACTGGGATAATACTAATGAGTTAATCAGGGTGATTTTTCCACAAATTGACAGGTATTTACCTTTCCATGGTAGCAAGATCTTATCTATTTTTGCTAACTTTTTATTAAAATTTATTGGAGTGAGATCATTTATTTCCTTTGGGATATGTATTCCGATTATATCCACATCACCATCAGACCATTTTATTGGTAAACTATATGGTAATGTAAAAATTGGATTTTTTAGTGATCCAATACAAAATATTGTACATTTGTCATAATTTGGTTGTAATCCAGAGTGGTTAGCAAATGTATCTAGATCCTCTATGAGGCTGTGGAGGGATTCAAGTTGTGGATTTAAAAGAAAACATGAATCATCAGCGTACAATGACACCTTTGTTTTTAAGCCCTGGATTTATAATCCCTTGCTATTATTGTTGGATCTGATTTTAATAGCTAACATCTCGATGGCCATAATAAATTGATATGCTGATAGTGGACAACCTTGTTTCACTCTTCTTGACAGTTTAAAACTTTCTGAGAAATAGCCATTATTTACTATTTTACTCCTAGGGTTACCATACATGATTTTGACCCATTTTATAAGAGATTCTCCAAAATTGAAATGCTCCAGGCATTTATATATAAACCCCAGTCATACTTTATCAAATGCCTTTTTGAAGTCTGCTATGAATAGCAGGCCTGGTTACCCAGATTTTCCATAGTGTTCTATTGTTTCCAGTACTTGCCTTATATTATCTCCAGTGTATCTTCCATGTAAAAAGCCTGTCTGATTAGAATGAATTTAATGGACTGGATCTTTATATTTTCCACTTGTATCCTGTTTCAGTAATAATGAAATCAGACCTTCTTCTTGAGTGTCTGATAATCTACCATTTATATAGAAGTGGTTAAAACATGCTAATAACGGTCCTCTTAGTATATCAAAAAAGGTTTGGTATACCTCGACTGGTATGCCATCCAACCCTGGAGTTTTCCCGGACTTAAAGTCTTTAATTGCATCCAGAAGTTCCTCCTCTGTAATTTCACCTTCACATGAGTCTTTCTGTATGGCTGTTAATTTTACATTATCAATTGAAAAAAATATCTCTACAATTAGCTTCAGTTATAGGAGATAGAGGCGACTGAAATGAAAACATATTCTTAAAGTAATTTGTTTCCTCCTTCAAAATATAATTTGGTGAATCAAGGGTGACTCTGTCAATTTTAACCAGTTTCATTAAATTATTTTTGCTAGCATTCCTATGTTGAAGATTAAAAAAGAATTTGGTGCATTTTTCCCCATATTCCATCCAGTTTGCTTTATTTTTATAATATATTACACTTGATCTTTCTTGAATAAGTTTCTCCATTTCTTTTTGTTTTTCCTCAAATTTATTTTGAGCCTCTATGTTAAAGTTTTTATTGCCATCTATCTATTCTGTTAGACCTTCTATTTCCTTTGTTAGTATAAACTCTTTTGACGTAAATTGCTTTTGTTTTCGAGATTTGTACTGAATTGCATGGCCTCTAAAGGCACATGTAAAGGCGTCCCATACAATAAGGGGATTTGCTGTACCTATGTTATGTTGGAAAAAATCAGTTATAAATTCCTTTGTCCTCGTTAAAAATAAATTATCATCCAATAGGCTTTGATTAAATTTCCAAAATCCTTGCCCACGTGAAAATTCAGTAAGAGTAATGTATATGCCAAATATATGATAGTCCGACCGCATTTTGTCCCCTATCAACACTTTTTAAACTTTTGGTGCCAACGAGAATGACATAAGAAAGAAGTCAAGACGACTAGCTTGATTGACAATATATTTAAGCCTCCATATATTTACTAGTTCTAATGTATCCATGACATTCACGATTTCCTTAAGAGCATGAGGGTGATTGTTTGTGGTGTGATTCACTTTACGGTCCATTGAGCTATTTAAAACAGTATTATATAATCCCCCACCATAATAATTGTCACGCCCTGGCTCTGGGGACTCTTAAATGTTGAGCCAGGGTGTGGATTTTCCTATGTTTAGTTGTTCTATGTTTTCATTCTAGATCGTTTAGATCTATGTTGGCCAGGGTGGTTCCCAATCAGAGGCAGCTGTAGCTCGTTGTCTCTGATTGGGAACCATACTTAGGCAGCCTGTTTTCACTAGTCATTGTGGGATCTTGTTCCGTAAGGTTTGTTTTGGTGTTAACCTAGGACTTCACGTATCGTTTGGTTTGTTGTTTTGTTCGTGTGTGTACTTCAATAAAAGATGTACGGTTATCACGCTGCGCCTTGGTCCGCTTCTTATAACGATCGTGACAGAAGATCCCACCATTACAGGACCAAGCAGCATGCCCGGGAGGAGAAGCTGGCGATGTCGCAGGTGGGCACATGGTGGTCTTGGGAGGACATATTCGCGGGCAGAGGGCCATGGGCAAAAGTAAATGCCCAGGCAGGAGAGGAGAAGCGGCGCCAACAGGGCAGTCGTCGGACAGGCGAGAGGCAACACCCAAAACATTTTTTGGGGGGACACACGGCATGGACGACGGGGCTGCTGGAGGCAGCTACAGGAGGTATCGGCGGATTAGGAGAGGAGGCCACCAGGTTACGGGGGCCATTGGTCATGAGGGAGAAGGAGAGTGTAGAGGCACGGCGAGAGGTACTGGTTAGGCAGCAGAGGGAGCGGAGGTTTATAAGGAAATCCAGTCCCGCTCCTCGCACCAAGCAAGTGGTGTGTGTCACCAGTCCGGTCCGGCCCGTTCCTGATCCCCGCACAAGGCCAGTGGTGTGTGTTCCCAGTACGGTCCGGCCTGTTCCTGTCCCTCGCACCAAGCCTGTGGTGTGCGTCGCCAGCCCGGTCCGGCCTGTTCCTGCTCCCCGCACCAAGCCAGTGGTGCGCGTCGCCAGCCCGGTCCGGCCTGTTCCTGCTCCCGCACCAAGCCTGTGGTGCGCGTCGCCAGCCCGGTCCGGCCCGTTCCTGCTCCCGCGCACCAAGCCAGTGGTGCGCGTCGCCAGCCCGGTCCGGCCCGTTCCTGCTCCCCGCACCAAGCCAGTGGTGCGCGTCGCCAGCCCGGTCCGGCCTGTTCCTGCTCCCCGCACGAAGCCAATGGTGCGCGTTGTCAGCCCGGTCCGGCCCATTCCTGCTCCCCGCACCAAGCCAGTGGTGCGCATCGTCAGCCCGGCACGGTCCGTGCTTGTTCCACCGGTGCCTGGTCCGGCACCGGTCAGCTGCTCCACACCGGAGCCAGAGCAATCCGCTCCACCGGTGTCCAGTCCAGCTCCGGCCTGCGGGGCCAGACCAGACCAGGGGCGCTACGGGGGGGTAGAGATAGAGTGGTGGTCACGGCCGGAGACGGATCCGCCTCCGAGGCGGAATGCCCACCCGGCCCCTACCCTCTTGTGTTTGGTTGGTGCGGTCGCAGTCCGCGCCTTTGTGGGGGGGGGCACTGTCACGCCCTGGCTCTGGGGACTCTTAAATGTTGAGCCAGGGTGTGGATTTTCCTATGTTTAGTTGTTCTATGTTTTCATTCTAGATCGTTTAGATCTATGTTGGCCAGGGTGTTTCCCAATCAGAGGCAGCTGTAGCTCGTTGTCTCTGATTGGGACCCATACTTAGGCAGCCTGTTTTCACTAGTCATTGTGGGATCTTGTTCCCTAAGGTTTATTTTGGTGTTAACCTAGGACTTCACGTATCGTTTGGTTTGTTGTTTTTTTCGTGTGTGTACTTCAATAAAATATGTACGGTTATAACGCTGCGCCTTGGTCCGCTTCTTATAACGATCGTGACAATAATATTGTCTTGAATTGCTTGCAGGGTTGATCATTTATTATATATATTGTCAAAGAAGTGTGGATCATCATTATTTGGTCCGTAAAGGTTAATGAGCCATATCTGTTTATGGTCCAATAACATATTTAAAATAATCCATCTACCTTGTGTATCTATTTGGACAATTTGTACATTCAGATCGAAATTACTATTAATTAATATCATCACCCCTTTTGAGTTTCTTTGCCCATGGGAGAAGTATATTTCGCCCCCCCCCCCATTCCTTTTTCCACGCAACTTCATCTAGAATTGTTGAATGAGTTTCCTGTAAACAATAGATATTATATTCCTTCTCTTTGAACCATGTAAATATTGTTCTTCTTTTGTTATTATCTGCTAAGCCATTACAATTATAACTGGCTTTACTTACACCATAATGAGAAACAAGTTTCAAGTCTATTTATCATTATATATGTTTGTAAATTTACCATTAAAAAATACCGTAATGATTGAGTGTCCGTATGTGTCTACATATGTACCATGATATTTGCATTGCTACTAAGTAACCCTCCAATTGTTCTCCACTAATTCCCCCGCTAAAGCCCCTCCCCATCCCAAGTTGAGCCGTCATCCCAGTGATCGGCATCCCACCCCCGTCCCTCCGGATCCCTAGGGCCCCGAGAGGCCAGGACCCATCCATCGTAAACTGCACACAGTGCCACCCAAAAGCATTTCCAATGCTGTCACCTCAATATATATATATATATATATATATATATATATATATATATATATAACTATTTAAAAATATATATCTATTCAAATATCTTGCATATCTTATTTTCCATCATTATTAATTAATTTGCGTAATAATGTCGGCAGTTCATGCGTAGGATTTTAACATATAACCCGGATTGCCATTATATTACATTAAATTTTTGACAAGCAATTATTATTTTAGCAAACAATTATTGTGGTTCATCCTATATTCTCCCTAACATCCTTACCCCCTTGCAACAGATGTGGGATACACACGCACATACTTACATACTCTAACACACTCAACCCCTTTCCTCCACAATCAACCATAAAATCAGATGCTCAACGATTGTTACATCCCAGAGCCCAACTCAAGAAAGGACCTGATTTACGAACAGTTACAGCTGATTGAGAAAGCATGCAAGATTGAGCAGAAATTGACAACAATGTGAGAATTGATTAATCTATTTAATCTATGTCAAGTCCTAGGTGATGGAGATCAGATCCACCCTCTTCACCTGAGACACAAACACTCTGGTCCCCCGTTGTAACCATTTTTCCCAAGCATCTCCGTGCAGTCAGACCTTTGATTATTTTGTGCCACCTGGGCCACAATGATAAGCACCCTCTCTGATTGTCCGAGTGTGACCCCCTCCTCATGGGTTACTGCAGCCAGTGTTGCCAGCACTGCCACTACCTGGGTGGGGGTACCCCACCGGAATCCCCACCGGCTAGATACAAGGTCGTCAAGGTTCTCATTAGCAGCTTTGAGAATTTCCTTGTATATAATGCTCTCCCATCAGGGGGTTCTGGCTTTGTAGGACCAACCCTGCCAGGCAGGCTCAGAATCTTGAGGGGGCGGTGCTGCTCAAGTAGGTCTCTGACCACATTTCTTTTCCTGTTTTGGCTGCATATAGGCAACTCACAGCAGGTCCATAAAACAGATGGGGACTTATTTTTGGTGTATGGGTCGCTCACGTGTGTGTCTATGATATAGGGTTGGTGATCGTTCCATCATGATAGGACAATAAAAAATATATTAGATGTATACTATACTTTAAAATGTATATCCTTCATCTGCACAAAATTGAAAGCTCTCTCTCACAACCCCTGCTCTCAGACACGTGTTGGTTCTGGGATATGCAACCATTTCCTTTCTCACTCACTTAACGCAACACTTATTCAAACACCAATATGCACACCACGCCTTCCATCACAATTCATCCACACATATCCCCACACTGTGCCTTCTATGTCTTCTGTTTGCTATTTTTTTATCTCCACTATGTTGATTGAGTACTTGTGTTCTAATTTAGTTGTATTTGAAGATGTATTATTTAGCTTGTTATCTTTTATTTTAATGCTGTCTTATCCCTTTATAAATTACTATACCTACTATAAATATGTTTTATTATTACAATCCCTACCGTGACTAGTATTGGGTGTTCCATTATTCGACTCCTCTATTAGAACTTTCAGAATAGCCATGGAGTAGTCAATGTGTCGCGGAACATTTGGTTGTCAATATACAGTTTATCAACAATGAGGGCAACACGCTTCCCTTTTAATCTGTTTTCCTTGAAGATTGGGTACAGAACTTTGCGCCGATCTGCAATCTCCCTCGGGAACAGATCATTCATGCCTATTTTCGTGCCAACAAGTCTTTTCCCTAGGCTTTTAAACATTATTTTGTCCTTAAAAAAGGCAAATTTGGCAACGATTGGACACTCATATTTACAAAAAATCTCATCAATCTACACACAAAACCCCATAATGACAAAGCAAAAACCAGTTTGTGGAAATATTTGCAAATGTAGAAAAAAATATTAATAGAAATATTACATTTCACAACAAAGGCTCGAGGCTTCACTCATGCTGCCAAACATGCCCTCGTAAAACTGACTATCCTACCGATCCTTGACTTTGGCGATGTCATTTACAAAATAGCCTCCAACACTCTACTCAGCAAATTGGATGTAGTCTATCACAGTGCCATCCGTTTTGTCACCAAAGCCCCATATACTACCCACCATTGTGACCTGTACGCTCTCATTGGCTGGCCTTCACTACATATTCGTTGCCAAAACCACTGGCTCCAGGTCATCTATAAATCACTGCTAGGCAAATCCCCGCCTTATCTTAGCTCATCACCATAGCAACACCCCCACCCGTAGTATGCACTCCAGCAGGTATATCTCACTGGTCATCCCCAAAGCCAACACCTCCTTTGGCCGCCATTCCTTCCAGTTCTCTGCTGCCAATGACTGGAACGAACTGCAAAAATCTCTGAAGCTGGAGACTCTTTTCTCCCTCACTAATGTTAAGCATCAGTTGTCAGAGCAGCTTACCGATCACTGCACCTGTACACAACCCATCTGTAATTAGCCCACCCAACTACCTCATCCCATTATTGTTATTTATTTTGCTCATTTGCACCCCAGTATCTCTATTTGCACATCATCTTCTGCACATCATTCACTCAAGTGTTAATACTAAATTGTAATTATTATGCACTAGGGCCTATTTATTGCCTTACCTCCATAACTTACTACATTTGTACAAACTGTATATAGATTTTCTATTGTGTTTTTGACTGTACGTTTTGTTTATCCCATATGTAACTCTGTGTTGTTGTTGTTTTTATCGCTTTGCTTTATCTTGGCCAGGTCACAGTTGTAAATGAGAACTTGTTCTCAACTGGCCTACCTGGTTAAATATATATATATATTTTTTTTTATTTTACATGTGTATTCAGACCCTTTACTCAGTACTTTGTTGAAGCACCTTTGGCAGCAATTGCAGCCTCGAGTCTTCTTGGGTATGATACTACAAGCTTGGCACACCTGAATTTGGAGAATGTCTCCCATTCTTCTCTGCAGATCCTCTCAAGCTCTGTCAGGTTGGATGGGGAGCGTCGTTGCACAGCTATTTTCAGGTCTCTCCAGAGATGTTAGATCGGGTTCAAGTCCGGGCTCTGGCTGGGCCACTCAAGGACATTCAGAGACTTGTCCCGAAGCCGCTCCTGCGTTGTCTTGGCTGTGTGCTTAGTGTCGTTGTCCTGTTGGAAGGTGAACCTTCGCCACAGTCTGAGGTCCTGAGCTCTTGGTGGTTCCAAACTTCTTCCATTTCAGAATGATGGAGGCCACTGTGACATGCACTGTCAACTGTGGAACCTTATATAGACAGGTGTGTATACTTTCCAATTAATGTCCAATCAATTGAATTTAACACAGGTGGATTCCTATGAAGTTGTAGAAATATCTCAAGGATGACCAATGGAAACAGGATGGACCTGAGCTCAATTTTGAGTGTCATAGCAAAGGGTCTGAATAGTTATGTAAATAAGGTGTTTCTGTTTCTTATATTTATTACTTTTGCAAAGAATTTGAAAACCTGTTTTCGCTTTGTCATTATGGGGTATTGTGTGTAGATTGATGAGGAGATTTTATTTATTTAATCAATTTAAGAAAAGGCTGTAACTTAACAACATTTTGAAAAAGTCAAGTGGTCTGAATACTTTCTGAAGGCACTGTATGTAGTGGTGTAATAATGTTATATGATGTACTGTTTTATCTTTTGTTTTATGTGTAATGTAAGTGCCTTAATGTGTTTGGACCCCAGGAAGAGTAGCTGCTGCCTTGGCAGGAATTAATGGGGATCCTTAATAAATACAAATACAAGTACTCAGACATTCTTCAGTCACCATGATGTACTGTATAGTGCTTTACTTACAGTGTATGGCCATCACCATGAGAACTAAACTCCAGACAGTCATCAGTTCCATTAATCAGTGATAGTTAGTGGAGAATGTGTTGTAATGTCAGTCCAAGCTTCCTATAATGAGAAGGCCAGAGCTGAGTGTCTGATTATGAAGGGATGAAGGGAGGGAGACTTTGCATAGACTGCCCCCTAGAGGTTTAAATATAGACTGAGAGGGAGAAACGTTCTTTAAGGGTTGATATTGGCAGCATTGTTTCTCAGAACAGCACAGGATGACAGAAACTATTCGGATTAATACAATACACTTGTTCCATCTATACTTGTTCCATCTATACTTGATCCATCTATGCTTGTTCCGTTACTCTTTAACATTAATGACCGTCATGGTTCCATATTTAATATTATAAAATGGGTGGTTCGATCCCTGAATGCTGATTGGCTGAAAGGTATGACAAAACATTTATTTTTACTGCTCTAAATACATTGGTATATTGGCAATACACCACAGGTAAGGGCTGTATCCAGGACATATACCACACCCCTCTGGCCTTATTGCTTAATTATACTAATTCAAGATCCTCTGTGTCCAAACCACTAAGGACTTAAAATGGTCCACTCACACGACCACAGTCGTGAAGAAGGCCCTACAGCGTCTTTTGCCCTTCAAGAAGTTGAAAAGGTTTGGCATGGGCCCTCAAATCCTCAAAAAAGTTATGGAGCTTCACCATTGAAAGCATTTTGATTGGCTGCATCACTGCTTGGTATGGCAACAGTACCGCCCTCGATCGCATGGCTCTACAGACGGTGGTAAGGACAGGCCAGAACATCACTGGGGCCGAGCTCCCTGCCATCCAGGACCTCTATATCAGGAGGTGTGAAAGGAAGGCCTGGAAAATTGTTTAAGACTCCAACCAGCAAAGACTGTTTTCTCTGCTTCCGCACAGCAAGTGGTACCGGTGCATGAAGTCTGACACCAACAGCCTTGAACAGCTTCTATCCCCAAGCAATAAGATAAATAGCTAACAGAATAGCTACATGGAGTTGACCCTTGTATTACATTTTTATTTTTGCACTGTCTCTATGCACACTCATAGGACTCTACACGCTCACGCACACTGACACTCCATCACACACATAACATGCACACACATTTATACTGAATCTACACACATGCACACACACTCACATACAATCATCACTTACGCTGCTGCTACTCTGTTTATCATATATCATGATGCCTAGTCCCCTTACACCTATACATAGCTACCTCTATCACTCCAGTATCCCTGCACATTGTAAATTATATTGGAAGTTACGCTGTATATAGCTTCTTACTTTATTATTTTTATTTATTGTGTGTTTTTGTTCTACCTTATGTTATTTTTTGTGCTACATTGATATTGATTACTGCATTGTTGGGTTTGGAGCTTGCAAGAAAGGGATTTCACTGTACTAGTGCACATGACATTAAAACTTAAATTGTAATTCTATTTGCTTAAATTTGACATTTGGTTTCATGCAAATATTTTCCCAAAATTGAAAGATATGACCAAAAAAATGGGTTTTAGCTGATAGATATTGATAATTAATTTGACTGAATGACTGTATAAATTATTGAAACTGTTTAAAGTTATTTATCATTGTCAACTGACTTTGAATGGCAATAAAGTTTTCAGTTGAAGTTTCATGAGGATATTCATACTGTTATGTTGACAGGTTGTCAGGTATATTTTATGGATTTGGATGATAATTTAGAATATGATATGTCTACTCTCTCCTAGTGTTGGTGGGGCGATGGGATTGATGTTGACAGAAACTGGAGCTCAGAATTGTCTCACTGACTCTCACAGTAAAATAAGTGCTTGCTCAGTTTTTGTACGGTGCTGCAGCCTCCTGTGTCACTGTGTCTCTGGCACAATAATAAACAGCAGAGTCTTCAGTCTTCAGGCTGTTCATCTGGAGATACACTTGCTGCTTGCTGTTGTCTCTGGAGATGGTGAACCGACCCTGAACTGACTGGGAGTAGTAGATGCTACTACCACTTGGACCAGATATGGAAGCTATCCATTCCAACCCTTTACCAGAAGCCTGTCTGATCCAGTTAAAGTCAGAGCTAGTTGAGATTCCAGAATATGTACAGGTTAGTTTGTGGGATACTCTAGGCATTTAGGCACTGGTTCAGACTCAGTCAGGGTTTGGCCATGAAAACCTGCGAAAATTCAAAATGACAAACAATGTTTAACAAACGATCAAATTAAAAAATAACTTTTAAGTTTGAACACATCCCATTTTATTAATCTGTAGGGAATAATTCTGTTGTTATTGAGTTATAACAGTCACAATGAAAACTATTTGAAAAAGCCTGTCTGAGAATGATTCTAGTGGACACAACAGACTCACACACATACCTTGAATGAACACCACCATAAGTATTAAACTATAGAGAGTCCTCATTGTTCAGTATTAGTTAGTTCAGGGCTCGCGTTAATGTCAGTCCAAGCTTCCTATAATGAGAAGGCCAGAGCTGAGTGTCTGATTATAAAGGGATGAATGGGAGGGAGACTTTGCATAGACTGCCCTCTAGAGGTTTAAATACAGACTGAGAGGGAGAGATCTTCAGCTCTATTCCTTAGTACTGATTCTCTCCTCCCTGTCCTTCATTCTTCTCTCTGTTATTATCAGATGTTTCATATGGGATGCTCAGACTAGATATATTTAGTCTTTTATACAATGTTGAACAGCACAGAAACTAGAATATGTCCCTATGTGAGACAATACAATTAGTATTGAATTGGACTTCTTTATGTTTACTGCTTATCTGCTCTTGGGAATCTATTGTGGACTTCCCCAAGGATCAATAAATGGTCTATTACCGTATTTAGTTTGAGTGTATCCTCTATGTGTTTGCTGATAACATTAATATAGTTCTGTCCGAAATAGATGCTCAAAACGTAACAGTTAATGTGAATTCTGAATTGCAAACAGTTGACTTTGGGTTCATGTAAATAATGTGCTTTTCACTGTTATAATGTGAGTGGATTATTTTATCAGGATAATATTAATATCAGTGTTTTTTCCACTACTGTTGAGTAGTTCTGCTCTCTCATAGAGTGTGTTTGTGTGTTTAAAGAATAGACACGCCTCTTTGATCGCACACTGAGATCAGTATTACTCAGTTTTTGTATGGCGATTCAGGCTTTTCACCTCGAAGCACAGCTGGTTTTTGGAGCTGTCTTTGGTGATGGTGAACTGGCCCTGGAGAGACTGGGCAAATATAGTGCCAGTGCTCGCATCAAATGGCCCATTTCACTCAAGTCCTTTCCATGGTTTCTGATGGATCCAGTGCATCCAGTAGCTACCCATGGAGATTCCAGACACAGTACAGGACAGTGTTACTGATTCTCCAGGTCTGTTCACCACTGGCTCAGAGGAGGTGAGTAACTGCCCCTGAACAGCTGAAAAACAGACAGAGTTTAGATGATTGTTACCCTCCAGCCAAGTAGCACAGCTCCTCTCCTCTCTCCTACACTAGACATAAATACATCCAGTTAACTCACCTGAGATGAGAGACAGAAGGAACACACATTCTATAACTGTCATTGTGGGGAAGATCTACAATTCTGGAAGCAAAGGATGAGACTGGAAGGGGTTGTCATGACTGAGGGAGATGGTCTTGGGACATGGTCTAAATTTAAAGCTGAAATGTCATGAGTCAATAAGTATTCAATCCCTTTGTTATGGCAAGCCTAAAAAAGTTCAGGAGTCAACATGTGCTTAACAAATCGCATAATAAGTTGCACCGACTCATTCCATGTTCAATAATAGTTAACATGATTTCTGAATAACTACCCCATCTCTGTACCCCACATATTCAATTATCTGTAAGGTCCCTCAATCGAGTAGTGAATTTCAAGCACAGATTCAAGTACAAAGACCAGGGAGGTTTTTCAATGCCTCGCAAAAAAGGGCACCCATTGGTAAACGTGAAAATAAATAAAAATAAAGCAGATGCTGAATATCCCTTTGAGCATGTGAAGCTATTAATTAGGTTTTAGATTATGTATCAATACACCCAGTCACTACAAAGATACAGGCGTGCTTCCTAACTCAGTTGCCGGAGACGAAGGAAACTGCTCAGGGTTTTCACCATGAGGCCAATGGTGATTTTAAAACAGTTACAGAGTTTAATGGTTGTGATACAGTATGAGAAAACTGAGGATGGATCAGCAACATTGTAATTACTTCACAATACTAATCTAAATGACAGTGTAAAAAAAAGGAAGCCTGAACAGAATATAAATATTCCAAAACATGCATCCTGTTTGGAACAAGGCACTTAATTAACACTGCAAAAAATGTGGTAAAGAAATTAACTTTTTGTCCTGAGTACAAAGCGTTGTTTGGGGCATATCCAACACAACACATCACTAAGTGCCACTCTTCATATTTTCAAGAGTGGTGGTGGATGCATCATGTTAACTGTATGCTTGTCATCGGCAAGGACTAGGGAGTTTTTTGGGATAAAAATAAACAGAATACAGCTGTAAGCACTGGCAAAATCCTAGAGGAAAATGTGGTTCAGTCTGCTTTCCACCAGAGACTGGGAGACAAATTCACCTTTCAGCAAGACAATAACCTAAAACACAAGGTAAAATATACACTGGAGTTGTTTTCCAAGATGACATTGAATGTTGCTGAGTGGCCTAGTTACAGTTTTGACTTAATCGGCTTGGAAATCTATGGCAAGACTTGAAAATGGCTGTCAAGCAATGATAAACAATCAACTTGACAGAGCTTGAATAATTTTTTTAAGAATAATGGGAAAATAATGTACAATCCAGGTGTGCAAAGCTCTTAGAGACTTACCCAAAAAGACTTACAGCTGTAATCGCCGCCAAAGGTATTGACTCAGGGGTGTGAATACTTATGTAAATGAGATATGTCTGTATTTCATTATCAATACATTTCAAATAATGTCTAAAAACATGTTTTCACTTTGTCTTTATGGGATATTGTGTGTCGATGGGTGAGATCAGTTTTTGTACTGTGCTGCAGCATCCTGTGTTACTGTGTCTCTGGCACAATAATAAAAAGCAGAGTCTTCAGTCTTCAGACTGTTCATCTGGAGATACACCTGCTGCTTGCTATTGTCTCTGGAGATGGTGAACCGACCCTGAACAGACTGGGAGTAGGCAATATTGCTACTGTCATAATGCGCTGCCATAAATTCTAGTCCTTTCCCAGGAGCCTGTCTGATCCAAGCCATCCAGTAGCTACTGAAAGTGAACCCAGAGGCTGTACAGGTCAGTTTGTGTGAATCTCCAGGCTTTTTAACAACTGGTCCAGACTCAGTCAATGTCTGACTCTGAACACCTGTGGAGACAAAGTAACATTAGATAAAATACCTTGAATCAAAACCTCTGTGATAATTCTGTATCAAATAAAAACAGTCTAATAGTGTTCACCTGTCAAGCCTATTGTCATCAGTAGAACCACAATAGTAAACGTCATGATTAACTATTAGTAGTTATGGTGTGTCTGTTCCTCAGTCTAGTCAGTGCTTCAGTCCCTCTCCTCTACTCTGCAGTGAGATAAGTAGTGATGGATGACCTCAGAGTTTTGCATTAACTCCTCCTCACAGGGAAGATCACACAGAGATTAAATAGAGAATTCTGAGATGGGGAACAGATTCATATGTTCTGAATAGTTTGTTAAATACTTGTTCAAATGTTAACAAGAAAGCTTGACCAGACAGGGCAAGAGTTCGTCTGATTGTTAGAGGCTGGACTCTTTAATTATGTAGTGCTTTGTGATATTCTGCCTCATCCAGTGTATCCAGTAGCCACTCATTGAGAAACCAGAGATTTTACAGGACAATTTAACATTGTCTCCAGGTCATTTCACTTGAGGAAGAGACTGATACAGCCTGATATATCAACAAACACCTGCGAAACAAAAATGTTTCAAGATTCAGTTGAAGATGTGATATTTACATTGATTTCGGGTTTAACCATGATTCATTCTTCAGTCACCATGTAATGATTGATTTACTATGTATGGACATCACCATGAGAACTAAACTCCAGACAGTCATCAGTTCCAATGTTCAGTGATAGTTAGTGCTGGCTATAATTAAAAGGCCAGAGCTGAGTTTCTGATTATGAAGGGATAAAGGGGTGAGACTTTGCATAGACCTCCCTCTAAAGGCTAAAATAGAGCCTGAGATGGAGATGTTCTTTGAGAGTTCATATTGGTAGCATTGTTTCTCAGAAAAGTACAGGATTAAATAATCTATTGGGATTAATACAATAAACTTGTTCCATCTAAACTTGTTCCATCTATACTTGTTCCATCTAAACTTGTTTCATCTATACTTGTTCTATCTATACTTGTTCCATCTATACTTGTGTCATCTATACTTGTTTCATCTATACTTTAACATTATTGACCTTCATGGTTCTGTATTACATATTGTACTAATTCTGTTTGCTGAAATTTGACATTTGGTTTCATTCAAATAAACTCACCAAATTGAAAGACAATATGAAGTAAATGGTTTTAGCTGCTAGAGATTGATGATTATTTTTGACTGAATGACTGCACACATTATCGAATGGCTGTAAAGACATTTATGTATTTATCTTTCAAAAAATGACAAGTATGTTTTATGCTTTCAAATAATGATGGTTATAATTTAGAGTAGTATGTGTCTGCTCTCTCCTAGTGTTGGTGGGGCGATGGGATTGATGTTGACAGAGACTAGAGCTCAGAATTGTTTCATAGACTCTCACAGCAAGAGAAATGCTTGCTTGATCAGTTTTTGTACGGTGCTGCAGCCTCCTGTGTCACTGTGTCTCTCTGGCACAATAATAAACAGCAGAGTCTTCAGTCTTCAGACTATTCATCTGGAGATACATCTGCTGCTTGCTGTTGTCTCTGGAGATGGTGAACTGACCCTGAACTGACTGGGAGTAGTAAGTGCTGCCACCACCATCACTAATAGTTGCAACCCACTCCAGTCCTTTCCCAGGAGCCTGTCTGATCCAAGCCATCCAGTAGCTACTGAAAGTGAACCCAGAGGCTGTACAGGTCAGTTTGTGTGATTCTCCAGGCTTTTTAACAACTGCTCCAGACTCAGTCAATGTCTGACTCTGAACACATGTGGAGACAAAGTAACACTAGATAAAATACCTTGAATCAAAACCTCTGTGATAATTCTGTATCAAATAAAAACGGTCTAATAGTGTTCACCTGTCAAGCCTATTGTCATCAGTAGAACCACAATAGTAAACGTCATGATGAACTGTTAGTAGTTATGGTGTGTCTGTTCCTCAGTCTAGTCAGAGCTTCAGTCCCGCTCCTCCACTCTGCAGTGAGATAAGTAGTGATGGAAGAGGTCAGAGTTTTGCATTAACTCCTCCTCACAGGGAAGATCACACAGAGATTAAATAGAGAATTCTGAGATGGGGAACAGATTCATATGTTCTGAATAGTTTGTTAAATACTTGTTCAAGTGTTAACAAGAAAGCTTGACCAGACAGGGCAAGAGTTCGTCTGATTGTTAGAGGCTGGACTCTTTAATTATATAGTGCTTTGTGATATTCTGCCTCATCCAGTGTATCCAGTAGCTACTCATTGAGAAACCAGAGATTTTACAGGGCAATTTAACATTGTCTCCAGGTCATTTCACTTGAGGAAGAGACTGATACAGCCTGATATATCAACAAACACCTGCGAAACAAAAACGTTTCAAGATTCAGTTGAAGATGTGATATTTACATTGATTTCGGGTTTAACCATGATTCATTCTTCAGTCACCATGTAATGATTTATTTACTATGTATGGACATCACCATGAGAACTAAACTCCAGACAGTCATCAGTTCCATTGTTCAGTGATAGTTAGTGCTGACTATAATTAAAAGGCCAGAGCTGAGTTTCTGATTATGAAGGGATAAAGGGTGAGACTTTGCATAGACCTCCCTCTAGAGGCTAAAATAGAGCCTGAGATGGAGATGTTCTTTGAGAGTTCATATTGGTCGCATTGTTTCTCAGAACAGTACAGGATTAAATAATCTATTGGGATTAATACAATAAACTTGTTCCATCTAAACTTGTTCCATCTATACTTGTTCCATCTAAACTTGTTTTATCTATACTTGTTTCATCTATACTTGTTCCATCTAAACTTGTTTCATCTAAACTTGTTTCATCTATACTTGTTCCATCTATACTTTTTCCATCTATACTTGTTTCACCTATACTTTAACATTATTGACCTTCATGGTTCTGTATTTCATATTGTACTAATTCTGTTTGCTGAAATTTGACATTTGGTTTCATTCAAATAAACTCACCAAATTGAAAGACATTATGAAGTAAATGGTTTTAGCTGCTAGAGATTGATAATTAATTTGACTGAATGACTGCACACATTATCGAATGGCTGTAAAGACATTTATGTATTTATCTTTCAAAAAATGACAAGTATGTTTTATGCTTTCAAATAATGATGGTTATAATTTAGAGTAGTATGTGTCTACTCTCTCCTAGTGTTGGTGGGGCGATGGGATTGATGTTGACAGAGACTAGAGCTCAGAATTGTTTCACAGACTCTCACAGCAAGAGAAATGCTTGCTTGATCAGTTTTTGTACGGTGCTGCAGCCTCCTGTGTCACTGTGTCTCTCTGGCACAATAATAAACAGCAGAGTCTTCAGTCTTCAGACTATTCATCTGGAGATACACCTGCTGCTTGCTGTTGTCTCTGGAGATGGTGAACTGACCCTGAACTGACTGGGAGTAGTAAGTGCTGCCACCACCATCACTAATAGTTGCAACCCACTCCAGTCCTTTCCCAGGAGCCTGTCTGATCCAAGCATTCCAAGAGTTGCTACTAAACCCAGAATATGTACAGGTCAGTTTGTGGGATTCTCCAGGCTTTTTAACCACGGATTCAGACTCAGTCAGTGTCTGACACTGAACACCTTTGGAAATAAAATTATAAAAAATCCATCAATGTTTCAAGCAGTTCATAAAACATTTTTAAAAAACATTAAAATGACGGTACATTAATTTGACTTGACACATAATATTGTCACTTACTTTTTACAGACACCAACATGAGTACTAAACTCCAGACAGTCCTCATTGTTCAGTATTAGTTAGTACAGAACTCGCTGTAATATGAGTCCAAGCTGATTATAATGAGAAGGCCAGAATTGAGTGTCTGATTATATAGGGATGAATGGGAGGGAGACTTTGCATAGACCGCCCTCTAGAGGTTTAAATACAGACTGAGAGGGAGAGAATGTCTGCTCTATGCCTTAGTACTCCACCCTGTCCATCATTCTTCTCCCTGTTATTATTAGATGTTTCATATGAGATGTTCAGACTGGATATGTTTTGTATTTTATGCAATGCTGAACAGCACAAAAACAAGAATATTTCTGTTAGTATTGAATTGGATTTATCTCTTAGTCCCCAAATCCAGAACAAATTCAAGAATGCATACAGTATTATATTGAGCCATTATTGCATGGAACTCCCTTCCATCTCATATTGCTCAAATGAAAAGCAAACCTGGTTTGAAAAAACAGATAAAGCAACTCCTGCCGGCACAACACCTCTCCCCTATTTGACCTAGATATTGTGTGTATGTACTGATATGTAGGCTATGTGTGCCTTTTTTTAAATGTATGTAGTTCTGTTCTTGAGCTGTTCTTGTTGTGAACGGATCTGCTTGTCCGAAGCACCCTAACACAAGTGGGAGGCATGAAATGAACAGACCAGAGGCTGTGGTTCCTTTTCTTTTGTATTGTTACTGAACAGGTTTTCTTTCACCCAACAAAATAATTCCAATACAGGGTAATGTCCAACGCAGCGTAACAAAACAAATAAACATAAACTAAGCCGTTGACCAAAAGGCCGTGGCCCAAAAAGGGAAAGCAAAAAAACAAACGTCTACTCCTGTCTTTAGACTTTCGTCTACATATAATAGTTACAGGAGGAGTGTTTCTCTCTATCTATAATATGCCTTGGTTAACAGAGAGACTAGGTGCCCCAGACAAAGAAGCTTTCTCTGAGGTAGGTCAATACGATGTCCTCACAGGTCCCCGTCTCTACTCCCAATCCTCCCTCAGCTCCTCTCCTGGCACACCTATATAGAGGAAGACACCAAGCAATTAGTGGGCCCAGCTGTGTGCTAATTGGCTTTACACTAGTACCTATCACCCTGAGGAGGGGACTGTCGTGTTGTCTTCCTCCGTCTGGTCACTGAACTCTCACATTGTTTATTAATGTTCTGTACTATGTCATGTTTCATGTTTTGTGTGGACCCCAGGAAGAGTAGCTATTGCTTTCGCAACACTTAATGGGGATCCTAATAAAATAACATAAAAACTGCTTATCCCCTCTTGGGAACCTACAGTTGAAGTCGGAAGTTTCCATACACATTAGCCAACTACATTTAAACTAAATTTTTCACAATTCCTGTCATTTAATCGTAGTAAAAATTCCATGTCTTAGGTCAGTTAGGATCACCACCTTATTTTAAGAATGTGAAATGTCAGAATAATAGTAGAAAGAATGATTTATTTCAGCTTTTATTTCTTTCATCACATTCCCAGTGGGTCAGAAGTTTACATACACTCAATTAGTATTTGGTAGCATTGCATTTAAATTGTTTAACTTGGGTCAAACGTTTCGGGTAGCCTTCCACAAGCTTCCCACATAAAGTTGGGTGAATTTTGGCCCATTCCTCCTGACAGAGCTGGTGTAACTGAGTCAGGTTTGTAGGCCTCCTTGCTCGCACACGCTTTTTCAGTTCTGCCCACACATTTTCTATTGGATTGAGTTCAGGGCTTTGTGATGGCCACTCCAATATCTTGACTTTGTTATCTTTAAGCCATTTTCCCACAACTTTGGAAGTATGCTTTTGTTCATTGTCCATTTGGAAGACCCTTTTGCGACCAAGCTTTAACTTCCTGACTGATGTCTTGAAATGTTGCATCAATATATCCACATAATTTTCCTTTCTCACGATGCCATCTATTTTGTGAAGTGCACCAGTCCCTCCTCCAGCAAAGCACCCCCACAGCATGATGCTGCCACCCCCATGCTTCACGGTTGGGATGGTGTTCTTTGGCTTGCAAGCCACCCTCTTTTTCCTCCAAACATAACGATGGTCATTATGGCCAAACAGTTCTATTTTTGTTTCATCAGACCAGAGGACATTTCTCCAAAAAGTACGATCTTTGTCCCCAAGTGCAGTTGCAAACCGTAGTCTGGCTTTTTTATGGCGGCTTTGGAGCAGTGGCTTCTTCCTTGCTGAGCGGCCTTTCAGGTTATGTCGATATAGGACTCGTTTTACTGTGGATATAGAGACTTTTGTACCTGTTTCCTCCAGCATCTTGACAAGGTCCTTTGCTGTTGTTCTGGGATTGATTTGCACTTTTCGCACCGAGGTACGTTCATCTCTAGGAGACAGAACGCGTCTCCTTCCTGAGCGGTATGACGGCTGCGTGGTCCCATTGTGTTTATACTTGCGTACTATTGTACACATATTTAACCCCCTTTTTTGTGTAGGCACAAAACGACCTTCATACTTCCATTTATTTTTTAAACTGGTACCGGTGACCTTCAGACAAGTCACGTGACACTTCTGGGGGTCATAGAGCAAAACGGAGAACAGCATCGTGTTCATGTGAATCTCCCCCTTCCACAGTGGGGTAACATTCCAAACAGTTGGCACATCGACGGTACCGGTTACCTTCAGACGAGTCCTGTGGGGCTTGTGGGGGTCAGTGATCATATTAGTTAGTAGGCCAAACCGTTTGGACACTGCAGACCATGTCTCATGGTCTGACAAACACCACTTTAGCTCGGCCACCTTCCACGGCAGATGCAGAAGGCTGCCATAGGCGGGTGCATTTTTTATTATTTCTGTCCTGCTAATCATTCAAAATGTAACGAGTACTTTTGGGTTTCAGGGAAAATGTATGGAGTAAAAAGTACATTATTTTCTTTAGAAATGTAGTGGAGTAAAAGTTAAAGTTGTCAAAAATATGAATAGTAAAGTAAAGTACAGATACCCCAAAAAACTACTTAAGTAGTACTTTAAAGTACACTGCTCAAAAAAATAAAGGGAACACTAAAATAACACATCCTAGATCTGAATGAATGAAATAATCTTATTAAATACTTTTTTCTTTAAATAGTTGAATGTGCTGACAACAATATCACAAAAAAATTATCAATGGAAATCAAATTTATCAACCCATGGAGGTCTGGATTTGGAGTCACCCTCAAAATTAAAGTGGAAAACCACACTACAGGCTGATCCAACTTTGATGTAATGTCCTTAAAACAAGTCAAAATGAGGCTCAGTAGTGTGTGTGGCCTCCACGTGCCTGTATGACCTCCCTACAACGCCTGGGCATGCTCCTGATGAGGTGGCGGATGGTCTCCTGAGGGATCTCCTCCCAGACCTGGACTTTTGCATCCGCCAACTCCTGGACAGTATGTGGTGCAACGTGACGTTGGTGGATGGAGCGAGACATGATATCCCAGATGTGCTCAATTGGATTCAGGTCTGGGGAAAGGGCGGGCCAGTCCATAGCATCAATGCCTTCCTCTTGCAGGAACTGCTGACACACTCCAGCCACATGAGGTCTAGCATTGTCTTGCATTAGGAGGAACCCAGGGCTAACCGCACCAGCATATGGTCTCACAAGGGGTCTGAGGATCTCATCTCGGTACCTAATGGCAGTCAGGCTACCTCTGGCGAGCACATGGAGGGCTGTGCGGCCCCCCAAAGAAATGCCACCCCACACCATGTCTGACCCACCGCCAAACCGGTCATGCTGGAGGATGTTGCAGGCAGCAGAACGTTCTCCACGGCGTCTCCAGACTCTGTCACGTCTGTCACATGTGCTCAGTGTGAACCTGCTTTCATCTGTGAAGAGCACAGGGCGCCAGTGGCGAATTTGCCAATCTTGGTGTTCTCTGGCAAATGCCAAACGTCCTGCACGGTGTTGGGCTGTAAGCACAACCCCCACCTGTGGACGTCGGGCCCTCATACCACCCTCATGGAGTTTGTTTCTGACCGTTTGAGCAGACACATGCACATTTGTGGCCTGCTGGAGGTCATTTTGCAGGGCTCTGGCTTGCTCCTCCTGCTCCTCCTTGCACAAAGGCGGAGGTAGCAGTCCTGCTGCTGGGTTGTTGCCCTCCTACGGCCTCCTCCACATCTCATGATGTACTGGCCTGTCTCCTGGTAGCGCCTCCATGCTCTGGACACTACGCTGACAGACACAGCAAACCTTCTTGCCACAGCTCGCATTGATGTGCCATCCTGGATGAGCTGCACTACCTGAGCCACTTGTGTGGGTTGTAGACTCCGTCTCATGCTACCACTAGAGTGAAAGCACCGCCAGCATTCAAAAGTGACCAAAACATCAGCCAGGAAGCATAGGAACTGAGAAGTGTTCTGTGGTCACCACCTGCAAAACCAGTCCTTTGTTGGGGGTGTCTTGCTAATTGCCTATAATTCCCACCTGTTGTCTATTCCATTTGCACAACAGCATGTGACATTTATTGTCAATCAGTGCTGCTTCCTAAGTGGACAGTTTGATTTCACAGAAGTGTGATTGACTTGGAGTTACATTGTGTTGTTTAATTGTTCCCTTTATTTTTTTGAGCAGTGTATTTTTACTTAAGTACTTTACACCACTGCATGAGGGACATGGAATCACCTCAACATTAGAGTAAACCACTTTTGCAGCTTCAAGATGACTAACAAATATATTTTCATAATGAGTGAGACATAAGGTAATACTGTAACACTTGACATCAAGTTATATACATGTGTGGTAACTTCGTGATTATTACAATAGCAACATTGTTGTTACATAAGACTTTGCATAATTCTTTCAGATAAAGATGCTCAAAATATAATAGCTAATGAAGTGCATAAAAATGACTTCGGAAAGTATTCAGACCCCTTTACTTTTTCCACATTTTGTTACCTTACAGCCTTATTCTTGAATTGATTTCGTTTTTTAATCCCTCCTCAATCTACACACAATGCCCCATAATGACGAAGGAAAAACAGGTTTGTAGAAATGTTTGCCCCCACAATTTTATTTTTTTAGCTCATTTACGTAAGTATTCAGACCATTTACTCAGTACTTTGTTGAAGCACCTTTGGCAGCGATTACAGCCTCCAGTATTCTTGGGTATGCCTCTACAAGCTTGGCACACCTGTATTTGGGGAGTTTCTCAGATTCTTCTCTGCAAATCCTCTCAAGCTCTGTCAGGTTGGATGGGGAGCGTTGCTGCACAGCTATTTTCAGGTCTCTCCAGAGATGTTCGATTGGGTTCAAATCCGGGCTCTGGCTGGGCCACTCAAGGACATTCAGAGACTTGTCCGGAAGCCACTCCTGCGTTGTCTTGGCTGTGTGCTTAGGGTCGTTGTCCTGTTGGAAGGTGAACCTTCACCCCAGTCTGAGGTCTTGAGTGCTCTAGAGCAGGTTTCCATCAAGGAACTCTCTGAACTTTGCTCCGTTCAACTTTGCCTCGATCCTGACTGGTCTCCCAGTCCCTGCCGCTGAAGAACATCCCCACAGCATGATGCTGCCAACACCATGCTTCACCGTAGGGATGGTGCCAGGTTTCCTCCAGCCATGATACTTGGCATTCAGGCCAAAGAGTTCAATCTTGGTTTCATCAGACCAGAGAATCTTGCTTCTCATGGTCTGAGAGTCTTTAGGTGCCTTTTGGCAAACTCCAAGCGGGCTGTAATGTGTCTTTTACTGAGGAGTGGCTTCCGTCTGGCCACTCTACAATAAAGGCCTGATTGGTGGAGTGTTGCAGAGATGGTTGTCCTTCTGGAAGGTTCTCCCATCTCCACAGAGGAACAAGAGCTCTGTCAGAGTGACCATCGGGTTCTTGGTCACACCCTGAGGAGACACACAGACTGGGAGTGGTTGTCGTGACTGAGGGATATGTGGAGGGCAACTACAGTATATCAGACTCTAATGAAATGGGAGATCTTGGGTCTATGAGCACAGAAATACATTTGCATCTCTATGGTGTTAAATGTTTCTCCCCGTCATGTTTTTGGTCTAAATACTACATATCTTGGCACTGTTGTGTAATGTTTTGGTGAAGAATTAAGTTGTACATGTTATAGTAACAGTGCATCAATAAGAAGTTTTATTTTACAGAGCAGTTCTTCGATTGATATTATTATATTATATTGAATCAATGAGGGCCATATGTTGCACTTGTGCTTGATTCACATGGGTATTCCGTTTTTGTACTCCTGTCCTGGTTTGTATCACTGTGGTCTTCAAGCACAATAATACATAGCTGTGTCTTCAGTCTGCAGACTCTGTCCTGTTAAAGTTACTGTGTTGTTGGAAGGGTCTCTGGAGATAATGAACTTGTTTTTCAGCTTATCAATGTAATATAAAAATAACATATGCCATTTAGCAGACGCTTTTTTCAAAAGCGGCTTAGAGTCATGAGTGCATACATTTTACATATGGGTAGTCCTGGGAATCAAACCCACTATCCTGGCGTTGCAAACTCCATGCTCTAGCAACTGAGCTACAGAGGACTATATATACAGTGCATCCAGACCCCTTTACTTTTTCCACATTTTGTTAAGTTACAGCCTTTTTCTAAACTGGATTAAATTGGTTTTTATCCTCATCAATCTACAGACAATACCTCATAATGACAAAGCAAAAACAGGTTTTTAGAAATATCACATTTACAAAAGTATTCAGACCCTTTACTCAGGACTTTATTGAACCACCTTTGGCAGAAATTAAAGCCTCCAGTCTTCTTGGGTATGAAGCTACAAGCTTGGCACACCTGTATTTGGGGAGTTTCTCCCATTCTTCTCTGCAGATCCTCTCAAGCTGTGTCAGGTTGGATGGGGAGTATCGCTGCACAGCTTATTTTGCGTCATTCTAGAGATGTTCAATCGGGCCAAAGAGTTCAATCTTGGTTTCATCAGATCAGAGAATTTTGTTTCTCATTGTCTGAGAGTCTTTAGGTGCCTTTTGGCAAACTCCAGGCGGGCTGTCATGTGCCTTTTACTGCAGAGTGGCTTCCGTCTGGCCACTCTACCATAAAGGCCTGATTGGAGTGATGCAGAGATGGTTGTCCTTCTGGAAGGTTCTCCATTCTCCACAGAGAAACTCTGGAGCTCTGTCAGAGTGACCATCGGGTTCTTGGTCACCTCCCTGACCAAGGCTCAGTTTGGCTGGTCGGCCAGCTCTAGGAAGAGTCTTGGTGGTCTTCAATGGAGGACACTGTGTTCTTGGTGACCTTCAATGCTGCAGAAATATTTCTGTACCCTTCCCAAGATCTGTGCCTCGACACAATCACGTCACGGAGCTCTACGGACAATTTATTCAACCTCATGGCTTGTTTTTTGCTCTGACATGCACTGTCAACTTTGGGACCTTATATAGACAGGTTTGTGTCTTTCCAAATCATGTCCAATCAATTGAATTTACCACAGGTGGACTCCAATAAAGTTGTAGTGTCACGACTTCCTCCGAAGCTGCCTCCTCTCCTTGTTCGGGCAGGCTTCGGCGTTTGTCGTCACCGGCCTTCAAGCCACTGCCGCATCACATCTCATCATTCCATTTGTTTTGTCTTGTCTATTACACACACCTGGTTCATATCCCCTCATTAGTACGTGCATAAGTGTTCCCTCTGCCCCCTTGTCCTTGGGTGATTGTTTAATGTGAGGAGTGAGTAGCTCGGATGAGCTCCGTGTAAATTGTATTGCCGGGGTATATTTTCCCTGTGTGCCTGTTTTGTTCCAGTGCGCCTGTTTTGTGCACTGGACTGTTTGACGCTATCCTGCGTAACTCTGTATTCCGGAATAAACTCTATATTCTGTGATTTACCCTCCTGCGCCTGACTCTTTCAAATCACCCATCACATGTAGAAACATCTCAAGGAGGATCAATGGAAACAGTATGCAACTGAGCTCAATTTAGAGTCTCATAGCAAAGGGTCTGAATACTTGTGTAAATAAGGTATTTTACTCCTGAGTGGCGCAGTGGTTTAAGGCACTGCATCGCAGTGCTAACTGTGCCACTAGAGAACCTGGTTCGAATCCAGGCTCTGTCGCCGCCGGCCGCGACCGGGAGACTCATGGGCGGCGCACAATTGGCACAGCGTCGTCCAGGGTAGGGGAGGGAATGGCCGGCAGGGATGTAGCTCAGTTGATAGAGCATGGCGTTTGCAACGCCAGGGTTGTGGGTTAGATCCCCACGGGGGGCCAGTATAAAGAAAATATGTATTCACTAACTGTAAGTCGCTCTGGATAAGAGTGTCTGCTAAATGACTAAAATGTAAATGTATTTAAAACCTGTTTTTGCTTTGTCATTATGGAGTATTGTGTGTAGATTGATGAGGGAAAAAATTAATTTAATCAATTTTTGAATAAGGCTGTAACTTAACAAAATGTCGAAAAAGGGAAGGGGTCTGAATACTTTCCGAATGCACTGTACACCTACTGCTGTTGTCTCTGGAGATGGTGAACCGACCCTGAACTGACTGGGGGTAGTAGAACAACTACCACTGCTATTAGAGGAAACCCACTCCAGTCCTTTTCCAGGAGCCTGTCTGATCCAAGCTGCATCAATATTTCCACCAAACACACATTTGTACAGGTCAGTTGTTTTTTCTCCAGGCTTTTTAACCACTGTTCCAGACTCAGTCAGTGTCTGACCATGAAACCCTGTGAAAATGAAATACCAAAAACTTTAGAGTGGAAACATTCATACACATAAACAGTTACTTCTTTAAACATGTTGATAGACACCTTTGTAGCAGATGAATTCTGAAGAATTCCTGAAAATGATGAGCCATTCATTCTAGTGGACAGAATATTGTCATTTACTTATTTCAGACATCACCATGAGAACTAAACTACAGACAGTCCACATTGTTAATGAGAAGGCCAGAGCTGAGTGTCTGATTCTAAAGGATGAAGGGGAAGGAGGCTTTGCATAGACTGTCATCTAGAGGCTTAAATAGGAACTGAGAGGGGAGAAATCCGCTCCATACCCTGATTCCCTCCCCTCCCTGTCCTTCATTCGGCTCTCTGTTTTTCATACTGTATCTTTTATATTTTGTAAACAGTATAATGCTGAACAGCACATAAACAAGCATTTTCCCTATATGGGACAACATAATTATTATCTCACCTTTCAAAAATCTAACTTGTGGAGTTTCCCAAAGATCTATACATGGTCCATTACTCTTTAGTTTTAGTTTATTTCTGTTTGCTGATTTCTGTTTTGCATGATTATAATTATGTTGGATAAAGATGATCAAATTGTGATAGCTAGTATGAACTGAATTGTATAAATAATGTGTTTTCACTGTTTATAATGTGTGTGGATGATTTTATGCGGATAACATTGATATCAGTGGACAACTTGTTTTCCCACTACAGTTCAGTGGTTCTGCTCCTGTCATGAGCCCTGTTTATACAGGCGCTCCTTTGTCCTGATCTTATCCACATTCTGATTGTGCCCACATTGTAGCCGTTGCATGTACACATGGTAGTAAAATGTGTCTCTTATCCGTCCACTGTCTCTGCATTGTGACCAGATATCCTGGTCCCTTCCTGTATGCAAATTATTTGACAGATATTCTTTCAAAATAATATTGATTTATTTTAAGACACCTATTGATCTCATAAGTCAATGATTTTAATTGGGTGGGATAATAATGATTTAAATGGTTTAAATGGTTAAACTAAACCAACCTGCATCATGAACTGTTAAATTAAATACAAAGTTGAGTGAAATGTTGATTCTCTCTTTGTTTACAGCATGTTATTATAACACAGTAATGATTGTTTTCGATGTTTTTGCGAATTGCACAGAATGTAACAATCATGTATACAATTATTAGTCATATATAATACTTGAATATATTATTTGGAATATAATTGAGCATATGATCTGTCTACAAAAGTATGATATGTGTCGACCGGTGTGTGTAGTTCATGCCATGGAGTTACTGATAGAATGGAGCACAGACTCATCTTACAGACTTTTATACTGAGATCAATGTTGACCCATTTTTGTGCTGCGCTGCAGCCTCCTGTGTCACTGTGGCTGTCAACAACAATAATAAACAGTCTTCAGTTTTCAGGCTGTTCATTTGGAGATACACCTGCTGCTTGCTATTGTCTCTGGAGATGGTGAACTGACCCTGAACTGACTGGGAGTAGAATTGGGTACTACCACTGGGATTGCTAATATAAGCACATTTCGAAATTTGGTTGTGCATCAGGATTCACCTGGTCAGTATATGTCATGGAAAGATCAGGTGTTCATAATGTTTTGTACACTCATTATATAATTATTCGTTGTACATGATCATTTAATATAGAAACTGTTGGTGTCCTTCAACAATCTATACTTGGTCCATTAGATATTTTATTTCACTTTGATTTGCAATTTCAGTTGTATGACCTTTCTTCATATGTTTGATAAATAGAATGGCAAGTATGTTTTTTAAATGTTTTATTATGTTGTATTATTTTAGATATAATTGAGAATATGATCTGTCTATTACAGTATGACGTGTCTCCCAGTGTGTGTCGTTGATGCCAATGAGGTTGCATCAAGTCTCTTAGAGACTTTCATACTGAGATCAATGTTGACCCGTTTTTGTACGACGCTGTAGCCTCATGTGTCACTGTGTCTCTGTCACAATAATATAGCGCTCTGCTATAGGTTAGACGGTTTTGATTGAGCTGTTTCTTTTCTTCTGTTTTTTACCATGCCACTACCATACATTGAGCTACTAGAGGTTGGACTTCTGTTTTTAAGCCAGAGGATAAATCTGAGTCGAATTTCACAGTTCTTTTAACATAAATAATTGTACAGTTTCAGTTTTAAAACTGACGGTTGTTAATTTTTTATTAAAAGTATTGATGAAGGGTGTATACTGTTACTTCATGAGTTGTATGTGTGTGCTTACTGTGACTGTCACCTTTATATTGGCTACTAGGTACTTACCACGCCATTGCCGGACAGAAGGAAATGTCAAGCGGGAGCGAAGGGCACTGTGTGCCGATATTGTTGCCGTGTTGTAGCTTTTCATGCCCTCCCCATTGAGTAGTAGACTGTATGTATGTATCAAGGAGACATCTAGATGGTGATCAATATTAGTTATTTATTGTGTAGGCTGCTGTCCTACTTGAAAATAAATGCCACGTAGCAACCGCTGGCGACACGACCTTGATACAAGTCGGCAGGCACAACACTGGAGCACCGGTCGCCGGCTTACTATGACTCACAGTGCAGCCAAATCAGCCACGCAAAACAGTCTTGAGTGGCAACAAATCTGCCCAATTAGCTGATTCGCTTTCCAGACACCCACTCATTTCGATACACCCAATCACCCATACTCCGGTCGCCATATTGGGCTGCAGCTACCTATACTTGTGCAGGTCAATTGGTGGTATTCTCCAGGCTTTTTAAGCATTGGTCCAGACTCAGTCAATGTCTGACCCTGGCCTGAACAACTCCGGAGACAAAGTAGCATTAGAGAAAATACCTTGACTCATAACCTCAGCTAGCGTTCTTTTACAAGTAAAAACAGTCTAAAAGTGTTCACCTGTCAGGCCTATTATCATCAGTAGACACACAGTAGTAAATGTCATGATGAACTCAGTATGATGTGTCTCTGTTCCTCAGTCTAGTCAGTGTGACTTTCATCCACTCTTCAGTGAGATAAGTAGTGATGGAAGAGCTCAGAGTTTTGCATTGACTCCTCCTCACAGGGTGAGAAGATCACACAGGGATTAAATAGAGAATTCAGAAATGGGGAACAGCTTCATAAGGCCTGAATAGTTTGTTAAAGGTCCAATGGAGCCGTTTTTATCTCAGTATGATTATCACATTTCTGGGTAACAATTAAGTAACATACTGTGATTGTTTTTTGTTTTTTTTATCTAAAATAGCTTCATAGCAAAGAGCAATTTCTCAGGCAAGAATTTTGGGAAAACAGAAAATGTGCTGTTATTGGCAGAGGTTTGGAACTTATTGGTCTATTAACTAATTTACTGCATGGTGATGTCACCATGGAAGGCCACAACTCCCTCCCGCCAAAACAGGCTGAGGTTTCAGGCAGTGTTTTAAAATGGCATTATCATCATTTTCACAATATCACAGTATTATTCCAACCTCATAGTGTGGAAATATATATATATAATACACAAGAAAATCATGTTTTTGACTTGACTGGGCCTTTAAATACTTGTTCATGTGACAATAAGAAGCTTGACCAGACTGGACAAAATATAGTTTGGTTGTGTAGTTTGAATGTTAGAGCTGGACTATTTTATTGTGTAGTGTTTTGAGATATTGTTGTTGTATTCTTTACAGTAATGATACTGAGTATTATTCTAGTGTGACACAAAGAGAGGAAATAGTACACCAGCTATCCATGTTGTTAGGGGGTGTGGGTTTTTATACAGCTGCTTCACCAGCTTCAGTCGCTGTGTCTCTCGAGCACAATAATAAACAGCAGAGTCCTCTGATCTCAGACTCTTGGCCTCTAAGAACTGTGTGCTTGTAGAGACGTCTTCAGTCAGGGTGAACTGGCCTTTCAGGGAGTCTGAGTAGACTGGAGAATTGCTATTCATTCTCCCGATCCACTCCAGGGCTTTGCCTGGGTTCTGCCTCATCCAGTGTATCCAGTATCCACTCATTGAGAAACCAGAGATTGTACAGGACAGTTTAACAGTGTCTCCAGGTCTTTTCACCTGAGGAGGAGACTGATCCAGCCTTATATCACAACAAACACCTGCAAGAAAAACACTCTGTTGAAGATGTGGTATTTACACTGATTTCGAGTTTAACCACTCAGCCATTCTTCAGTCACCAATGTGTAATGTTTTACTTACTGTGTATGGACATCACCATGAGAACTAAACTGCAGATAATCATCTGTTCCATTGCTCAGTATTAGTTAATACAGGACTTGTTGTAATATCAGTCCAAGCTGCCTATAATGAGAAGGTCAGAGCTGAGTGTCTGATTATAAAGGGATGAATGGGAGGGAGACTTTGCATAGACCGTCCTCAAGAGGTTTAAATACAGACTGAGAGCGATACAGACGTAGGATCTTAATTTGAGCCAGTTTTCTACAGCAGGAAAAGAATCCTGCAGCAACAGGAAATATGAATTATTATGTGGATTGCAATTAATGGACATTTTTTGTTGGGGTGAAACATTTTTTGTTAGGGCAAATCAAGTCTGACATTTTAAAGTGGAAATGTAAAACTTGAAAAGCCTTTTTAAACCTTGAATACGCTACAGGTTGGCATGAAAATGATCAACATCTGTATATATCTTCTGCTCTATTCATTGATACCCTCCATATCCTTCATTCTTCTCTCTGTGTTTCAGATGTTTCATATGGGATGTTCAGACTAGATATGTTTAGTCTTTTATAAAATGCTGAACAGCACAGAAACAATAATATTTGCCTATGTGGGACCATATAACTAGTATCCCCTCTTGGGAGTCTATTGTGGAGTTCCTCAAGGGTCTATAATTGGTTTATTACTGTTTTTAGTTTAAGTGTATTTCTGTTTGCCGATCACATTAATATATTTCTGTCTGATAAAGATGTTCAAAACATAATAGCTAATATGAAGTCTGAATTGCAAAAAAAATGTACTTCTTTATTAATGTAAATTGTGTGCTTTTCACTGTTTATAATGTTTGTGGATGTTTTATGTGGATAACATTGATATCAGTGGACATTGTGTTTTCCACTACTGTTGAGTAGTGTGTGTGTGTGTTTAAAGAACAGACATGCCTCATTGCCTCTCATACTGGGATCAGTGTTGATCAGTTTTTGTACTGTGCTGCAGCATCCTGTGTTACTGTGTCTCTGGTACAATAATAAACAGCAGAGTCTTCAGTCTTCAGTCTTCAGGCTTTTCACCTCTAAGTACAGCTGGTTTTTGGAGTTGTCTTTGGTGATGGTGAACTGACCCTGGAGAGACTGGGCATAATAAGCAGAGGTTCCACCGTCAATGTATCCAATTTCCTTTCCCTGGTTTCTGACGGATCCATTGCATGAAGTAGCTATCCATTGAGAATCCAGACACAGTACAGGACAGTGTTACTGACTCTCCAGGTCTCTTCACCACTGGCTCAGAGGAGGTGAGTGACTGCCCCTGAACAGCTGAAAAACAGACAGAGTTTAGATGACTGTGAGCCACCAGTCAAGTAGCACAGCTCCTCTCCTCTCTCCTACACTGGACAGAAATAACTCCAGTTAACTCAACTGAGATGAGAGCCAGGAGGACCACACATTCTAGAAGTTTCATTGTGGGGAAGTTCTAAGATTCTGGAAGCAAATTAGTAGACTGGGAGTGGCAGTTGTGACTGGGGTAGATGGTCTGTGGAGTTCAGTTATTATAGCAGACTATTGGATTGGGAGGAGACATTCGATACCCCAACCCACCCCCCAAAAAAAAAAAAAAAAAAAAAAAAAAAAAAAAAAAATGAAACAAATAAATAAAAATAAAAAACGAAAAAAACATTGTAAAGTGGTTATCCAACTAGCTATAAGGTGAATGCACCAATTTGTAAGTCATTGTCTGCTAAATGACGTAAATGTAAATGTAATTAGATCTTGGTACACAGAACACATTTGCATCTCTATGGTGTTAAATGGTTCTTCCCTTAGAATTGGTCTAAATACTACATGCAGTGCCTTCAGAAAGTATTCATACCCCTTGACTTATTATACATTTTGTTGTGCTATAGCCTGAATTCAAAATGTATTAAATCAACAAAAAAAATATGTCTGTATCAGGTTTGCACATCTGGATTTGGGGATTTTCTCCCATTCTTCCTTCCAGATTTTCTCAAGCTCTATTACGTTAGATGGACAGCGGCGGTGAACAGCAATCTTCCAGTTATTCCCTAGTTTGTCAATTCGTTTCAAGTCTGGGCTTTGGCTGGGCCACTCAAGGACTTTCACATTCTTGTTCTGAAGCCTTTCCAGCATTGCTTTGGCTAAATGCTTGGGGTCATTGTCCTGTTGGGATGGATATCTTTGCCCCAGTCTGAGGTCGTTTGCACTCTGAAGCAGGTTCTCATCAAGGATTTGCCTGTATTTGGCTCCATGCATTGTTACCTCTATCCTTACCAGTCTCCCAGTCCCTGAAAAGCATCCCCATAGTATGATGCTGCCATCACCATGCTTCACGGTAGGGATGGTGTTAGACAAGTGATTAGCTGTGCCTGATTTTTCCAGACATCGCGCTTTGCATTCAGTCCAAAGATTTCAATTTTTGTCTCATCCGACCACAGAATATTTTGCCTTATGATCTCAGAGTCTTTCACATGCCTTTTTGCAAACTCCAGGTGTGCTGTAGAGACTCCAGGCATTCACCAGATTGGTGAAGTGCTGTAGAGACTGTTGTCCTTCTGGCAGGTTCTCCCATCTCAGGCAAGGAACTCTGTAGCTTTGTCAGAGTGGTCATTGGGTTATTGGTCACCTCCCTGACCAAGGTCTTTCTTGCCCGGTTGCTCAGTTTGGTCAGATGTCCAGCTCTAGGCAGAGTCTGGGTAGTTCCATATTTTTTCAATTTCCCAATGATTGAGACCACTGTGCTCTTGGAAACTTTAAACACTCTAGAAACAGTTTTAAGCCTTATGCCTCATCACAATTCTATCTCTGAGATCTACAGACAGTTCCTTGGACTTCATGTCCAACAACTGAATTAGCCACAGGTGGACTCCAATCAAGTTGTAGTGACATCTCAAGATCAAAGGAAATTGGATGCACCTGAGTTCAATTTGGAGTGTCATAGCAAAGGGGTTTGAATACTTATGTAAATGAGATATTTCTGTATTTCATTTTCAATAAATGTGTAAAATAAAAACATTAAAATTGGGGGTCATTATGGAGTATTGTGTGTAGATGGGTGAGAAAATTAAAGGCTGTAACACAACAAAATGTGGAATAAGTCAAAGGGTATGAATACTTTCTGAAGGCACTGTATGTTGGCACTGTTGTAAAGAAAAATTATAACACCTCAAGGTGTACACTGCTCTTTATTGGCTATGTATATATTTATTCCCAAAGTATTTATTTTTATAGAGCATTTATTTTTATTCATATGATTATATTCTATTGAAACACAGAGGGTCATATGTGGTGCTTTTCGTTGATTCACAAGGGTATTCCGTTTTTGTACAGGTCCTGTGCTGGTTTGTATCACTGTGGTCTTCGAGCACAATAATACACAGCTGTGTCTTCAGTCTGCAGACTCTGTCCTGTTAAAGTTACTGTGCTGCTGGACGTGTCTCTGGAGATACTGAACTTGTTTTTCATCTTATCACTATAATATATAGTGATAAGAAAAAACAACAACAAAAAAAGTGTTGAGAAAAAAAAGAGCAGAAGTAAAATAAAGTGACAGTAGGGAGGCTATATATACAGGGGGGTACCGTTGCAGAGTCAATGTGTGGGGGCACCGGCTAGTTGAGGTAGTTGAGGTAATATGTACATGTGGGTAGAGTTAAAGTGACTATGCATAAATACTTAACAGAGTAGCAGCAGCGTAAAAAGGATGGGGTGGGGGGCAGTGAAAATAGTCCGGGTAGCCATGATTAGCTGTTCAGGAGTCTTATGGCTTGGGGGTAGAAGCTGTTGATAAGTCTTTTGGACCTAGACTTGGCACTCCGGTACCGCTTGTCGTGCGGTAGCAGAGAGAACAGTCTATGACTAGGGTGGCTGAAGTCTTTGACAATTTTGAGGGCCTTCCTCTGACACCGCCTGGTATAGAGGTCCTGGATGGCAGGAAGCTTTGCCCCCAGTGATGTACTGGGCCGTACGCACTACCCTCTGTAGTGCCTTGCGGTCGGAGGCCAAGCAGTTGCCATACCAGGCGGTGATGCAACCAGTCAGGATGCTCCGATGGTGCAGCTGTATAATTTTTTGAGGATCTGAGGACCCATGCCAAATCTTTTTAGTCTCCTGAGGGGGAATAGGCTTTGTCGTGCCCTCTTCACGACTGTCTTGGTGTGTTTGGACCATGATAGTTCGTTGGTGATGTGGACACCAAGGAACTTGAAGCTCTCAACCTGTTCCACTACAGCCCTGTCGATGAGAATGGGGGCGTGCTCAGACCTCTTTTTTTTCCTGTAGTCCACAATCATCTCCTTGTCTTGGTCACGTTGAGGGAGAGGTTGTTGTCCTGGCACCACACGGCCAGATCTCTGACCTCCTCCCTATAGGCTGTCTCATCGTTGTCGGTGATCAGGCCTACCACTGTTGTGTCGTCGGCAAACTTAATGATGGTGTTGGAGTCGTGCCTGGCCATGTGCAGTCATGGGTGAACAGAGAGTACAGGAGGGGACTGAGCACGCACCCCTGAGGGGCCCCCGTGTTGAGGATCAGTGTGGCAGATGTGTTGTTACCTACCCTTACCACCTGGGGGCGGCCCGTCAGGAAGTCCAGGATCCAGTTGCAGAGGGAGGTGTTTAGTCCCAGGATCCTTAGCTTAGTGATGAGCTTAGAGGGCACTATGGTGTTGAATGCTGAGCTGCAGTCAATGAATAGCATTGAATAGCACTCCATGAATAGCACTCCATACTGTGATATTAGTATAAGTATTTCTGCCAGCTAACATTTTATGTTCATAAGGGGCTAAGGGTTTTAGTACAGGTCTGGCCCTGGTTTGTATCACTGTGGAGCCGTGCACAGTAATACACAGCTGTGTCTTCAGTCTGCAGACTTTGACCTGTTAAAGTCACTATGCTCCTAGCAGGGTCTTTGAAAATGCTGAACTTGTTTTTTACTGAATCTTTGAATCTAATCGTTCCACCACCCCAAATATGAGTACTCCAAAGAGTACTCAGAGATATTACAGGAGAGGGTCAGACTGTCCAGGCTCTATGGCCATTGGGCCTTGCTGGGTGAGCTCAACACCACAGTGCACACCTGTGAAAAAGAAAACAATTGACGACGATCCAAAGTAACTCAGCATTACTAATTAGTTGGGCTTTTGAAATAATAATCCTTAACTTCTTATTTGTGTGTTTCTATCCGCCCAAATGGAGAGAGACTCACAGGAGGCAGCTGCCAGCAGCAGCAGAGATGCAGGGAACATGGTTTGTGTTGAAGCTGAACTGGTGGAAGATGCTCTTATCTACTCCAACTGAGTGAAGGACAGCTAGATACTCCTCTTTATATACAATGCATTAGGAAAGTATTCAGACCCCTTGACTTTTTCCAAATTTTGTTACGTTACTGCCTTAATCTAAAACGGATTAAATGTTTTTTTCCCCCTCATAAATCTACACACAATACCCCATAATGACAAAGAAAAAACGGTTTTTTATTAGTTTTTTAAATATCACATTTACATAAGTATTCAGACCCTTTACCAGGGACGGCCTGTTCAATAGGGCGATATGGGCGACGCACTGCCAAACGGGAAAAGGAAGGGATTTTTTTTCTAATCAATTATATCACGGCAACAGTAGTTATCAGTGTTGTAATCTATACGTCTGATCTGCCACAGTGCCACACTGCCACTAAATGTCGAATCAGGCTAAAGTCGTGCTTCAAATGGCTCCACCCCCTTTTGGGGCGATTTCAGTCAGATTGAAAATCGCCCAGAACTTCTGTCATAGACTCCCATGTAAAATCTATTTTTTTCAAATTTCAGAGCCTTCAATACAATCTCAATGGGTGTCTGTGGGCTTGCACTTACGCGCTTTCGTCACATGAACGTAACTAAGAAAAGAGAGGGTAGCAGCGTCAATCAATTCACTACTACTATCAACATGGCTAGGCTTCAGTGCAACTCGATTGTGTCTTTGAAAGAATTTCCTTTTTGTCGGCGAACAAATGAAGATAAATTGGCAACGAAACAATTAGGACCTCCCAGACCAAATTTAATAATTCAACAGGTTTCTACTAAAGGGGGGAAGTCCTACACCCGAGGATTTTCCAAAAAATGGTACGAACGAAAAAATAACATTGCCACTCAACTGGATGAGGGATACAGGCTAGCTGTCCGCCGCCACAACGATGAGGTTAGTGTTGATAATCACAAGTTTACTGGAGAACTGAGACCAAGTAGAGACTTTGGACAGGGTGGATATGGTTATATTGCGATATTGTCAATACAGTATATCGTAAAGTATCACTATGTAACTCGATTTCTTTCACCCCAATCCCTCAAATTAACGGTAAATAACTGAATTGTTTGCCCCACATTTAGCTAAGATGATTAGCTAGCCAGCTAAAATGTTTTATTTAGTTAGCAGTCGCATCTACAATAGTTTACTGTCAATAACATGTCTCCAAAAATGACGTGGTGTCTCCAATTGTGTTGACATTTTACAATTGCGATGCGCATCCATGAGTATCCACTTTCTGTAGCTCAGCTGGTAGAGCACGGCGCTTGTAACGCCAAGGTAGTGGGTTCGATCCCCGGGACCACCCATACACAAAAATGTATGCACGCATGACTGTAAGTCGCTTTGGATAAAAGCGTCTGCTAAATGGCATATTATTATTATTATTATTATTTCCAGCCTTGTGTAGGTCTCCAATTTTGTCCCTGACATCCTTGGAGAGCTCTTTGGTCTTGGCCATGGTGGAGAGTTTGGAATCTGATTGATTGATTGCTTCTGTGGACAGGTGTCTTTTATACAGGTAACAAGCTGAGATTAGGAGCACTCCCTGAGATCAGTCAATAAATGATTCTGGTATTGACTTATATGCTGCCCCTGTCTTCATGTTGTTGCTGGACATATCTTTTTAAAAATGTGTGTAGGTCACCTAAATCATCAGAAAAATTGCCCCTCCTGAGAATTTTTTCAGGAGCCGCCACTGCCCTTTACTCAGTACTTTGTTGAAGCGCCTTTGGCAGTCTTCTTGGGTATGACGCTACAAGCTTGGCACAACTGTATTTGGGGAGTTTCTCCCATTCTTCTCTGCAGATCCTCTCAAGTTCTGTCAGGTTGGATGGGGAGTGTTGCTGTACAGCTATTTTCAGGTCTCTTCAGAGATGTTCAATCCCTGTTCTTCAGTCTAGTCAGTGCTTCAGTCCCTCTCCTCCACTCTGCAGTGAGATAAGTAGTGATGGAAGAGGTCAGAGTTTTGCATTGACTCCTGCTCACAGGGTGGGAAGATGGAGAGTCAGAGATTGGGAACAGGTTCATTTGAACTGAAAACTTCACTTATCGTGACAGTGAGTTAATTTACATTTTATTAAGGGGGAATGAATTACAGTATATTGATCCCTCATATAATAAAAACCATTCAGTTCACCTTAATATAATAATAATAACTATAATAATAATAATAATAATAATAATAAAATAAATAATATGCCATTTAGCAGACCTTAACCTAGATCGCCCTCTAGTGGTTAAAAGGAGGGGTGATTAGTTAATCTGTACTGCATACATACAGACAGAATACACCACACAATAGGCTCTATGCACGCATCACTTCCGCATTGGCGTAAGGATGCTTGGGCATTTCCGGTTACCGGAAAAAAACATTAGACAGTGACAGTAGACCGTTATGATGGCAGATATTAAGTTTACAAGGTGTTTGCTGGAGTTGCCTAAAGTATCTGTTAATGATATACGGAGGGTCGTCCGGACATCCAGTACGACACCACGTAGCAAACTGGATAAAGGCTTCGAATTTTAAGTTTCTTATTTTCTTTGCAACTTTGAAGGTAATATGCTAACGCTAGCTAGCCTGAGCTAGAAGCCTTGCTTTGGTGTTTTACGTCTGCTTCAGGTTAATCATGCTTTAAATAAAGTTTAATCATGTGTATATACCTCTCACCTATATACCTCCCTGTGTTTGTACTTTTATGAAAGTATCAGGTAAAAACAGGGCTACAAATGAGATCTCTGTGAGAGCCCACTGCTACCACTCAATGAAGAAACTAAAGCCACCACACCAGCTGAGAGTAGGACTAGCTTAAGTGACACGTTCAAAGTTCTGTTCAACACATGTTTTACTTGTTTAATGTTACCACAGCTTTGATTGCCATTGCTAAGAGAACACTTTAGAACATTTACATTTTTTGTCATTTAGCAGACGCTCTAGTTACAGTTAGTGAGTACATACATTATTTTATACTGTCCCCACGTGGGAATTGAACCCACAACCCTGGCATTGCAAACACCATGCTCTACCAACTGAGCTACATCCCTGCCGGCCATTCCCTCCCCTACCCTGGACGACGCTGGGCCAATAGTGCGCCGCCCCATGGGTCACCCAGTCACGGCCAGCTACGACAGAGCCTGGATTCGAACCAGGATCTCTAGTGGCACAGCAAGCACTGCAATGCAGTGCCTTAGACCACTGCGCCACTCGGGTTTTCACGACAACAGTGGTAGCCTAATACAGACCAGGGTAGCTGAGTGGGAATTGCCATGCTTTGTTCTTGGGTCTGTTGTAAACAAATTGGAGTTTGGTTTGAAATGTAAACAATAATGAGATTACTACTTTTTCCTGACTTGATGACTGCAATGACAGTAACATATTCCACTCAGCTATTCTTCAAACTGCTGATGTTCTACTCAAAACCGTCCTGTCATCTTTACTTCTTTCTTTATAAACATATGGCCCAACTTCCTTGCTTTTGTACTTGATGTTTCTACTTTTCAAGAGGAATTAGGAGCAAAACCTTCACTCTACTGTTGTTATTGGTACTAGGCTACAATGTTGCACCACTCACCTACTGCTCTGCCAATACTGTTTGAAGGTAGGTAAATGGCACAAAACAATAGGTAAGTGGTGCAAGACAGTAGGAAAGTGATGCAGAAAATACAAAAGTGACACGAGACAGTAGATAAGTTGCTTACACCAGTAGAAAGAACAAGTTTTGCTCCTACTCCTGCTGCTGTAGACCCTCGTCTTTTAAAACCATTAAATTATCCTTCTGTGTATTTCAGATGACATTGCGTGATTCACAACCAGTTGTGCTTGTTAAAAGCTACTGTTCCTGTGTGGCTGGGTGTGGGATATGCAATCATTTGGTTGCATTACTATATCAGACTACCCATTACTCTGAATGTGGCATGTCTGTCTTCCCTCCTGTACTTTCGTGCACTGAAACAGAGCAGAAGTGGCATAAACCACGAACAATGGTTTGTCACATTTCAATACCAGACAGTTGTGTCACATGCATACTAGCATCTCTCCTAATACCATCTCATAAATAAATAGGGAGTGAAGCCAGGACCTGTGGATGCCATGGTTGTAGTGAAGCCCAAACCAGATGCTACTCCGGCAAGCGGAAATAGGTATGCAGAGTCCAATTAAATAGGCAGACTACAATGTGTTGCGAAATAAATGTTATTAATCGCTGTTAGATTCTGGTGTATCGTCGGATCATTCATGGTTTCTGTGTTGGGACGCTCGGTCCTTTCCCAAACTCCGGGCCGAGGGGCTGGAAGACTGAAATTGTTCCATTGAAACAGCACTGGAACAGCTCCCTTCTTCAGACGTCTGCGCTCAGCTGGAGTCGGAGGCTCTATCACATCTTCACTTAGAAAGTGTCGGCTGCAGACTCATGTGTTTGTTGTAAGAAAGTTGACTCGTCGAATATTAATCACCCACCGTTTATGTAATTCACTGTCTTTGAGAAAAAAAACAAAAAAAAACAGAAGAATTGCATCTGGCAGACACTGTACAGCACAGCAGTGATGGCTGGAAGAGCTGTCATCCCGTTTTTGAAAGGACACTTTCGTACGTTTACACGTCATCGTGTTATAAGTCAAGACGAAGTATTACAAGTAAAAACATTAACATTAAGATAAACAACAACAACGACGAAAATTAACAGTTTCGGATGTTTTTGATGACAAGCATTCAATGCTAGCATACGGTAGCACAGCATTCTACGATAACCGGAAGTTTACATCCATCCTGAGATTTAACCGAAAATACGTCATGTGCATATCGCCTATTAAAAGGGAAACATGATGCTAATCATAGTTCAAGGCTAGGTAACATAAAAATAACCACATGTAACATATGGATTTGCATAAGCAACCACATGTAACATATGGATTTGCAAACATTTTTGAGTTATTACATAAAACAATCAGAATTCCGAAGAATGCCGAAGTCATGTCAGAAAAGCTTTTTCCAGGGTGTGATATAATATGGAAGACCCAGCAAGCCAGCCTATTCCCTATAATGTAAACTCCAACAGAAATAACTTCAAATCTATAAATTCAACTTAAACCAAATTGTTTGCACTCATGACTACTGGTTTCAATTACATTTTCAGATAATTTACAAGCAAATACTTTATGAATGTATTGTTAGAAAACAACTTTCAAGGTTGCTAGCCAACTATCCTGCTAATGTTAGCTCTACTAGCCCGCTAACATTAGCCCTACCAGCCTGCTAACAACACATAGCTTACAGATACATTCAAGTAAACAAAAGTTTTGGAAATACATAATGCCATCCAACCAATTATCATCTAACGTAATCAAAGAATGTTAGCTACATGTATATGCAGTTATCTTAGCCAGCAAGCAAGCCAGCCAGCCAGCTAATATTAGCTATTTAGTCAACTATTAGCTTAGCCAGCCTAGCCAACAACCATTGTTATGGTTGGCAAAGCCAGAGCACAGCAACTGCAGACCAGCTAGAACACAACTAACACAACAGAAGTAAAACATAACCGCAGATCAAAAGCAAAAAGAGAGCAGAGACTTACAGATTGATGGATGGGGCCCATCCGATGGTAAAACTTTTAAAAGAGTGCAGGCTGAGATAGCTACCAAAGCGAGTGGGAGGCGGGCATTTCATCAGGCCGAGGGAGAGTCAGTAAGGGAAATCCAATAGCTACAGTCGTGGTCAAACGTTTTGTGAATGACACAAATATTAATTTTCACAAAGTCTGCTGCCTCAGTTTTTATGATGGCAATTTGCATATACTCCAGAATGTTATGAAGAGTGATCAGATGAATTGCAATTAATTGCAAAGTCCCTCTTTGCCATGAAAATGAACTTAATCCCAAAAAAACATTTCCACTGCATTTCAGCCCTGCCACAAAAGGACCAGCTGACATCATGTCAGTGATTCTCTCGTTAACACAGGTGAGAGTGTTGATGAGGACAAGGCTGGAGATCACTCTGTCATGCTGATTGAGTTAGAATAACAGACTGGAAGCTTTAAAAGGAGGGTGGTGCTAGAAATCATTATTCATCCTCTGTTAACCATGGTTAACTGCAAGGAAACACGTGCCGTCATCATTGCTTTGCACAAAAAGGGATTCACAGGTAAGGATATTGCTGCTAGTAAGATTGCACCTAAATCAACCATTTATCTGATCATCAAGAACTTCAAGGAGAGAGGTTAAATTGTTGTGAAGGCGACTTCAGGGTGCCCAAGAAAGTCCAGCAAGCGCCAGGACCGTCTCCTAAAGTTGATTCAGCTGCGGGATCGGGACACCACCAGTGCAGAGCTTGCTCAGGAATGGCAGCAGGCAGGTGTGAGTGCATCTGCACGCACAGTGAGGCGAAGACTTTTGGAGGATGGCCTGGTGTCAAGAAGGGCAGCGAGGAAGCCACTTCTCTCCAGGAAAACATCAGGGACAGACTGATATTCTGCAAAAGGTACAGGGATTGGACTGCTGAGGACTGGGGTAAAGTCATTTTCTCTGATGAATCCCCTTTCCGATCATTTGGGGCATCCGGAAAAAAGCTTGTCCGGAAAAGACAAGGTGAGCGCTACCATCAGTCCTGTGTCATGCCAACATTAAAGCATCCTGAGACCATTCATGTGTGGGGTTGCTTCTCAGCCAAGGGAGTGGGCTCACTCACAATTTTGCCTAAGAACACAGCCATGAATAAAGAATGGTACCAACACATCCTCCGAGAGCAACTTCTCCCAACCATCCAAGAACAGTTTGGTGACGACCAATGCCTTTTCCAGCATGATGGAGCACCTTGCCATAAGGCAAAAGTGATAACTAAGTGGCTCGGGGAACAAAACATCAACATTTTGGGTCCATGGCCAGGAAACTCCCCAGACCTTAATCCCATTGAGAACTTGTGGTCGATCCTCAAGAGGCAGGTGGACAAACAAAACCCCACAAATTCTGACAAACTCCAAGTATTGATTATGCAAGAATGGGCTGCCATCAGTCAGGATGTGGCCCAGAAGTTAATTGACAGCATGCCAGGGCGGATTGCAGAGGTCTTGAAAAAGAAGGGTCAACACTGAAAAGATTGACTCTTTACATAAACTTAATGTAATTGTCAATAAAAGCCTTTGACACTTATGGAATGCTTGTAATTATACTTCAGTATACCATAGTAACATCTGACAAAAATATCTAAAAACACTGAAGCAGCAAACTTTGTGAAGACCAATACTTGTGTCATTCTCAAAACTTTTGACCACGACTGTATATAGCGAGAAAAATCAAAGAAATATAGATTCCAGACGTCAGTCAGCTAGTGTGCTAGCACTAGGCCGAGGTGGGAAAAGTTAGAAAACTCCCGTAGCCAATCTTCACAGATAACATGCCGAAAAGTTGACAAAACAAAAAGGAGAACTGATGAGGTACTGATGATTTTCTCTTTGTTTTGAGCCCATGCCAAGAAGGCACCAGAGCATGCCGTGCTAATGGGTTCCCACTAGATAAGACAACCACAAATTCAGTGAAGAGCATGAGGATGCTAAAGTTAACCAACTTGAGCTAGCTACCGAGCTAGCATACGAACTCAGTAGTACAGAGTAGATTCTCCAAATGACGTTGGAAAATAGTGCATTGTGGGTAGTATGGTATCTGAAGATTATGCCTTTGTTAAATGTTTTTCATGAAGAGATAGAATGTTGTTTATGGTAGTATCAAGGGGGAATGTTTTAGGTGTAATACCACATATCACAGACAGGGGGGGGTTGTAGACAGGGGAGACTGGTGATTGGCCAGAAGAGGGGGCATCAGGGTTTATAAATAGGGGTTAAACGATGAGACGTTAGAACGAGCATAACAATCTGGCGAGTCGTTCTCCGGACAACGCGTGTCTGTAATTTATGCTGTAACCTCGTGGTATGAATAAAACTTCTAACATGATGCAGCATAACGGACTCTTTGTTGACAGCGATAATTGCCACCATTCATCATATACGACATAATGGCGCCCAACGTGGGGCTGGTTTGCGTCTCTTCTGTGTTTCAGTCAATCGCCGAGCTAACTCTCTCTGAGGCATGGGGAAAAGGGTGAGTGGTCTTACCGCTTCGGAGTTTGTTAGGTTGGATATGACTTGTGTACACTGAGGAGATGTTCCATTATAACCTAGCCTCAGGTGGCGTTGTTGCTGGTCGACTAGAGTCTGCTAAAATTTATATTTCATTGGTAACTATGGATAATGATCATTGGTAACTATGGACAATGATGAACGGTAGAACTTTATATTTCATTGGTAACGGGTGACAATGGATTGGTGATTAATGTTGGAAGATATCTGCATAGTTAGGGCACCGTGAATACGGATAAGACCTCTTAATCGAGGCGACTCACAGGAGTGGGCCAGAAATCCAGGTCTTAGTTAGACTGAGTCAGGTTGATTCCTTAAGCGGGAATTATGAAGTGAATTGGTGTATTTATGTTATTCTCCTCCTCTGGCCGACGGGAAATTGGTTTGGGGGGTAACCTCTTGATATGAGATTCATCTTTCAAGGCAACAAAAAGTTAGATGGAGATATTATTGATAATCATGTACAATGATTGGGCCACGGTGCGGGGTGTTCATTTGTATAGCTAGTAGGCTGCAGTTAGCTGGAGGTTGGTGTTAATGCTGGATTGTTTCAGGCCACGTGGTACATCGTTGCTCAGGCTAATCTTTGAAAGGCTAAAGTGGGAATCATGCTATAGTGTATCTTAGGCTAAGCTAAATGCTAATGCTACAGGCTAATTGTGTTGCGTGCTACATGCTAACGGATATCCTTAGAGATTCCATTGCGATGGATTAAAGTCTCTTAAACTTGTTTATGTGTTTGTAAGTCGGGTTGTATGTTTTGTGAGCGCTGTTAAATGTTGTTTGACTAGAAGGGGGAAATGGGAAGTTACAGCTGGCTGTTATTCTTTCTGTTTGGGGAGAGAGTAGAGAATCATTCTTTCATGGGGAAAAGTATTTTTGAATGGTTGTGCGCATGCGTTTAATTTGCGACACTACAGTACCAAACGTGGGAGTTGGAGTTTATGACACGAGATTAGGACACGTTTGGGTTTACGGCACTAAATCTACGACATGCGGTCGTGCTGAGGTGACGGAACAAAATGGTGGCTTAAGGTCGGAGGTCTTTGGGGTTTCTTGTAGGGTTTTTGCAGGGGTTTAATAGTTACTGAGAGGGAAGGGGGACATAAATCTTTTAAAATCGTTAAAGTAACTGTTATTTGAACGGGAAACTATTTGGTGATATGTAGTAAAGTTATAAATCAAATATATGTTGACGGAGTATAATTAATTGAAGTAAATGATGATTAAAATTAAATGAAATGTTTTGGAGCGATCTATGTAATAAATGATATTTGCGCATGTGTGGGATTCTGCAAAACAACACATTGGTTAAACTGCAGGGGGAGACAGAGGAACACAGACGACGAAACAAATAGGCACAAGGAGATTTTAACACGATGATTCTAGTTTAAACGGTGGGGGGTTAAGATGAAACTTGTTTGGGTACCTATTGAATTTATAAATTAAATATATGGTAACGGATTATAATAGAGTGAATTAAATAATTAAATAATGAATAAAAATAAATGTTTTTGAGCGTTCTATTGAGTTCTGAGTTTAGTCTTAGAGTGAATAAGGTAGAACGAATGAATATTGAATGGTTGGAAATACTCAGTGATGGCATTAACTATTAAAAGCTGTTTCTGTGTCTTTGTCCCTTGTCATGAGAGACAGGAGAGAGGGGGGCGAGGAGATACAGGAAGCGATCACGTGACGCGGTGGAGGGATCAAGTCATCAAACAGGTTATTGTTACACGATATGTGAGCTTATGACGATTTTGCATGGGCTTGGCAAATACTATTTCATTAAAAATTGCATTTTGGATGCTCTGGGTATCACTGGCATTTGATGGGAATTGTATCATTTATTGAAGGGTTAGAGGCTTTGTTTTTGGGATTGCTTTGGAGTTGACTAATGTACTTGCATTTGATGGGTTGTGGTAATATAGTCAACACTAATGGATAAATTGGGGACATAGGATATAGGAATAAAAATTTTATTATTCATGATGTTTAATGGACTTATTGGGATTTATTTGGAGTTGTTAGGTTCTATTAAGAATTACAGGGAAGAAGGCTACATAACCTATATGGTTTAAAATAGGATAGTTCACAATAAAGGAATAGAAAGGCTTGTTACAATGGGGTAAAAAAAAATATCAGGACTATGAAAGTCAGTACATTGGTTGATATAGTGCATAGTGGTAATCCTTTAACTAAAGTGTTGCTAGGGTATCCGGCAAGTGAAACAAAAGTTGCCCTTCATTCTCAAACAGAAATTGATAAAATATGTCAGCGATAAGATAGGTTTAAAAAGTAGAGCTTAGGGAGGTTTATTCTCAGCTTACAATAATCATCCAGGAGTGATTATTGCATCAGAAATATAGATTAATAATAGATAGGGTACCAGCAGAAACAACGATGAAGATGAATTCAAAACTCCAGAAGTAAGAAGAACCGACATGTCTGGAAACGAAGAGAAGGAGGTTCAGAAAGATGAAGATGAAGAGAAGAGAAACTGATGAAGAAAAGGATCCCAATAATAGGAGATGTCTGGAACGTGAAGGAGAAGGGGAAGTTAAAGAAGATGAGTGATGATGAAGAGGTTATGCATGGGTGGATATGACTCTGTGATCAGAAGGAAGTTGGCAAGAGGAGAAACGAAGAAGGATACTGGAGACTTGATCTCTGATGAAAGTTGAACGAAGAAGGAGACAAGAGATTTGAGTTCTGATGAAGAAAGTGATGAAGATTTGGAGATTAAAGGTGTTCTATGTTCAAGAGGATTTTATCCTACAATGACTGGCAAAGAAGAAATAGGAGATATAGACCGAGGCGTATCAGGCCTGGAGGAAGAGACGACTTTGGGAGAGGTAAGGGAGCTAGAGGAACAGCTCGAGATGCTGAAGATACAGAAGAGACAAGGAGAAAACCTGCGGAGAACATTTTTAATCCCAAGAATTGGAGGAGAAGAAGAATACATTGAGGCAAAGATGCTGAAGAAAAGTAATAAGATGATGGAAGATGATATTTCAAGAACAGAACTTAGAAGATAACCTTTTGAAGAATACTGATAGGTCCACAACGAGAAGAACTGGACGAAGAAAACTCAATCAAATACAACTTATAACTGGTGGTGGAGAAGAAGAAAAGTATGAAGAATCAGAGTGAATCAAATCAACAATCACTGTCACAGCTTCAACTGAACAATATCAAATGCAATTGTACCAGCAAAGGGGGTACCAGATGTTCCCTATCCACAGCAACAAGTCAGGGGAGGAAACAAGAGAACATTTTTAAGGAAGATACAGGGGCAATTCAAGATCACCTGTTCTCCAGGTGAACACTAAATATTCTAGAGTGTCTAGAATATCCAGAAGGGGGGTATCAGCTGAGAGCATCGATTAGAGAAGAAGAGAAAATAGTCAACAATTGAAGTAAAAACAACCGACCATTAGAAGTGATAGTGAATAGGGGAAAAACTTATCTGGGTTCAGCCTAAAGAGGTTAAACATATCACTCTGTAAAATAAACTAATTAGGTTAGGATAGGGATTTGAAGTAGTAAAACAGTTTACTCTTCGGGAATCAATTGAGCTCTGCTATAGAAGTCAAATAGGAATTACAATAGACATACTAATATTAGGACAATATATCAAGGATATTGTGGGAAGAGATGCATGGTTTAAATTGAAGTGTTCGATCAGAGGCACACTGGACGACTGACTGTCTGGTGGAATATTTTAAGAAGTGGGGTTTTTGGGAATCATTTGCTTAAAAGATAATATCATAGGAAGGATGATAATGTATTAGATTGCCTGTTAGACAATCTGTCTGGGAAAATAAACTTAATAGAGTGACTGTTATTCTGGGTTACATCCTTACACCAAGAGATTTGAGGTTAGGCTAAAAGGTGTTTAGTCGGTTTTGCCAAGTCTGTGTAAAGGAGTCAGAAGCAGGTGGGGAATTCCCAATCACGTATTCTAAAAATTGGTGGGGAAGGAATTTTGTCAATAAATCAGTGGGAAAAGGTTTTAAATGTTATGAGAGAAAAGATTAGATTAAAATAAGTTAGGAGAACTAGGGGTGAAGGAACTCTGAGACAGTGAGCTAAGTTCAAAGTTAGTAGTAAGAGAGAGAGAGAACAGTAAGGAATGACACTTTAGAATAGGAAGATCAAGGTAATTGTGGGTACTTTTTGTTATAATCAAAAGGTTTAAAGTTTAGAGGTAGAACTGAAAGGGGGAAAAAGTGACACTAGTGGTGATGGATGGAAGTACAAGTAAAGAGTTCAGAGCTTTGGGATGAAGTAGTAACAATAATGACATCACCACGTGAGTCTATTAAAACAACAGTGAGAAGTAATTTAACTCTTTCAACATTGATAGTTATTAAAGCCATAAATATAGCGCATTTGATTAAGGGTCCAGCATCAATTATAGGGGGAAAATACTGTTATGAGGGTTAGGAGAATAATAATTATAATATGCCATTTAGGATGATGACGTTTCTTTCACAGAGAGAGAGAGATAATTAGGGAGAATAAGTATTGTTAGCAGGATCAGAAGTAGAAGCTGTTGCACTTAGTCAAATAAGGGATTATTTTGCGTAAGGTTACAGATAAAGATCAGGGAGAATATGTGTGCTTATCTAGTGAAAGCATAGAAATTTGTTTTGGGTAAGAATTATTGGTTAAAGGGCTATGTAATTTGTAAGGTGATGCTTATAATGGAAGATTTGAAGTTTGTAAAACTGTCCACAGTCACAGAGGGAGTTAAGGATAAGTTTATTACAGTAGTTACTCCAACAGGGAATAATCGAATAGGATGTTGGTAGTTTCTCACTAGAGGGAATTAAGGGTTTTAATTCATCAACTAAATCAACAACGTTAATGGTAACTTTGGGAAGGGATTAATGATACGATGGTAATAGCAAATGTAGGAAGGAGGACGACAACTTTTCTGAAATTAGAGGTAGCAAGAGGGACTCAGGAGGTTATGGAAAATAGGAGGGCGGAGAGAGAGCAATATAGATTAATCTGAAATGGAGAAGAGAGATTCATCATGGAAGCTGCAGGATGAGGTCTTTTGATTTTGATGACAGAGGGGGGGGGCATCTGATCAGTGCTGCTCGTTCCTCTGTTGTGGAAATTAGAGATAGATTAACTCATTCTGTAAGAGTCAGTGAGGAATCTTGAGGGTTGATGTCTGTTGGGGATGCCAGCCCAAGACGTGTTGGATGGTTGCGCAGCCTCTAGCGGGTCTGGGTCAGGGTTATGCTTTGTCATGACTGTGGTGTCGGCAACAGTCATTGACCGATAAAATAATGTAGTTGTCAGAACAGTAGGGTTTAAGTGTTCTTGGGTAAATGGATTACCCTATGGGAATTGGTAGATGGAAAGTAAAGTCAGGTAACAGTGGAAACCTGAAGTATTCAGGTGAACCAGTGAGGATAAAAGTTGTTTTTGGTCTAATAAAATATATGAGGTAAGGGGTATGTTTATGGGAATATCATATTGGGATGTTATATGATAACTTTGGATAAGCATGAACATAAGGTTAGAGATGACAAATATAATGTAATTTTTTATATACCAGGTAGTAAGAAGAGCAGGACTTTGATGGTTAAAAGATTAGCTTTTGACTGACAGGGTGACTATGGGGAATCTTAGAGATATTTGGTGGGTTTGTGATGATAAAGTATATATATTTTTACCCTATGGAGGGATAGGATTTGGGTATGTGTCAACGTTGAAGCTTCCATATGAGGCTTTTACTATTAAAAGAGAGCTAGCACCGGACACAGCTAAATCTAGGGTTAAAAGGGTGACATGGCTACATGTCATAGTCTTCAAGCCTATCATTGAAGGGTAGGTTTAAGGGAGAAGGGGGACTTCATTCATGGTATGGTGTAACATTTGGAAAATATCAGCGATGCATTTGGATGCATAATCAGTTAGGCCAGTAGGGGGCAGTGATGGGGTACATTTTAAGGCACTGTGTAGTATGTTACTGACTTTTGAGAAAGTTATGAGATTGAGATAGGTTGGAGAAGTGGTGCCTGGAGGCAACACTCAGATGCCATTGTTGACTGTTCCGGATCTGGACGAAGAGGGACAAGTGGCCTACTGATGGATAAATATCATTTTGGATTATTTGATGATTTTTTCAAGTTGTTTTTTCAATATTAGTATGATTTTTAGTATGATTTATGAATCAAAGGGGGGGATAGGTTAATGTGATTCATGCATCATTTATATATCATTTTTAGAGTGTTAGTGGATATTGATGTTTAATTTCAAAATGTGGTTTTGCAAAAGATACTGTTTGGTCGTTTATTTTCTTGTCATTCCAGAAGCATTTGGGAGAACATGTGGAGATTGGAATACTGAAACAAAGACAATATGAAGGGACAATATGACTGGAGGAGATGAAACAAGGAGGGTGTGGCTGATTCCATCATCAACAAGTCCATTGGAGGAGGAGACTACGGAGGAGATTAAGTGTAGTGGACTACATTCCAGTGTCTGCAATGAATTATAGACATATTTGATGTGTAATACATAATTGTGTCATATTCTTAGGTATTGAGTTTAGTAGAATGATGTGTGATGTTATTGAATGCAGATGAGGATCTTAGATGCTTTTGTTTATTTCGATGGGGTTAGGGAAAGGACGGTTAGGCAGGGAGAGATTCCCTTTCAAGTTCTATGGGTTGACCAGCTTGAGAGTGGATGTTTCTGGATAGGATTTTGTTTGCAGGGGAACATGTGTATTTAATGGCATCATAGTTTCAAATGTCTTTACATGATTTATGAGTTTATCTGGAGTACCGCGGTGGTTGCCTGGGGCAGAGGGACCGTGAGAGAATTTTACTGTCTTGATTGATGGATGGATGGATTTGGAACAAAGGTTGCCTGACAGGTTTTTCGCTCTCACACTCCATAAAGATTTATTCATAATTCATAGTAATGTGTTTACACTCCATAAAGATTTATTCATAATTCATAGTAATGTGTTCACACTCCATAAAGATTTATTCATAATTCATAGTAATGTGTTTACACTCCATAGAGATTTATTCATGATTCATAGTAATGTGTTAACATTTCATCAACAGTTATTCATATTTTATAAGAAAGGTATTTACACTCTAGAGGAGAATGGTTTGGTTTAAGGTTAAAGATATTCAATAAGATAAGTTGTTACTAGTCATAATCCTATTCTGTTTGGTTTCGAGACGTTTGGGTTGTCTCGAAAGGGGGGAATATGGTATCTGAAGATTATGCCTTTGTTAAATGTTTTTCATGAAGAGATAGAATGTTGTTTATGGTAGTATCAAGGGGGAATGTTTTAGGTGTAATACCACATATCACAGACAGGGGGGGGTTGTAGACAGGGGAGACTGGTGATTGGCCAGAAGAGGGGGCATCAGGGTTTATAAATAGGGGTTAAACGATGAGACGTTAGAACGAGCATAACAATCTGGCGAGTCGTTCTCCGGACAACGCGTGTCTGTAATTTATGCTGTAACCTCGTGGTATGAATAAAACTTCTAACATGATGCAGCATAACGGACTCTTTGTTGACAGCGATAATTGCCACCATTCATCATATACGACAGTAGTTTAGAAGACATCTGGAAATAAGGTAAAAAATATATATAATAACCCCAAAACATAACGACACTGAACAAAAATATAAACGCAACATGTAAAGTGTTGATCATATGTCTCATGAGCTGAAATAAAAGATCAAATAAATGTTCCATACGCACAAAAAGCTTATTTCTCTCAAATTTTTTGTTTACATCCCTGATAGTGAGTATTTCTCATTTTGCCAAGATAATCCATCCACTTGACAGGTGTGGCATATCAAGAAGCTGATTAAACAGAATGATCATTACGCAGGTGGACCTTGTGCTGGGGAAAATAAAAGGTAACTCTAAAATGTGCAGTTTTGTCACACAACACAGTGCCACAGATGTCTCAAGTTTTGCGGGAGTGTGCAATTGGCATTCTGACTGCAGGAATGTCCACCAGAGCTGTTGCCAGAGAATTGAATGTTAATTTCTTTATCATAAGCTGCCTCCAACATCGTTTTAGAGAATTTGGCAATACCTCAAACCGGCCTCACAACCGCAGACCACGTGTATGGTGTTGTGCGGGCAAGTGGTTTGCTGATATCAATGTTGTAAACAGAGTTTCCCATGATGGCGGTGGGGTTATGGTATAGGCAGGCATAAGCAACTTTCAACTAACACAATTTAATTTTATCGATGGCAATTTGAATGCACAGTGATGCCGTGACGAGATCCTGAGACCCATCGACGTGCCATTCATCCGCCGCCATCACCTCATGTTTCAGCATGATAATGCACGGCCACATGTTGCAAGGATCTGTAAGCTGAAAATGTCCCAGTTCTTCCATGGCTTGCATACTCACCAGACATGTCCCCCATTGAGCATGTTTGGGATGCTCTGGATCAACGTGTATGACACCGTGTTCCAGTTCCCGCCAATATCCAGCAACTTTGCACAGCCATTGAAGAGGAGTGGGACAACATTCCACAGGCCACAATCAACAGCCTGATCAACTCTATACAGAAGGAGATGTGTCACACTACATGAGGCAATTTCTGGTCGCATCAGATACTGACTGGTTTTCTGATCCACACCCCTACCTTTTTTTTAAGGTACCTGTGACCAACAGATGCATGTCTGTATTCCCAGTCATGTGAAATCCATAGATTAGGGCAGCCTTTCTTAATCGCAGACCTGTTAATGGTGGGTCGCGACGTGTCAGAGTAAATGTATTATTATCTCATGAATTACTGGAATTGATTTGGCCAAGTGCATCTGCGCTCTTTATTCAGTGCGCTCTCTGCTTAGCAGCTGTCTCTGCTCAGTTTGGCATCTGCGCGAGTGGGAGAGGGAGATGCCTGTGTGCTTCGAGGTTTACCAGATCTTTTTTCTGCAGTTTTCTTGAAGATCACTCCGCGACACACACGATGCATCGTTGCCGTTCAGCAGCAGATGATGCGCTGTCAGCCACTGACTTGTCTTTCCCTTTCGCCATCACTCACTGCAGTCATCAAATGGACTCATGCTAGCCACAAGTTCTGACTGAGATCAATTGTAATGAAACGCAAATACAGCGATTAGTTTCTTTCTCTTAGTTTCATACAAACTTTGAGAAATAACGAGGAGCGCCCACAATGTGTTTTGTGCGGGAAGTGATTAGTAATGAGTCTCTCAAAATGAACAAATTAATAAAACGACACGTCCTGACCAAACATCCACAGCATGACGGTAAACCCAGGGAGTTCTTTCAGAACAGGGCAGAATGCTTCAGGAAACAGTGCTTCGACCGTGGAAAAGTAAGTCAGCTAGCAAGGCATTGTTGTCATTTTATAACAGGTGATGATAAGCAGAAATAAGGGAGTACTAACTCTCATAGTAGTAGATGTGAGTTTCTCTTTCAAACAATCCCCTGGCCTTGTACACAGCTAATATCTAACATTAGCCAAATCAAGCTAGCTACTGATAGTGCAACCCTTAGTAACTGTCACGATCGTCTATAACAGGAGACCAAGGCGCAGCGTTGCGAGTGAACATGATGACTTTATTAGACAAGCACGTCAATACAAAAGAAAAGACGATAGTGAAGTCCGACAGTGACAATATACTGAACTTGGAACAAAAACCCACAACCCACATGAGAACACAGACAGAATAAATATGGCTCCCAATCAGAGATAACGAGCCGACAGCTGACACTCGTTACCTCCGATTGGGAGTCACACGACACCACAATTAACACACCCAAAACACAACCAACCGAATACACCCTTACAACCAACCCCACAACAAATACCCAACAAAACAAACACACCCTGGTTCATACACAACGTCCCGGAACCAGAGCGTGACAGTACCCCCCCCTAAAGGTGCGAACCCCGGACGCACCCACATAAAGACTAGGGGAGGGTCTGGGTGGGCCTCTGTCCACGGTGGTGGCTCTGGCCCCGGTCGTGATCCCCACCCCACCACAGTCACAAACTGCTTAGTAGGCAGCACCGGACTAAGGGGCAGATCCTGGCTGGCTGGCTCTGGCGGATCCTGGCTGGATGGCTCTGGCGGATCCTGGCTGGATGGCTCTGGCGGATCCTGGCTGGACGGCTCTGGCGGATCCTGGCTGGCGGAAGGCTCTGGCTGATCCTGTCTGGCAGAAGGCTCTGGCTGATCCTGTCTGGCAGAAGGCTCTGGCTGATCCTGTCTGGCGGAAGGCTCTGGCTGATCCTGTCTGGCGGAAGGCTCTGGCTGATCCTGTCTGGCGGAAGGCTCTGGCTGATCCCGTCTGGCGGAAGGCTCTGGCTGATCCTGTCTGGCGGAAGGCTCTGGCTGATCCTGTCTGGCGGAAGGCTCTGGCTGATCCTGTCTGGCGGAAGGCTCTGGCTGATCCTGTCTGGCGGAGAGCTCGAGCGGCCCGGTCTGGCGGACGGCTCTGACGGCTCATGGCAGACGGGCAACGGCGTTGGGCAGACGGACAGTTCAGGCGCCGTTGGGCAGACGGGCAGTTCAGACGGCGCTGGGCAGACGGACAGTTCAGGCGCCCGTTGGGCAGACGGGCAGTTCAGACGGCGTTGGGCAGACGGACAGTTCAGCCCTGTTGGCAGACGGCAGACTCTGGCCGTCTGAGGCGCATCGTAGGCCTGGGTGCGTGGTGCCGGAACAGGAGGTACCGGGCTGAGGACACGCATCTCAGGGCTAGTGCGGAGAGAAGCAACAGGGGCTTGCTGGACCCTGGGAACGCACATAACGCCTAGTGCGGAGAGCCGGAACAGGGCATGCTGGACCCTGGGGACTCACATAACGCCTAGTGCGGAGAGCCGGAACAGGGCATGCTGGACCCTGGGGACTCACATAACGCCTAGTGCGGAGAGCCGGAACAGGGCATGCTGGACCCTGGGGACTCACATAACGCCTAGTGCGGGAGCCGGAACAGGGCATGCTGGACCCTGGGGACTCACATAACGCCTAGTGCGGGGAGCCGGAACAGGGCATGCTGGACCCTGGGGACTCACATAACGCCTAGTGCGGAGAGCCGGAACAGGGCATGCTGGACCCTGGGGACTCACATAACGCCTAGTGCGGGGAGCCGAAACAGGGCATGCTGGACCCTGGGGACTCACATAACGCCTAGTGCGGAGAGCAGCAACAGGGCATGCTTGGCCCTGGGGACGCACCGTAGGCCTAGTGCGGAGAGCAGGAACAGGCCGGGCTGGGCTGGCGACGCGCACCGTATCCCTGGTGCGAGAGGCCGGAACAGGCCGCGCCGGGCGGGCGAAGCGCACCATATCCCTGGTGCGTGGAGTAGGAACAGGCCAGGCTGGGCTGGCGACGCGCACCGTATCCCTGGTGAGTGGCCGGAACAGGCCGGGCCGGGCTGGCGAGCGCACCGTATCCCTGGTGCGTGGAGTAGGAACAGGCCGGGCTGGGTTGGCGACGCGCACCGTATCACTGGTGCGAGTGGCGGAACAGGCCGGGCCGGTTGGCGAGCGCACCGTATCCCTGGGTGCGAGTGGCCGGAACAGGCCGGGCTGGGCTGGCGACGCGCACCGTAGGCCAGTATGAGGCTCAGGAACAGGCCGGGCTGGGCTGGCGACGCGCACCGTACACTTAGTGCGAGGGACCGGAACAGGCCGTACCGCACGGGAACACACACTACTGGCTGCACCTCGGGACTAGGAACGGGCCGGACCGAACTGGTTACACACCCCAGTACCTCACGCCGTGCCTCAACACTTTCCTTCCCTGCTTTACCCAGTAGCCCCCTTGACCTGGTAGCCCACTGAATCCGTCCCTTCTCTGCCTCCGTCAGCCCCCTTAACCTGGCAGCCCTCTGACTCTGCCTTGTGGCAGCCTCCTGCTGCTCCGTCGCCCAAGCCATGTGCCCCCCCCAAAAAATTTCTTGGGGTTGCCTCTCGTCCTTCCGACGATGATGGCCCTGCTGATGCCGTTGCTCCTCTCGCCGTCGCCTCTCCACCGTCTCGCTCCAAGGACGGCGATCCATCCCCTCGAGGATCTCCTCCCAAGTCCAGGACCCTTTTCCGTCCACCAGTTCCTTCCATGTCCAGACCCTTTGTTCCTGGACGCGCTGCTTGGTTCCTTTATGGTGGGTTATTCTGTCACGATCGTCTGAAGAAGCGGACCAATACGCAGCGCGTGGAGTGAACATGATGACTTTATTAGACAAGCACGTCAATACAAAAGAAAAGACGATAGTGAAGTCCGACAGTGACAATATACTGAACTTGGAACAAAAACCCACAACCCACATGAGAACACAGACAGAATAAATATGGCTCCCAATCAGAGATAACGAGCCGACAGCTGACACTCGTTACCTCCGATTGGGAGTCACACGACACCACAATTAACACACCCAAAACACAACCAACCGAATACACCCTTACAACCAACCCCACAACAAATACCCAACAAAACAAACACACCCTGGTTCATACACAACGTCCCGGAACCAGAGCGTGACAGTAACAGTACAGATGAAGATGAAACATGATCAGGCCTCCTGTACATCTTACTGTAGAAATTATTGTTGAAAATTAAAATACAAGTAATAATTTGTATTCTGAACTGGAATAAACTGATTGAAGCAAGATGCTTTTTGAGGCAAACACACTCACACAGTTCTGGGTTGCTCATCTACAGCAGGAAGCAGTCTCCTGCCTGAAAGCAGTAAATGTTCTGATCCAGTTTGGCACCACATACCAATGCGAGTCAGGGTTCTCAACTCTGACATACTTAAAAGACAAGTACAGAAACAGTCTCAATGATTGTTGAAATTTTCAACCAGCCACACACCTCTCATTAGGACTGTGTGTGTTTTCTGGTCTACATCTGTGTGATGTGATCAATCAGTTTATTCCAGTTCAGAATAAAAAAATATGTTTTGTATTTTAACAGCAACAGTTCCAACCAAGGCTTTCTTTCAACAATACTTTATACAGTAAGATGTACAGTAGGCCTGATCATTTTTCATCTGTACTGTTACTTAGGGTTGCACTATCAAATAGGCTGTGTGTGTGTTCTGTGTAATGAGTACTCAGGGAGAAAAAGGTATAGATTCACGCACAGAGTGCGGCAGGTGTTTATTTCGCCTTCGCAGAAGGCAGGAATCGTGGTCACAGGCAGGCAATGGTCATACACAGGAAGGCAAACAGGCAGGTGAAACAAAACTAGGACTGAAGGCTAAAACTGGTTCTCACAAACGAGCTAGGAAAAGGCTTAGTAGAGTCAAAACGAACAATACCTCACAAGGCACAAACAGGATGAACTGAACTAAATAAGGAGCTGATGAGACCAGGTGAGTAACTAACACAGGTGAAATCAATGTACAAAAATGAAAGACATAGGCTACGTTCAAGAACACAAAGAAACAGGGCTACGTTCAAGAACACAAGGATGACTAAGAAAATAAATACAGAACCTTACATTCTGTTATTCATCTGTGTAACGTGATCAATAATACACAGCTGTGTCTTCAGTCTGCAGAATCTGTCCTTTTAAAGTTAGTGTGCTGCTGGACGTGTCTCTTGTGATGCTAAACTTGTTATTCAGTTTATAACTGTAATATGAGCTACCATTGTGACAAATGAATCCGATCCACTCCAGTGCTTTTCCTGTAGGTTAGCGATTCACCCCTGTACAGTAGCTGGTCCTGGTTAAAGAATACCCAGATACCTTACAGGAGAGGGTCAGAGGCTGTCCAGGCTGCAGGTTCTTAGAGCCTGGCTGTGTGAGCTCAGTCTGACAGAACACAAATGGTATTTGTTGATGTATCAGTCCCCCAAAACTCACAGGATGTAGCTGCCAGCAGCAACAGCAGAGATGCAGGGAACATTGTTTGTGTTGAAGATGAACTGATGGTAACTATAATATAAGTATGAAAAAATGTATGCACTCAGTAACTGTAAGTCGCTCTGGATAAGAGCGTCTGCTAAATTACTTAAATGTAAAATGTAAAACGTAAATGTAAAATGTAACTGCACTTATGCTAACTGAGTGAACGAGAGAGAGATATTCCTCTTTATATACAAGAGAGGAGAGTTGCTTTGCATAGAGTGAAAGAAGATGTTACTTGTATCATAGTGACATGTTATACACAGAATCAGTGTCAGAATGTAATGGCTGGTGTCCTCCAAGGATAAATACTTGGACCATTACTCTTTTTTACTTGATATTAACATTTTATTTAGATTATTACTTACAGATTTTATTCTGTTTGCTGATGATATTTTCAGTGAAGTGACGATGGTTAACTATAGATAGGTAGTATGAACTCTGTATTTACTTGAACATTGACACCTCTTATATCGCAAATAAGATACAACACACCATGTAAAGTAAAATGTACAGAGGAATGATTTCATCATTTAGTTTGTGTATTTTCATCCTTGATTTACTATGTAGACATATATGAATGGTACAACAGTATTTCTGGTGGGGAAAATACAGTATGATTGAGTTTGTTTTCTACCCACTACTGTTGGGATTTTTGTACAGGTTTGGGGCTTGTTTGTATCACTGTGGTATCGAGAACAGTAATAGACAGCTGTGTCTTCAGTCTGCAGACTCTGTCCTATTAAAGTCACTGTGATTACCAAAGACTCTCCAGAATTTATAACCATTGAACTTGGCTGGGTGAGCTCAAGACCACAGTGTACACCTGTTAAGAAACATCATCATGTCATATAGAACAATCTCAAATGTACTGCTATTTTAAAGCTATGTAAGCATGAATTACATAATGTATTCCTTTAAACATGTTATAAGTCTGTTAAACACCCAAATTCTGAGAGACAGGATATAGCTGCCAACAACAACAGCAGAGAATCAGGGAACATGGTTTGTGTTGAAGCTGAACTGGTGGGAGTTTACCTTCTTCACTCTCCAGGACTCAGAGAGAGAGAGAGAGATGTGAGTCACACAGATAGACTGTATTAAATAAGGCAGAGAGGGTGAGATGAAAGAGTTAAAAAGTTAGAAAGCTATGTGTAATTTGTATAAGAAGGCAGGTACAATATGACAGGGTTAGGAATTTCAGAAAACCCTCTGTGAACCATATTGACTTTTGACGCTTCACTTATGGGATGGGACTATATTATGTTTAGAAAAACAGCCCTAGGACCATTTTTAGCAATCATAATATTTTAACCTTATCAACAAAAAATGATGTATTCATCAGTGTTAAATTAACTATGGAGTGTTGAATTTATGACCATAGAGTGTTCCATTTAGAGTCAAATAGTTTTGAAATCAACACTCTGCAACTTTTAAACAGAAAGAAAATCTACACCCAATTTGCTGTGTATTTTTGAATATTGAATTTCACTGAATGTGCTTTTGAACATTTTGCTCTTAAAACTGTCATCTTATCATACTATGTTGTTCTTATAGTAATCTCTGTGTTAGTATTTTGTTTTTCTACAGGTCTTCCATTGAGCTGTTGCACTGTGCCTCTAGTTTTTGCACAATGATACACAGCTGTGTCCTCAGCCTGCAGACTGGTGATGTCTAAGTACCGTACATTACTACTGTCTCTGGAGATGGTGAATCTGCTCTTAAAAGAGGCTCCAGAGTTGATGGATCCACTGGCCCAGATGATCCCAATCCACTCCAGTGTTTTCCCTGGCTGCTGTCGTATCCAACCTGTACCATAGTCTGTCAGGGCATAGCCAGAGACTTGGCAAGATAGTTTCACTGACTCTCCAGGAGCATTGAGTTGAGCAGGGGAGGAGGTCAAACTAATGCTGTGTATATCTGAAAGAGAGCAGGGAGAAGAGAGAGAGAGATGAGAGGCATTCATCAAAAACAATGTCACAATAGCAGAACAACTGACTAACACAATGGGAAAACAACTGACTAACACAGTGGGAAAACAACTGACTACCACAATAGCAAAACAACTGACTAACACAATGGTAAAACAACTGACTAACACAATGGGAAAACAACTGACTAACACAACGGCAAAACAACCGACTAACACAATAGCAAAACAACTGACTAACACAATGGTAAAACAACTGACTAACACAATAGCAAAAACAACTAACACAATAGCAAAACAACTGACTAACACAATGGGAAAAGAACTGACTAAAACACTGGCAAATCAACTGACAAACACAATGTTTGATGTCCTCTATTCAAAGAGACTAAAATCCCCCCACTTACATTGCAGGAATGCCAGGAGGAGTAGGGGTGTAAGAAACATGTTTCTCTGTTGGATCTCTGGCAGTGTCTGTCTGGTTACTAACAAACAGGGTGGTTGCAGTGATGAAAGTTGTGTCAGAACAGGTCTTTGATATAGCAGAGGGAGGGGGTTTATTTGCATACTGTCTGTCCTACAAAGACAGGTGTCTGATGCATTACTGGATGCATTATGTATGCATAATATATCATAATATATGCACATACTGTACATACAGTGCATTCGGAAAGTATTCAGACCCCTTGCCTTTTTCCACATTTTGTTATGTTACAGCCTTATTCTAAAATTGTAAACTGTCCCCATACAGACACTTACAGACAACAGCTGCCAGCAGCAGCAGAGATGCAGTGAACATGGTTTGTGTTGAAGCTGAACTGGTGGGAGCTGCTCTTCTCTACTCTCCAGGACTCAGAGGGACATACTAGGACAGACATATAGAGCTTGTTTATATAAGGGAGAGGGAGAGAGGGAGAGAGGTAAGATTACATTTGCGTAATGAAGATAATCATGTATAAAAGGACTGGGAATATCAGTGCAAAATGGGGGGAAATTATGTGATAATGTGTCAGTTTTTAACACTACACTTATTGGAGATGAAACTCTATAATTGCTAAACTTTGTTTTCTTATTATTGGTAATTATATACTGTAAGAATCAAGTTATCATTTTAAAAACAAATGTAAGGTGGTGCTTGTGAACACTTTGCTATTAAATCATTCATCAAAATGAAATGAGGTTGTCTGTGCTGAATGGGGAAGTGGTTTTTGTACGGCTTCTCCCATTAGTTTAACCACTGTGACTCTCTAGCACAGTAATACACTGCTGTGTCCTCACTCTTCAGGCTGTTCATCTGTAGGTACAGCTTACTGCTGGAGTCATCTCTGGAGATGGTGAATCTACCCTGGACTGACTGGGAGTAAGAGATGGGACTACTTAATGTGCCTATATAAGCAACCCACTCTAGTCCTTTCCCAGGAGCCTGTCTGATCCAGCCCATATAATAGCTACTGAATGTGAAGCCAGAGGCTGTACAAGTCAGTTTGTGTGATTCTCCAGGCTTTTTAACCACTGGCCCAGACTCAGTCAGTGTCTGACCATGAACACCTGTTGAAAGATCATAACACATTTTGTTGAAACAGAATCTAAAACCTAATGGGTCAATTTATTCACCAGAACTTAAGTCCATAAACTATTAAAAATCAAAAAAGACTCACAGGAGGCAGCTGCCAGCAGCAGCAGAGATGCAGGGAACATGGTTTATGTTGAAGCTGAACTGGTGGGAGCTGCTCTTCTCTACACTCCAGGACTCAGAGGGACGTACTAGGACACACATATAGGGCTTGTTTATATAAGGGAGAGGGACAGGGAGAGAGAGAGAGAGAGAGAGAGGTAAGATCACATTTGCATAATGAAGATAATCATGTATAAAAGGACTGGGAATATCATTGCAAAATGGGGGGAAATTATATGATAATGTATCTGTTTCTAACACTACACTTATGGTAGATGAAACTCTAGAATGGTTAAACATTGTTTTCTTATTATTGGTAATACTATTCTGTATGAATCAAGTTATTCTTGTAAAAACTAATTTATGGCGGTGCTTGTGAACATTTAGTTATTAAAACATTTATTGGAATGTTTTTTTTTTAAGTAAGGGGGATTATAAATGATGCTAACAATTAAATTGATTGAACCCAAAATATATCTGCAATATTAAGCTAAGCTCCCCTCCCTCAAAAAAAAAATGAAAAATGAAAAATAAATGAGGTTGTCTGTGCTGAATGGGGAAGTGGTTTTTGTATGGCTTCTCCCATTAGTTTAACCACTGTGACTCTCTAGCACAGTAATACACTGCTGTGTCCTCACTCTTCAGGCTGTTCATCTGTAGGTACAGCTTACTGCTGGAGTCATCTCTGGAGATGGTGAATCTACCCTTCACTGACTGGGAGTAAGAGATGGGACTACTAGCTGTGCTAATAAAAGCAACCCACTCTAGTCCTTTCCCAGGATCCTGTCCGATCCAAGCCATGTAGTAGTTACTGAATGTGAACCCAGAGGCTATACAGGTCAGTTGGTAGGATTCTTCAGGCTTTTGAACTACTGGTCCAGACTCAGTCAATGTCTGACCATGAACACCTGTTGAAAGAAATCACAGATGTTGTTAAAACGGAATCTAAAACGTAATTAGTCAATTTATTCACCATAAACCTTTTTAAAAAATAGACACACAGGATGCAGCTATCAACAGTAGCAGCAGAGATGCAGGGAACATGGTTTGTGTTGAAGCTGCTCTACTCTGCAGGACTCAAAGGGACGTACTAGGACTCTCAGATACAGAGAGGTGTTTATATAAGGAGCAGGTAGAGGGAGAAAAAGGAAGTGGGGCTAGGTGAAAGAGGATATATACTGTATAATTATATAATGGGAATATCAGTGACCTTGTTTTAAAGGTACAAATTGAACATATTTGAAACTGAAATGTGGTTACCATGATGACATAATCCTGTGGTTGAAATTATAACTTCCAATGTATTTTCCATGTAGATTCCACATAACAATATATTGACAAATTAAATTGAAACAATTCAATTTTTCAATTCAATTGTATTTTATATAGCCCTTCATACATCAGCTGATATCTCGAAGTGCTGTACAGAAACCCAGCCTAAAACCCCAAACAGCTAGTGATGCAGGTGTAGAAGCACGGTGGCTAGGAAAAACTCCCTAGAAAGGCCAAAACCTAGGAAGAAACCTAGAGAGGAACCAGGCTATGAGGGGTGGCCAGTCCTCTTCTGGCTGTGCCGGGTGGAGATTATAACAGAACCATGCCAAGATGTTCAAAAATGTTCATAAGTGACAAGCATGGTCAAATAATAATCAGGAATAAATCTCAGTTGGCTTTTCATAGCCGATCATTAAGAGTTTAAAAACAGCAGGTCTGGGACAGGTAGGGGTTCCATAACCGCAGGCAGAACAGTTGAAACTGGAATAGCAGCAAGGCCAGGCGGACTGGGGACAGCAAGGAGTCACCACGGCCGGCAGTCCCGACGATGGTCCTAGGGCTCAGGTCTCTCAGTTGGCAATTCATATCCGATCATTAAGAGTCGAAAACAGCAGGTCTGGGACAGGTAGGGGTTTCAGTAACCGCAGGCAGAACAGTTGAAACTGGAACAGCAGCAAGGCCAGGCGGACTGGGGACAGCAAGGTGTCAGCATGCCCGATAGTCCCGACGTATGGTCCCAGGGCTCAGGTTCTCAGAGAGAAAGAGAGAACGAGAGAATTAGAGAGAGCATACTTAAATTCACACAGGACACTGGATAAGACAGGAGAAGTACTCTAGGTATAACCAACTGACCCCAGCCCCCCGACACATAAACTACTGCAGCATAAATACAATGTTGATGTAACCAGTATGTGCCTGGTGGATAAGTCATTTTCTCCGACATCTGCAATACATCACTGTTGTGTGTTGTTTTTAAATGTGTTACAGCACTTTTTCAACGATACATTGGTCTTACTATGCTCTGAGTGCAGGTGCATCCTGGGTGAAGTCATGCTTGGGTAGTTTTGAATTAGTGTCCCAACACTCAAGGCTTTGTGATGGCCACTCCAAAACCTTGACTTTGTTGTCCTTAAGCCATTTTGCCACAACTTTGGAAGTATGCTTGGGGTCATTGTCCATTTGGAAGACCCATTTGCGACCAAGCTTTAACTTCCTGACTGATGTCTTGAGATGTTGCTTCAATATGTCCACATAATCTATTTTGTGAAGTGCACTAGTCCCTCCTGAAGCAAAGCACCCCCACAGCATGATGCTGCCACCCCAGGGCTTCACGGTTGGGGTGGTGTTCTTCGGCTTGCAAGTGACCCCCTTTTTCCTCCAAACGTAACGATGGTCATTATGGCCAAACGGTTCTATTTTTGTTTCATCAGACCAGAGGATATTTCTCCAAAAAGTACGATCTTTGTCCCCATGTGCAGTTGCAAACCGTGTCTGGCTTTTTTATGGCGGTTTTGGAGCAGTGGCTTCTTCCTTGCTGAGCGGCCTTTCAGGTTATGTCGATAGAGGACTCGTTTTACTGTGGAAATAGATACTTTGTACTTCCCTCCAGCATCTTCAGAAGGTCCTTTGCTGTTGTTCAAAGATTGATTTGCACTTTTGCACCAAAGTACGTTCATCTCTAGGTGAGAGAACACGTCTCCTTCCTGAGCGGTATGACAGCTGCGTGGTCCAATGGTGTTTATACTTGCATACTATTGTTTGTACAGATGAATGTGGTACCTTCAGGCGTTTGGAAATTGTCAAGGATGAACCAGACTTGTGGAGGTCTATAATTTTTTTTCTGAGGTCTTGGATGATTTCTTTTGATTTTCCCATGATGTCAAGCAAAGAGGCACTGAGTTTGAAGGTTGGCCTTGAAATACATCCACAGGTACACCTCCAATTGACTCAAATGATGTCAATTAGCCTATCATAAGCTTCTAAAGCCGTGACATCATTTTCTGGAATTTTCCAAGCTGTTTAAAGGCACAGTCAACTTAGTGTATGTAAACTTCTGACCCACTGGAATTGTGATACAGTGAATTATAAGTGAAATAATCTGTCTGTAAACAATTGTTGGAAAAATTACTTGTGTCATGCACAATGTAGATGTCCTAACCGACCTGCCAAAACTATAGTTTGTTAACAAGAAATTTGTGGAGTGGTTTAAAAATTTGTTTTAATGACTCCAACCTAAGTGTATGTAAACTTCCGACTTCAACTATATGCACAAACATACAATACAAAATGTACATGCATACATTTTGTATCTGTAAATAATTACTTCCAGTCATGGCAGTGATGACCTGTGGTGTCATGGCACAATCTTTTGGCCAGGGAAGATGAACGGCTGTTTCTTATAGCTTGGCATAATGTTGTACAATTTCAGACATTTTCGTTTGAGTATTTTATGGATAAAACATTTATTTTCAATAAAATTAGTGGAACTGAGGAGCATTACATCTGCTATTCAGCTTCCATATTCTGTACAGTATCTACCAAGAGGATGGGTTTTATAATGCTCTGGTCCTGGTTTGTATCACTGTGAGGGTAGGCACATTAATACACAGCTGTGTCTTCAGTCTGCAGTCTCTGCCCTTTTAAAAACACGGTATTACTGCTAGAGTCTACTGAGAGGCTGAACTTGTTCTGCAGTGAATCCAATTCATTTCCTGCAGGTTGACAGATCCAAGCTGTCCAAGTGTCAGATACAGAATAAGAGACCTTACAGGAGATGGTCAGTGGTTGACCTGGCTGGACAGTCATAGAGGCTGGCTGAGTGAGTTCGTAACTCTGTAGACCTTGGAAAGGAAATAATGAACAACATTAAATACACCAAAGAGAAACATGTTACAGTTACATTTATTTTAATCATATGGAGAGAGAGTGCCCCCTGTTGGTGCATCAACAACACTAGCACCATCTATTTAACAGGTGCATCATTGTGTTATTATTTGATACATCATTAGAATTGATCCTCATGTATCCCCTTGTCATGGTCTACTGGTCATACCATCTGTGTGTTTGTGTGTTTGTTCATTACCTTTCCTTTCTCTACCAGATGTTTTTTGTACGGCTATTCTTATTAGTTTAACCATAGTGAGTCTGTAGCACAGTTATACAATGCAGAGTCCTCTGACTTCAACTGGCTCATGTGCATAGAAATTAGTGCTGTCTTTTGATGCAGTGAATCGGCCCGTACTACAGGGCATTCTTCTTGTACGTGTCAGAATGATAGTAAATGATCCATTCAAGTCCTTTTCCAGGTGCTTGGTGGATCCAGTACATATTAGTGCTGCTTAGAGTAAATCCACTACAGACACATGTGAGTTTGAGGGATCCTGCGGGTCCCGTGGACTGACAGTTCAGCCTGTGTGAGTACAACCTGACAGTGGACACCTGAGGAGGGAGAGGAATGACAGATCAGATCAATCAATCAAGGAGTCACATCAGTATGACAGCCACACAGGTTATATTGATCAGACTGCAGTCAGGAACTCACAGGAGGCAGCTGCCAGCAGCAGCAGCAGAGATGCAGGGAACATGGTTTGTGTTGATGCTGAACTGACGGGAGCTGTTCTTCTCTACTCTCCAGGACTCAGAGGGACGTACTAGAACTCAGATACAGAGAGGTTTTATATAGGAGGAGGTAGAGGGAGAGAAAGGAAGAGGGGCTAGGTGACATTTGCATAAAGAGAGGATATATCAAATTAATGGCAATATCAGTAGGGAAAAAAATATGTAATATCTGTGCGAGCTATAAATACTGTAATGTGTTGTCCATGTAAAAGCCAGACTTATATTGGAGGATAATATTAGGCAGGACAGTGATAAAGTGAGCATTACACTCTGCCAATATTTTTTGTATCATAACCCATTAGTGTCAATTGTCCCCAGTCTTTATATTGTTGCATAAATTCGTATTTATATCATAATACTTTGTATAGTTTTGAAAGTACAGAGCTTAGATCTTCTTGTCCGTATTGGCCACCTTTATCATATGAATGATTAAAACATTAAAGTAATGGATCATGATTGAGTTCATTGAATGTTTTTTTTTTTAGGGGTAGATCAGCTTTAATATTGCAGATAGATTGTAACTTCCATCAATGTAAATGTCTGCATCACTTCCAATCCCCCATATGTTTTTTCTCTCAAATATATATATATATATATATATATATATATATATATATATATATATACAGTGGGGAGAACGAGTATTTGATACACTGCCAATTTTGCAGGTTTTCCTACTTACAAAGCATGTAGAGGTCTGTAATTTTTATCATAGGTACACCTCAACTGTGAGAGACGGAATCTAAAACAAAAATCCAGAAAATCACATTGTATGATTTTTAAGTAATTAATTTGCATTTTATTGCATGACATAAGCACTTGATCACCTACCAACCAGTAAGAATTACGGCTCTCACAGACCTGTTCGTTTTTCTTTAAGAAGCCCTCCTGTTCTCCACTCATTACCTGTATTAACTGCACCTGTTGGAAGTCGTTACCTGTATAAAAGACACCTGTCCACACACTCAATCAAACAGACTCCAACCTCTCCACAATGGCCAAGACCAGAGAGCTGTGTAAGGACATCAGGGATAAAATTGTAGACCTGCACAAGGCTGGGATGGGCTACAGGACAATAGGCAAGAGAGCTGGGACCACAGTCTCAAAGAAAACCATTAGTAACACTCTACGCCGTCATGGATTAAAATCCTGCAGTGCACGCAAGGTTCCCCTGCTCAAGCCAGCGCATGTCCAGGCCCGTCTGAAGTTAGCCAATGACCATCTGGATGATCCAGAGGAGGAATGGGAGAAGGTCATGTGGTCTGATGAGACAAAAATATAGCTTTTTGGTCTAAACTCCACTCGCCGTGTTTGGAGGAAGAAGAAGGATGAGTACAACCCCAAGAACACCATCCCAACCGTGAAGCATGGAGGTGGAAACAACATTCTTTGGGGATGCTTTTCTGCAAAGGGGACAGGACGACTGCACCATATTGAGGGGAGGATGGATGGGGCCATGTATCGCGAGATCTTGGCCAACAACCTCCTTCCCTCAGTAAGAGCATTGAAGATGGGTCGTGGCTGGGTCTTCCAGCATGACAACGACCCAAAACACACAGCCAGGGCAACTAAGGAGTGGCTCCGTAAGAAGCATCTCAAGGTCCTGGAGTGGCCTAGCCAGTCTCCAGACCTGAACCCAATAGAAAATCTTTGGAGGGAGCTGAAAGTCCGTGATTGCCCAGCGACAGCCCCGAAACCTGAAGGATCTGGAGAAGGTCTGTATGGAGGAGTTGGCCAAAATCCCTGCTGCAGTGTGTGCAAACTAGGTCAAGACCTACAGGAAACGTATGATCTCTGTAATTGCAAACAAAGGTCTCTGTACCAAATATTAAGTTCTGCTTTTCTGATGTATCAAATACTTATGTCATGTAATAAAATGCAAATGAATTACTCAAAAATCATACAATGTGATTTTCTGGATTTTTGTTTTAGATTCCGTTTCTCAGAGTTGAAGTGTACCTATGATAAAAATTACAGACCTCTACATGCTTTGTAAGTAGGAAAACCTGCTAAATCGGCAGTGTATCAAATACTTGTTCTCCCCACTGTATATACTTATTATGGACACAGTATGCTTTACATTAGTTATCTTGTTATTAGTTGTTGTTATTAGTCCCATCCTTCAGCTCCATTCAACACCTCCCATCTATCTCTTAACACCATCCATATTGGATTTCTATTTGCCATATATTTTTCAACTGTCCTGTGATGTTTTACAAAGTTCTGAACCTTTCTATTCTCATTCTTTCTACAGATTGTAAATTGAAAATAAACATTTTTGCTAAAAGTATTATTATATTATTGATCGATTGACTCTGACTTTTCAGATCACCCAGTAATGCTATCTGTAGGGTTAGCTCCATGTAAATATTGCAATCCTTAAGCCATTCCTGGACCTGTGTCCAGAAACAAGCTACAAATGGACAGTACCAGAACAAATTATCTAAAATTCTGTCTCTTCGCAGCAAAATATGCAGAGCTGGGAAGATTTTATCCCCCATACAAATAACATTCTATTGGTAGCAAGAATTTTATATAATAATTTAAATTGAAAAAATCAAATTTTTGAATCAGGCGTCGTTTTGCGTATCAGTTCATAAACACTATGCCATAGAATCGGTACGTCAAAAATCTCTTCCCAACTATTTTGCAATCTATATGGGACGGCTGTCAATCTTTTGGTCCTTAAATGAAACTGGTATACTTTTTTATTCATCACAATTTTCTTTAACCAATTATGTTCTTTAATGCAAGGCCGACAGACAAGTTCCTTACTTTTTCCACCTTCCACTTTCCTTTTCCATTTTTGCGGTAATGCTGCAATTATTTGGTTGTAATTTTGTGCGACAATACTCCACCAGTCTTACCGATAATATCATTTACGAAGATTATACCTTTTTTCAACATTTTATTTAAAAAAAAATGTTTTTTATCCATTAGTATATTTGAGTTTAACCACAATATTTGTTACAATATTTGTTCTGTCATTTCTGGAGGATTAAATTGAAATTGCAACCAAACTTTCTATGGCTTGTTTTATAAATTGTGATATTTGGGAGATTATTTCCTTTTCAAATAACTGAAAGTGTGAGGTTGTAATCGAATAAAGGGAGAAAGTCCCTTGAACATTGGGTGAGACAATCTTACTAATTTGCTAGAGAACCAGATCGGATTTAAGTATAACTTTTGTATGACTGAAGCTTTTAGTGATAGGTCTAATGCTTTAATATTTATTAATTTCTGTCCTCCGAATTCATATTCATTATAAAAATAGGCCAGTTTAATTTTGTCTGGCCTACTGTTCCAAATAAAATTGAATATTTTTTTCTCATATAATTTAGAAAACTGTTCGCTAGGTGTAGGCAAGACCATAAGCAAATAGGTAAACTGGGATAATACTAAAGAGTTAATCAGGGTGATTTTTCCACAAATTGACAGGTATTTTCCTTTCCATGGCAGCAAGATCTTATCTATTTTTGCTAACATTCTATTAAAATGTATTGGAGTGAGATCATTTATTTCATTTGGGATATGTATTCCTAGTATATCCACATCACCATCGAACCATTTTATTAGTAAACTACATGGTAATGTAAAAATTGTATTTTTTAGTGATCCAATACATAATATAGTACTTTTATCATAATTTGGTTGTAATCCAGAGAGGTTAGAAAATGTATCTAGATCCTCTATGAGGCTGTGGAGGGATTCAAGTTGTGGGTTTAAAAGAAAACATGAATCATCATTGTACAATGACACCTTTATTTTTAAGCCCTGGATTTCTAATCCCTTGTTATTATTGTTTGATCTGATTTTAATAACTAACATCTCGATGGCCATAATAAAAAGATACGCTGATAGTGGACAACCTTGTTTCACTCCTCTTGACAGTTTTAAACTTTCTGAGAAATAGCTATTATTTACTATTTTGCACCTAGGGTTACTATACATGATTTTAACCCAATTTATAAGAGATTGTCCAAAATTGAAATGCTCCAGGCATTTATATATAAACTCCAGTCGTACTTTATCAAATGCCTTTTCAAAGTCTGCTATGAATAGCAGGCCTGGTTTCCCAGATGTTTCATAGTGTTCTATTGTTTCCAGTACTTGCCTTATATTATCTCCAATGTATCGCCCATGTAAAAAACCTGTCTGATTTGAATGAATAATGTGTGACAATACCTTTTTAATTCTATGCACTATACATTTTGCTAGAATTTTTGCATCACAACACTGAAGTGTAAGGGGCCTCCAATTTTTTTAATGGACTGGATCTTTATATTTTCCACTTGTATCCTGTTTCAGTAATAATTAAATCAGACCTTCTTCTTGAATATCTGATAATCTACCATTTACATAGGAGTGGTTAAAACATGCTAATAACGGTCCTTTGAGTATATCAAGAAATGTTTGGTATACCTCGACTGGTATGCCATCCAACCCTGGAGTTTTCCTGGACTTAAAGTCTTTAATTGCATCCAGAAGTTCCTCATCTGTAATTTCACCTTCACATGAGTCCTTCTGTATGGCTGTTAATTCTACATTATCAATAGAACAAAAATGTCTACCGTTTGCTTCAGTTAGAGGAGATGGACGCAACTGAAACGAAAACATGCTTAAAGTACTTTGTTTCCTCCTTCAAAATATAATTTGGTGAATCATGGGTGACTCCGTCATTTGTAACCAGTTTCAGTAAATTATTTTTGGTAGCATTCCTATGTTGAAGATTTAAAAATAATTTGGTGCATCCTTTTCCAATATTCCATCCAGTTTGCTTTATTTTCTTAATATATTGCACTTTATCTTTCTTGAATAAGTTTCTCCATTTCTTTTTGTTTTTCCTCTAATTTATTCTGAGTCTCTATGTTACAGTTTTTATTGCTATCTATCTGTTCTGTTAGACCTTCTATTTCCTTTGTTAATATGGACTCTTTTGAACTAAATTGCTTTGTTTTCGAGATGTGTACTGAATTGCATGGCCTCTAAAGGCACATTTAAAGGTGTCCCATACAATAAGGGGATTTGCTGTACCTATGTTATGTCGGAAAAAGTCAGTTATAAATTCCTCTGTCCTAGTTAAAAACAATTTATCATCCAATAGGCTTTGATTAAATTTCCAATATCCTCGCCCACGTGGAAATTCAGTAAGAGTAATGTATATGCCAATTATATGATGGTCTGAGCGCATTCTGTCCCCTATTAACATTTTTTAAACTATTGGTGCCAACGAGAATGACATAAGAACGAAGTCAAGATGACTAGCTTGATTGAGTCTCCGCCATGTATATCTCGCTTGATCAGGATATTTAAGCCTCCATATATCTACTAGTTCTAATGTATCCATGACATTCATGATTTCCTTAAGAGCATGAGGGTGATTGTTTGTAGTGTGATTTCCTTTACGGTCCATTGAGCTATTTAAAACTGTATTATAATCTCCCACCATAATAATAGAGTATTGTATTGCTTGCAAGGTTGATCATTTATTATATATATTTTCAAAGAAGTGTGGATCATCATTATTTGGTCCGTAAAGGTTAATGAGCCATATCTGTTTATGGTCCAATAACATATTTAAAATAATCCATCTACCCTGCGTATCTGTTTGAACAATTTGCACATTCGGATCGAAATTACATTTAATTAATATCATCACCCCTTTTAAATTTCTTAGCCCATGGGAGAAGTATATTTCGCCCCCCCCATTCCTTTTTCCACGCAACTTCATCTAGAATTGTTGAATGAGTTTCCTGTAAACAATAGATATTATATTCCTTCTCTTTGAGCCATGTAAATATTATTATTATTTTGTTATTATCTGCAAAGCCATTACAATTATAACTGGCTATACTTATTTCACCACATACCATAATGAGATACAAGTTTCAAATCCATGTATCATTATAAATGTTTGTAAATTTACCAATAAGAAATACCATAGTGATTGAGTGTCCATATACAGTGAGGGAAAAAAGTATTTGATCCCCTACTGATTTTGTATATTTGCCCACTGACAAAGACATGATCAGTCTATAATTTTAATGGTAGGTTCATTTGAACAGTGAGAGACAGAATAACAACAATACAATCCAGAAAAATGCATGTCAAAAATTTTATAAATTGATTTGCATTTTAATGAGGGAAATAAGTATTTGACCCCTCTCCAAAACAGGACTTAGTACTTGGTGGCAAAACCCTTGTTGGCAATCACAGAGGTCAGACGTTTCTTGTAGTTGGCCACCAGGTTTGCACACATCTCAGGAGGGATTTTGTCCCATTCCTCTTTGCAGATCTTCTCCAAGTCATTAAGGTTCGAGGCTGACGTTTGGCAACTCATACCTTCAACTCCCTCCACAGATTTTCTATGGGATTAAGGTCTGGAGACTGGCTAAGTCACACCAGGACCTTAATGTGCTCTTCTTGAGCCACTCATTTGTTGCCTTGGCCGTGTGTTTTGGGTCATTGTCATGCTGGAATACCCATCCACAACCCATTTTCAAAGCTCTGTCTGAGGGAAGGAGGTTCTCACCCAATATTTGACGGTACATGGCCCTGTCCATCGTCCCTTTGATGCGGTGAAGTTGTCCTGTCCCCTTAGCAGAAAAACACCCCCAAAGCATAATGTTTCCACCTCCATGTTTGACGGTGGGGATGGTGTTCTTGGGGTCATAGGCGGTATTCCTCCTCCTCCAAACACGGCGAGTGAGTTGATGCCAAAGAGCTCCATTTTGGTCTCATCTGACCACAACACTTTCACCCAGTTCTCCTCTGAATTATTCAGATGTTCATTGGCAAACTTCAGACGGCCCTGTATATGTGCTTTCTTGAGCAGGGGGACCTTGCGGGCGCTGCAGGATTCAGTCCTTCACGGCGTAGTGTGTTACCAATTGTTTTCTTGGTGACTATGGTCCCAGCTGCCTTGAGAACATTGACAAGATCCTCCCATGTAGTTCAGGGCTGATTCCTCACCGTTCTCATGATCATTCCAACTCCACGAGGTGAGATCTTGCATGGAGCCCCGGGCCGAGGGAGATTGACAGTCTTTTGTGTTTCTTCCATTTGCGAAATAATCGCACCAACTGTTGTCACCTTCTCACCAAGCTGCTTGGCGATGGTCTTGTAGCCCATTCCAGCCTTGTGTAGGTCTACAATCTTGTCCCTGACATCCTTGGAGACTCTTTGGTCTTGGCCATGGTGAAGAGTTTGGAATCTGATTGATTGATTGCTTCTGTGGACAGGTGTCTTTTATACAGGTAACAAGCTGAGATTAGGAGCACTCCCTTTAAGATTGTGCTCCTAATCTCAGCTCGTTACCTGTATAAAAAACACCTGGGAGCCAGAAATCTTTCTGATTGAGAGGGGGTCAAATACTTATTTCCCTCATTAAAATGCAAATCAATTTATAACATTTTTGACATGTGTTTTTCTGGATTTTTTGTTGCTGTTATTCTGTCTCTCACTGTTCAAATAAACCTACCATTAAAATTATAGACTGATCATGTCTTTGTCAGTGAGCAAACGTACAAAATCAGCAGGGGATCAAAAATGTTTTCCCTCACTGTAGCTGTACCATGATATTTGCATTGCTACTAAGTAACCCTCCAATTGTTCTCCACTAATTGCCCCGCTTAAGCCCCTCCCCATCCCAAGTTGGGCCATCATCCCAGTGATCAGCATACCACCCCCATCCCCGCGGATTCCTATGCCCCCGAGAGACCAGGACCCATCCATCGAAAACAGCACACTATGCCGCCCACAAAACAGAAGCATGTCAACCGCCAAAAGCATTTCCAATGCTCTCACCTCAATATATATACAGCTATTTAAAAATATATATCTATTCAAATAGCTTGCATATCTTATTTTCCATCATTATCAATTAATATGCGTAATAATGTCGGCAGTTCATGCGTAGGATTTTAACCTATAACCCGAATTGTCATTTTATTATATTACATTTTTAACAAGCAACTATTATTTTAGCAAACAATTATTGTGGTTCATCCTATATTCCCCTAACTTATTTTCCTCCCTGCAACAGATGTGGGACACACACACATACACACACACACACACACACACACACACACACACACACACACACACACACACACACACACACACACACACACACACACACACACACACTCTTACACATTCAACCCCTTTCCTTCACAATCAACCATAAGATCAGATGCTCAATGGTTGTTACATCCCAGAGCCCAACTCAAGAAAGGACCTGATTTACAAATGCATATACAGTTACAGCTGTTTGAGATAGCATGCAAGATTGAGCAAAAATGGACAACAATGCGATATTTTATTAATCTATTTAATCTATGTCAAGTCCTAGGTGATTGAGATCAAGTCCTAAGTGATGGAGATCAGATCCACCCTCTTCACCTGAGACACAAACACTCTGGTCCCCCGTTGTAACCATTTCCCCAAGCATCTCTGTGCAGTCAGACCTTTGATTATTTTGTGCCACTTGGGCCACAATAATAAGCCCCCTCTCTGATTGTCCGAGTGTGACCCCCTCCCCATGGGTTACTGCAGCCAGTGTTGCCAGCACTGCCACTACCTGGGTGGGGGTACCCCACCGGAATCCCCACCGGCTAGTTAATTGAATGTTTGATAGACATCAATTAGAATACCATCAAGTCATATCAGGAGTATAATTGGCAAACAACTAAGAAATACATTTCCATCACCGCCAGTGGTGGGCTTGTATTCATTTACACATTTGATGAGGAGAAACATTTCTGTTCTATTTAATGAGTCCCTATTATATAATGAATCCCTGGAGGATGGGTTTTTGTACAGCTCTGGTTATGGTTTGTATCACTGTGTCTCACGGACACAGTAATAAACAGCTGTGTCTTCAGTCTGGAAGTTGTTCCCTTGTAGAACCACTGTACTGCTGGAGCTGTCATGTCTAGAACTGATCATGCTCTTTAGTGAGTCTACGGCTGAAGTACTACTACTGCATGTATAACCAACATGCTCCAAGGCTTTGCCTTCAGCTTGTCGTATCCATCCAGGACAATAAGAGGATATATAAAAACCTGAGAATTTGCAGGAGATGCTGAAAGACTCTCCTGGTTTTATAACCACTGGACCAGACTGGATGAGTTCAATATCACAGTAGACACCTGGAATGAGAAACACACATCAAAACTCAGCATTGAAGCATAGAAGGATGATTCTTATGAACTGAAATATTACGTGATACTTGAGTAATCTCTGGAGATGGTGAATCTACCCTGGACTGATTGGGAGTAAGAGATCGGAGTACTAGCTTTGCTAATAAAAGCAACCCACTCCTTTCTCAGGAGCCTGTCTGATCCAAGCCATCTCATAGCTTCTGAAAGTGAACCCAGAGGTTGTACAGGTCAATGTGTGGGATTCTCCAGGCTTTTTAACCACTGGTCCAGACTCAATCAGTGTTTGACCGTGAATACCTGTGGAAATAGAGAGTATAGATATTGTTGAAGCTAAAAGCTAATGTGTCCATTTATTTCCTTCATAAACGTATAATTAGGCTGCATATCCTCACCTGTCAGATAGACTGTCAGTAAGAGTATTCCTGTGGTAGGAAACATGGTGATCTGTGTAGTTCTGTAAAGGTAGTTGAGACAGTCCTCATTAGAAACAGCCTTCAACAGAGACATTAATAAAGACTGGTGGAGGACTGGTGAGTTTGGAATGAGCTCCTCCTCACTGAGAGGACCAATCAAAGGAGGGTTTATAAATACCCACTGATCAGCTGGTAGGCCATTTTGAGATGTTCTGTTATGATAAGATATTGCTGTTTGTTTTCCTATTCATGGTATATTTTTTTTTATCAGGTAGATTGATGGAGAATACATTTCCCATTTGCAACACTCACTCTGATAAAGAGTTGTCAGGACAGTTTCAGAATAACTGTACAATTGTTTTTAGTTTTTATTTAACCTTTATTTCATAAGGGAGTCATACTGAGACCAAGGTGTCTTTTACAGTTGAGCCCCGAATTACATAAATTACAAAAAATACACACATCAAAATATAAATAGAAAATGCAAGCAGAAAGAAATCACTGTCATAAAAAAAAACACATTAATCAGTAATATGGTCCTCAATCAGCTCTCTGAATTGGCCTAGAGGCACCAGAACATCACATTTAAGAACATTTTGAAGATTGTTCTACAAATAAGGTGCAAAAAACTAAAAGCTGATTTACCTAACTCAGTAGAGACCAAAGGAATTTTCAGAATTAGCCATCCCTGAGACTGGGCGTGGTAACTCCTATGTCTAAAGTTTAGTAATGACGTTAGAAACAGTGGGATTTTTTGTAAAAGGGCTATATAAATGAAAACATAGCAAAGTATCAACCTTAGTATGATAAAGGGAATACTTCTGAAGCAACCACTGAATCAATCCCAATTAAAATTGGAATACATGTTTAATAGTGAGGGTATTGCGTTATACCGATATATATTTTTCTTATCCTACAGTAGACCGATGTTATGACTAGTGACTGATAGTACATCTAGTTCATACAGTCATCAGATCATAGTAGGATTTATTTCATGTAAAGGATAAGATTGCCCACATATAATTCCAACCGTTTATGGGGTGGGTGAGTTTTTGTACAGCTCTGGTGCTGTTTTGCATCACCGTGACCCCCGAGCACAATAATACACAGCTGTGTCCTCAGCCTGCAGACTGGTGATGTCTAAGTACAGTACATTACTACTGTCTCTGGAGATGGTGAATCTGCTCTTAAAAGAGGCTCCATAGTCAATAGATCCACTACCCCAGATGATCCCAATCCACTCCAGTGTTTTCCCTGGCTGATGTTGTATCCAAGATGTACCATAGTCTGTCAGGGCATAGCCAGAGACTTGGCAAGATAGTTTCACTGACTCTCCAGGAGCTTTGAGTTGAGCAGGGGAGGAGGTCAAACTAATGCTGTGTATATCTGAATAAGAGCAGTTGAAGAGAGAGAGAGATGAGAGGAATTCATCAACAACTGTCTCAATAGCAAAACAACTGACTAACACAATGGTAAAACAACTGACTAACACAGTGGTAAAACAACTGACTAACACAATGGTAAAACAACTGACTAACACAATGGCAAAACAACTGACTAACACAATGGGAAAACAACTAACTAACACAATGGGAAAACAACTGACTAACACAATAGCAAAACAACTGACTAACACAATGTTTTGTGTCCTGTATTCAAAGAGACTAAAATCCACCCCACTTACATGGTAGGAATGCCAGGAGGAGGAGGGATGTAAGAAACATGTTTCTCTGTTGTATAGACGGTGTCTGTCTGGTTATTGACAGACAGGGTGGTTGCAGTGATGAAGGTTGTGTCAGAACAGGTCATTGATATAGCTGAGGGAGGGGGTTTATTTTGCATACTGTCTGTCCTACAAAGACAGGTGTCTGATACATCACTGGATGCATTATGTATGCATAATGCACTCATAATATATGCACATACAATATAATACAATACAATACATACATACATACATATGTACCTTTCGTATGTGTAAATAATTACTTCCAGTCATGGCGGTGATGACCTGTGGTGTCATGGCAGCATATTTTGGCCAGGGAAGATGAATGGATGAGTTGTACAGCTTGTCAAAATGTTGTATCATTTCAGTAATTGTGGTATGCTACCCCATGTTTTGTTCTAGAACCTAGTGGCAAGGCTAGTCAATATTTTGTATAACAATTTAGCATACGTTGTCCCCTGTTATTTCATGGCATTTGGTATATTCACTATAACTCCTCTGATGTATTAACAAAGGAGATGGGCTTGTCATTCTTGTTGACTTTTTTATGGATAAAACATTTATTTTTCAATAAAATGCGTGGAACTGAGGAGCATTACATCTGCTATTCAGCTTCCATATTCTGTACAGTATCTACCAAGAGGATGGGTTTTATAATGATCTGGTCCTGGTTTGTAGGGTAGGCACATTAATACACAGCTGTGTCTTCAGTCTGCAGGTTCTGCCCCTTTAAAACCATGGTATTACCGCTAGAGTCTACTGAGAGGCTGAACTTGTTCTTCAGTAAATCTTTGTATTCTGCGTCTCCAGAATATACATTTCCAATCCACTCCAGTGCTTTCCTTGCAGGTTGTCAGATCCAAGCTGTCCAAGTGTTAGTAACAGAATATGAGACCTTACAGGAGATGGTCAGTGGTTGACCTGGCTGGACAGTCATAGAGGCTGGCTGAGTGAGTTCATAACTCTGTACACCTGCGTAAGAAAATGAACAACATTAAATACACAACATAGTTACAATATATCAGTTCTACCAGCTAGTTATGTTAAAGGCAGTTTTATACTACAGGCAGGGGGGGTATCTGAAAACTTGGTTATATTTTTGAATGTAAAGTGGGGGGATATGAAACACTACATTAAAGTATTAGTTAATACTTGTGGTGGATGAAACATATTTAAGACACTTTACTTTCATTTTTACAAACTGTAAAGTATTTTTAATCAACATAGACATTATATATTTTTTCCTGTAATAAAATGAATTAGCAGAGCCTTCATCGGTACTGGTCTGTTAGTGCATCAACAACACTTGCACCATGTATTTAACACGGGATTACTGCTAGAGTCTACTGAGAGGCTGAACTTGTTCTGCAGTGAATCCAATTCATTCCCTGCAGGTTGACAGATCCAAGCTGTCCAAGTGTCAGACACAGAAACCTTACAGGAGATGGTCAGTGGTTGACCTGGCTGGACAGTCATAGAGGCTGGCTGAGTGAGTTCGTAACTCTGTAGACCTGGGAAAGGAAATAATGAACAACATTAAATACACAAAATAGAAACATGTTACAGTTATATTTATTTTAATCATATGGAGAGAGAGTGCCCCCTGTTGGTGCATCAACAACACTAGCACCATCTATTTAACAGGTGCATCATTGTGTTATCATTTGATACATCATTAGAATTGTTCCTCATGCATCCCCTTGTCATGGTCTACTGGTCATACCATACGTGTGTCTCTGTGTTTGTTCACGTCCTTCCTTTCTCCACCAGATGGTTTTTGTACGTCTATTCTCATTAGTTTAACCATAGTGAGTCTGTAGCACAGTAATACACTGCAGAGTCCTCTGACATCAACTGGCTCATGTGCAGATAGAAATTAGTGCTGTCCTTTGATGCTGTGAATCGACCCTGTACTACCTCTGCATTTCTCTTGCTACTGTCAGAATAATAGTAAATTATCCATTCATGTCCTTTTCCAGGTGCTTGGCGGATGCAGTGCATAGAAGTGCTGCTTAGAGTGATTCCAATACAGGCACATGTGAGTTTGAGGGATATATATATATATATATATATTTTTTTTATATATAGTCGGAGGTAGAGGGAGAGAAAGGAAGAGGGGCTAGGTGAAATTTGCATAAAGAGAGGACATAAACAATTAATGGGAATATCAGTAGGGAAAAACAATATGTAGTAACTGTGTAAGCTATAAATACTCTAATGTGTTGACCATGTAAAAAGCCAGACTTATATTGGAGGATAATGTTAGGCAGGACTGTGATACAGTAAGTTTTACACTCTGCCAATATTTTTTGTATCATAAGCCATTAGTGTCAATTGTCCCCAGTCTTTATATTGTTGCATATACAGTGGGGAAAAAAAGTATTTAGTCAGCCACCAATTGTGCAAGTTCTCCAACTTAAAAAGATGAGAGAGGCCTGTAATTTTCATGATAGGTACACGTCAACTATGACAGACAAATTGAGGAAAAAAAATCCAGAAAATCACATTGTAGGATTTTTAATGAATTTATTTGCAAATTATGGTGGAAAATAAGTTTTTGGTCACCTACAAACAAGCAAGATTTCTGGCTCTCACAGACCTGTAACTTCTTCTTTAAGAGGCTCCTCTGTCCTCCACTCGTTACCTGTATTAATGGCACCTGTTTGAACTTGTTATCAGTACAAAAGACACCTGTCCACAACCTCAAAAAGTCAAACTCCAAACTCCACTATGGCCAAGACCAAAGAGCTGTCAAAAGACACCAGAAACAAAATTGTAGACCTGCACCAGGCTGGGAAGACTGAATCTGCAATAGGTAAGCAGCTTGGTTTGAAGAAATCAACTGTGGGAGCAATTATTAGGAAATGGAAGACATACAAGACCACTGATAATCTCCCTCGATCTGGGGCTCCACGCAAGATCTCACCCCGTGGGGTCAAAATGATCACAAGAACGGTGAGCAAAAATCCCAGAACCACACGCAGGGACCTAGTGAATGACCAGCAGAGAGCTGGGACCAAAGTAACAAAGCCTACCATCAGTAATACACTACGCCGCTAGGGACTCAAATCCTGCAGTGCCAGACGTGTCCCCCTGCTTAAGCTGGAACACCATACCTACTGTGAAGCATGGGGGTGGAAACATCATGCTTTGGGGCTGTTTTTCTGCAAAGGGACCAGGACGACTGATCCGTGTAAAGGAAAGAATGAATGGGGCCATGTATCGTGAGATTTTGAGTAAAAACCTCCTTCCATCAGCAAGGGCATTGAAGATGAAACGTGGCTGGGTCTTTCAGCATGACAATGATCCCAAACACACCGCCCGGGCAACGAAGGAGTGGCTTCGTAAGAAGCATTTCAAGGTCCTGGAGTGGCCTAGCCAGTCTCCAGATCTCAACCCCATAGAAAATCTTTGGAGGGGAGTTGAAAGTCTGTGTTGCCCAGCGACAGCCCCAAAACATCACTGCTCTAGAGGAGATCTGCATGGAGGAATGGGACAAAATACCAGCAACAGTATGTGAAAACCTTGTGAAGACTTACAGAAAACGTTTGACCTGTGTCATTGCCAAGAAAGGGTATATAACAAAGTATTGAGACTTTTATTGACCAAATACTTATTTTCCACCATAATTTGCAAATAAATTCATAAAAAATCCTACAATGTGATTTTCTGGATTTTTTTTTTCTAATTTTGTCTGTCATAGTTGACGTGTACCTATGATGAAAACTACAGGCCTCTCTCATCTTTTTAAGTTGGAGAACTTGCACAATTGGTGGCTGACTAAATACTTTTTTTCCCCACTGTATTCGTATTTATATCATAATACTTTGTATAGTTTTGAAAGTACTGAGCTTAGATCTTCTTGTTCGGTATTGGCGACCTTAATAATATGAAAGATTAAAACATTAAAGTAATTGATGAGTTCATTGAATGTTTGATAGACATCAATTAGAATACCATCAAGACATATAAGCAGTATAATTGGCAAACAACTCAGATATAAATTTCCAGCACCACCGGTGATGGGCTTGCATTCGTTTTCATATTTAATATGGAGAAGCATCTCGGTTCTATTTAATTTAAGGAGTCCTCTGTAGAGCATGGCGCTTGTAACGCCAGGGTAGTGGGTTCGATCCCCGTGACCACCAATACATAAAAATGTATGCACACATGACTGTAAGTCGCTTTGGATAAAAGCGTCTGCTAAATGGCATATTATATTATATTATATACAATTAATCCCCTGAAGGAAGGGTTTTGTACATCTCTGGTCATGGTTTGTATCACTGTGTCTCATGGACACAGTAAAAAACTGCCTTGTCTTCAGTCTGGAAGTTGTTCCCTTGTAGAACCACTGTACTGCTGGAGCTGTCAATGCCCAGATACAGATGACTGGAACGAATTGCAAAAATCTCTGAAGCTGGAGACTCTTATCTCCCTCACTAACTTTAAGCATCAGTTGTCAGAGCACCTTACCGATCACTGCACCTGTACACAGCCCATCTGAAATTAGCCCACCCAACTACCTCATCCCTATATTGTTATTTATTTTGCTCTTTTGCACCCCAGTATCTCTATTTGCACATAATCTCTTGCACATCTAGCATTCCAGTGTTAATACTATTGTAATTATTTTTGCACTATAGCCTATTTATTGCCTTACCTCCATAACTTGCTACATTTGCACACACTGTATATATATTTTCTGTTGTATTTTTGACTTTATGTTTTTTACCCCATATGTAACTCTGTGTTGTTTTTATCGCACTGCTTTGCTTTATCTTGGCCAGGTCGCAGTTGTAAATGAGAACTTGTTCTCAACTGGCTTACCTGGTTAAATAAAGGTGAGAAAAAAAAATTGTATTTTTATTTATCTTGCTCTTCAGTGAGTCTACGGTGGAAGTACTACAAATGCATGTATAACCAACATGCTCCATAGCTTTGCCTTCAGCATGTTGTATCCAGTGAGGACAGTAAGAATATATAGAAAACCCAGAGAATTTGCAGGAGATGCTGAAAGACTCTCCTGGTTTTATAACCACTGGACCAGACTGGATGAGTTCAATATCACAGTAGACACATGGAAGGAGAAACACACATCAATACACAGCATTGTCAGTTTTCATCAGAAATTAGAAATTATCATTTCAGAGTTGTAATAACTGTCAACTTGTATGAACAGAGAAACTAACAGGACACAGCTGCCAGCAGCAGCAGCAGAGAGTCAGGGAGCATGGCTTTTTTTGAAGCTGAACTAGTGGGAGCTGCTCTTCTCTTCGCTCCAGTACTCAGAGGGCCTTTAAGGACAAACATACACTGTTTAAGTAGTGAAAGCACCAGAGGGAGGGTTTGTATTGACATGGAGAAATGGTGGGAGTGAAACTAAATCATTTAATGAATCCACAAGTTCATAAATTCATAAAACTCTTTAGCATACATCGGCAACAAAAGGTAGATAAGGATGAACTACAAATGGTTAAGCAGCAGCTGCATTCATGATTTTATTCTAAAAAGAAAACTTATAGAAGAATGATTCATATGAACTGCATTAATACATGATACTTCCTAACATTGCAGATCCTCCATCAGTTAACTAAAGTATTGAGACATTAGTTAAATTAAGATAATGGGATATATCTTGGTGTATCAACAACACTATAACACCATATCTAACAGGTGAATTATCTCTGTGTCACTGTGTTATGATACTGTATGCGAACATCTATTTGGGTCTCATTTACTAATTACGGCCAGCTGATGTGTGTGCACTTTCTATTCCAGATGGTTTTTGTATGGCTTCTCCCATTAGTTTAACCACTGTGACTCTCTAGCACAGCAATACACTGCTGTGTCCTCACTCTTTAGACTGTTCATCTTTAGGTACAGCTTACTAATGGAGTCATCTCTGGAGAGGGTGAATCTACCCTGGACTGACTGGGAGTAATATGGACTGGTACTATAGATGCTAGCAAACAAAGTCAAGTCCTTTCCCAGGAGCCTGTCTTATCCAACCAATCCTATATAGCTACTGAATGTGAACCCAGAGGCTGTACAGGTCAGCTTGTGTGACTCTTCAGGCTTTTAACCACTGGTCCAGACTCAGTCAATGTCTGACCATGAACACCTGTGGAAATAGAAAGCAGAGATATTGTTGAAGTTGAAACTAAATCCTGATGTCAACTTGTTTATTTGATAAACAGCATAATTAAACATACTATATCCTCACCTGTTAGATAGGCTGTCGGTAAGAGTGTTCCTGTGGTAGGAAACTGTTACGTGAATTATTTAACAAACTATTTCAGTGTCTCTGTGCGTCTCCCAAAAAGGTTGTAAGTCTTTTGGATTTAAGAAACGGACAGAGTCCTGGTCTGCATAGTCAGAGATGTTTATTCATTGAGAATTCTGCCATCACAATTTCAGAGTCCATCTTTTATACTCACACGTCATACAAAAATCCCTCCTCTCTGTAGGCGGGCTGTAGTTTTCCACTCTAAAACTGCTCTCCTGACCATCAGTACACACACACACACACACACACACACACACACACACACACACACACACACACACACACACACACACACACACACACTCTTCCAAGCCTAACAGTTTCTCTCCTCCCTAAATTCCTCAGTTATCTTGGTTTCTCAGTTGCCTGTAGACAGTTCTCCTTGTCCTTTGTTGTCTGGCATAACTCTTACTCACATTGCTAAATAGTGGCTCAATGCCATAGCCTTTACTGGTCCTACACTCACACATTTCTAACACATTATACACAGTTTCAGGGTGTAATAATTAGTCATTAATAATTCATCTATCAGAAACATGGTGATCTGTCTAGTTCTCTAAAGGTAGTTGTGACAGTCCACAGCAAAAACAACCTTCAACATAGATGTTAATAAAGATGGAGGACTGGAGAGTTTTGCATGAGCTCCTCACTAGAAGGACCAATCACAAGAGGCTTTGATAACTACCCACAGTTCACCTGGTAGGCCATAATGAGATGTGCTGCTATGATAAAAACTGCTGTTTGTGTTCCTATTTATGGTATACCTATTTTATCAGGTAGATTGATGGAGAATACATTTCCCATTTACAACACAAACCCTGAAGAAGAGTTGTAAGGACAGTTTGAGAACGAATGTACTATTATTACTCATGACAGTAGAGTAATATTGGTACAAGCTTGTCATCATGTTGTCAAAGTAATACAAAAGACCAATCACAACCTCAATCAACCCACAATATTTATTTGTTGAATAACCTTTTAATACATGTTTAATACTGAGTGTATTGCGTTATACCTATACGTGTTCTTATCCTACAATAGTCCTATGTTATGACTAGTGACTGATACTACATCTAGTTCATACAGTCATCAGATCATAGTAGGATTTATTTTATATAAGGCTAAGATCGTCCGATCCTGGTGGGTACATGTAACTCCAACCGTTTATGGGGTGGGTGAGTTTTTTTTACAGCTCTGGTGCTGGTTTGTATCACTGTGACCCCCGAGCACAATAATACACAGCTGTGTCCTCCAGCCTGCAGACTGGTGATGTCTAAGTACAGTACATTACTACTGTCTCTGGAGATGGTGAATCTGCTCTTAAAAGAGGCTCCAGAGTTGATGGATCCACCACCCCCAGATGATCCCAATCCACTCCAGTGTTTTCCCCTGGCTGCTGTTGTATCCAACCTGTACCATAGTCTGTCAGGGCATAGCCAGAGACTTGGCAAGATAGTTTCACTGACTCTCCAGGAGGTTTGAGTTGAGCAGGGGAGGAGGTCAAACTAATGCTGTGTATATCTGAATAAGAGCAGGGAGAAGAGAGAGACATGAAACTTAACCTGACGAAAGAGAATACATTTTCTATGAAAATGTAGTATTATTTCTCCTTATTTACTAGATTTACCCTCCAATCTTGTTTTGTACCTTATATTTGAAGATATTAAAATCACCCCACTTACATGGCAGGGAGGACAGGAGGGGCAGAGATGTAAGAAACATGTTTCTCTGTTGTATGGCAGACAGTGTCTGTCTGGTTGTTGACAGACAGGGTGGTTGCAGTGATGAATGTTGTGTCAGAACAGGCCATTAATATAGCAGAGGGAGGGGGTTTATTTGCATACTGTCTGTCCTACAAAGACAGGTGTCTGATACATCACTGGATGCACTAGGTATTGATAATATACTCGCAAAATGAACATACATACGTACATACATACATACATTTTGTATGTGTACATAATGAGTGCCAGTTGTGGCAGTGATGACCTGTGTTGTCATGGCACCATATTTTGGCCAGGGAAGATGAAAGCTGTGTCCTACAGCTTGTCACATGTTGTATAGTTTCAGTAATTGTGCTGGGCTACCCCATATATTGTTCCAGAACCTAGTGGCAAGGCAAGTCAATATTTTGCAACACAATTTAGCATACATTGTCCCCTGTTATTTTAGGTGCATTTTATATATTGACCATTTATCCTCTGATTTAGTAACAAAGGAGATAGGCTAGACATTCCTTTTGAGTATTTTATGGATAAAACATGGATTTTTCCATAAATTGAGTGGAACTGAGGAGCATTACATCTGCTCTTCAGCTTCCATATTCTGTACAGTATGTCCCAAGAGGAAAGTTTTCGTACAGCTCTGGTGCTGGTTTGTATCACTGTGTCCACTGAGCACAATAATACTCAGCTGTGTCTTCAGTCTGAAGGTTCTGCCCTTTTAAAAACACAGTTTTACTGCTAGAGTCTACTGAGAGGCTGAACTTGTTCTTCAGTGAATCTTTGTATTCTGTGTCTCCAGAATATACATTTCCAATCCACTCCAGTGCTTTCCCTGAAGGCTGTTGGATCCAAACTGTCCAAGTGTTAGTAACAGAATATGAGACCTTACAGGAGATGGTCAGTGGTTGACCTGGCTGGACAGTCATAGAGGCTGTCTGGGTAAGTTCTTATAAACCCACAGTTCACCTTTTATATATTTTGTATTTATCTTTATTTTACTGGGTAAGTTGAAAAACACACTCTCATTTACAACAATGACATGTGGAAGAGATGCAATGTCAAAATGTTGATTAGTTAGTTATGAAAGTGGATGAATGTTTCTGTACCATCTGTTACTGAAGTGTACCAGAGAGAAACCATGTTCTCTGAATCAATCCTTGAAAAATGTATTTATTGAATAACATTGTGGAAAGCTTTTCAATACAGGGCAAATCCTTAATTTAGCCTGCCTCCTAGAGTGTGAAATTGGAACTGAAGGTCACATCTCTGCTCTTCAGCTTCCATGTTCCATACAGTGTGTCCCCAGATAATGGGTTTTTGTACAGCTCTGGTGCTGGTTTGTATCACTGTGGGTTGCGGGCACAGTAATACACAGCTGTGTCTTCAGTCTGGAAGTTCTTCCCTTGTAGAAACACTGTGCTGCTGGAGGAGTCAACAGTGTAGCTGATTTTGCCCTCTAGTGAGTCTGTTGTGCCACTGCTACTACTACTACACAGGTAACCAATCCTCCATAGCTTTGCCTTCAGAATGGCGAATCCAGTTGGTGCAAGTGCTAGTAACAGAATAACCAGTAATCTTACAGGGGATGGTGACAGACTTTCCTAGACTTACAACCTTAGAACCAGGCTGGGTTAGTGTGATATCACAGTAAATACCTGTATGGACAAAATACAAAGAGATATGAACATTGTTCAAAAACAACTCAAACATTGATTTGAATCGTTCAATCCAATCCAAAGATATTAATCCAGAGAGACTCACAGGAGGCAGCTGCCAGGAGAAGCATCAGAGATGCAGGGAACATGATTTATGTTGAAGCTGAACTGGTGGGAGCTGCTCTTCTCTACTCTCCAGGTCTCAGAGGGACATACTAGGTCTAACATACATAGAGAGAATGTTTATATAATGGAGAGCTAGAGGGAGAGAGGGGAGGAGCTGGGCATAGTGCAATTTGCATCAGGAAAGGAGGAAGGTATAGAAGGGAATGCCAGATTGTAATACTCCATTATAGAGAAAAACCTTTTGCCAATATGTTTTCATCACAACACAGGAGTGTAAGTACTAGCAGGCCAGTCTCCATTGCTTCCCCAACATGGAAACAGATGATAATAATAGATGATGTTGTATGTCTCCAGTGATAAGTATGGTTCCTTACAGTGCCTGCTTGTGAACATGTTGCTCTTAATACAGGGACACAGAAGATGCATTTATTTCCTAATTGTCCATGTATACAGTAATCTACTTTCAGGGACATCACATTGAATGTGAGAAGTACACTACATTTCTGTGCTTATGAGTCCCTTAACATGATCTACCCAGAGGGTGGGTTTTTGTACAGGTCTGGTGCTGGTTTGTATCACCGTGGGTATCGAGCACAATAATACACAGCTGTGTCTTCAGCCTGCAGACTCTTTCCTGTTAAAAACAACACTTTGCTGGAAGTGTCTCTGGTGATGCTGAACTTGTTTTTCAGTGAATCTTTGTAACGAGTGCTTCCACTTGTTGAAGAAATATCATCAATCCACTCCAGTGGTTTCTCTGCAGGTTGTCGAATCCAAGCTGTGTAATAGATGTTAACTGAATAAGAGACTTTACAGGAGATGGGCAGTGGTTGACCTGGCTGGACAGTCATAGAGGCTGGCTGAGTGAGCTCTGGACACCTGTTAAATTGAAATAGCAACACATTGACAACATGAATATGTACAGCGTACGGAAGTCTATTAGTTGCATTAAAACCAGTTTTCATGATTCTGTCTATCAACTAACATCCAGAGAGACTCACAGGGAGGCAGCTGCCAGCAGCAGCAGCAGCGAGATGCAGAAAACATGGTTAGAAGCTGAACTGGTGGGAGCTGCTCTATTGTCCAGTACTCAGAGGGATGTACTGGGACTAACATACATAGAGAGGTTGTTTTATTTAAGATGGAGGTAGGGGTAGAGAGGGGAACTTGGCAATTTGCATAGGGAAAGAAGAGCATGTATGAAAAGATTGTGAATATCACAAAACAAGAATACTGTCCTTAATAAAGCTGTCAGCTAATGACACTACATTTATCAGAGATGGAACTCTTCAAATCTTAGAAAAACAGTCACTATGGGACACATCATTATATATGGGACACATCATCGTTTTTTGGTAGTCTGCAAATTAATGTTTTTTGCAAATTATACAGTATGTAAGTAATTTTTGTCAAATGCATTTCCATGGCTTTGACATTGTGTGAACATTGTCCTTCTAAAACATTCATCTGAGGGTATTGATGCTGCTTGTGCTGAATGGGGAAGTGGTGCTATGGCCTTACTCTTCAGACTGTTCATCTGTAAGTACAGCTTACTGCTGGAGTCTTCACTGGAGATGGTCAATCTTCCCTGGACTGACTGGCAGTGGTAAGTAGTACCACCACTAATGTGACCAATCCACTCAAACTATTTCCCTTTAGCTTATCTGATCCAATTTATTCACCATAAACATTTTACAAATCCAGAGAGACTCACAGACAACAGCTACCAGTAGCAGCTGCAGAGATGCAGGGAACAATGGTTTGTGTTGAAGCTAAACTGATGGGAGCTGGTCTTCTCTACTCTCCAGGATGTATTAGGTCACAGACATAGAGACTGTTTATATACAGTGGGGGAAAAAAGTATTTAGTCAGCCACCAATTGTGCACGTTCTCCCACTTAAAAAGATGAGAGAGGCCTGTAATTTTCATCATAGGTACACGTCAACTATGACAGACAAAATGAGAAAAAAAAGTCCAGAAAATCACATTGTAGGATTTTTTATTTATTTATTTGCAAATTATGGTGGAAAATAAGTATTTGGTCAATAACAAAAGTTTCTCAATACTTTGTTATATACCCTTTGTTGGCAATGACACAGGTCAAACATTTTCTGTAAGTCTTCACAAGGTTTTCACACAGTGTTGCTGGTATTTTGGCCCATTCCTCTATGCAGATCTCCTCTAGAGCAGTGATGTTTTGGGGCTGTCGCTGGGCAACACGGACTTTCAACTCCCTCCAAAGATTTCCTATGGGGTTGAGATCTGGAGACTGGCTAGGCCACTCCAGGACCTTGAAATGCTTCTTACGAAGCCACTCCTTCGTTGCCCGGCGTGTGTGTTTGGGATCATTGTCATGCTGAAAGACCCAGCCACATTTCATCTTCAATGCCCTTGCTGATGGAAGGAGGTTTTCACTCAAAATCTCACGATACATGGCCCCATTCATTCTTTCCTTTACACGGATCAGTCGTCCTGGTCCCTTTGCAGAAAAACAGCCCCAAAGCATGATGTTTCCACCCCCATGCTTCACAGTAGGTATGGTGTTCTTTGGATGCAACTCAGCATTATTTGTCCTCCAAACACGACGAGTTAAGTTTTTACCAAAAAGTTATATTTTGGTTTCATCTGACCATATGACATTCTCCCCAATCCTCTTCTGGATCATCCAAATGCACTCTAGCAAACTTCAGACGGGCCTGGACATGTACTGGCTTAAGCAGGGGGACACGTCTGGCACTCACTGCAGGATTTGAGTCCCTGGCGGTGTAGTGTATTACTGATCACCGTTCTTGTGATCATTTTGACCCCACAGGGTGAGATCTTGCGTGGAGCCCCAGATCGAGGGAGATTATCAGTGGTCTTGTATGTCTTCCATTTCCTAATAATTGCTCCCACAGTTGATTTCTTCAAACCAAGCTGCTTACCTATTGCAGATTCAGTCTTCCCAGCCTGGTGCAGGTCTACAATTTTGTTTCTAGTGTCCTTTGACAGCTCTTTGGTCTTGGCAATAATGGAGTTTGTAGTGTGACTGTTTGAGGTTGTGGACAGGTGTCTTTTATACTGATAACAAGTTCAAACAGGTGCCATTAATACAGGTAACGAGTGGAGGACAGAGGAGCCTCTTAAAGAAGAAGTTACAGGTCTGTGAGAGCCAGAAATCTTGCTTGTTTGTAGGTGACCAAATACTTATTTTCCACCATAATTTGCAAATAAATTCATAAAAAATCCTACAATGTGATTTTCTGGAGAAAAAAATTCTCAATTTGTCTGTCATAGTTGACGTGTACCTATAATGAAAATTACAGGCCTCTCTCATCTTTTTAAGTGGGAGAACTTGCACAATTGGTGGCTGACTAAATACATTTTTTCCCCACTGTATATATATTAATACATTTAAAAAATCCCTGTTTTGCATGTTATTTTGGCATTAATACGTGTCACATATCATTTAGCAAACAATGTAAAAATATTTTAAAAACATTGAGTTAATAAAGCTGCATACAAACTCTTTTTTGCTTTCTTGAGTAATGCTGCTCCAAAATGCAGGTGTTTCAGCCTAGCTCAGCACTTTCTGTGGTGGTGGGGCAGCCAGCGGAAAATACAGAGTGTAGGGGTTGGTAATGTTCTCTAGTTGCGCCGTGATTGGCTCAGTGTTCTGTCACTCATGGGGACACTACGTCACCGCAAAATCTACGGGTGGAGCTCGAAAATTCAAGCCCCTTGGGTGCTGCCATTGACTTACATTAGAAGTGCCCATCCAAGAAGGCTCAAGGTCATTGGCCACAGATAAAATTATGTCAAATCAAGTTATATCTACCGTAGCTTTGATTGGACTGATCATGTCAACATCATACTTTCAAAATCTTAGCTAGCAAACTAGCAGTCATCATCATGAATCAAGTCGAGAATCTACTGGCAAATCCATCCTTGTCATATGAAGATAAATAATGAAGTGAAATTATAGATATAACGTATCGGTGCTCATTGGCCATTGGACATAAACATTACACAACAAGTTGGAAATCGCAAATTCAGCAATGAGTGGTTTGGAAGGAATCAGGGGCTAACTGCAAGCATTGCAAAGCAATCACTAGCCTGCTATTCAGTGGAGTGGGTGTGTGATCCATGTCTGGGTTTAAGGGTCTCTTTTCCAAGCTTAAATGGATAAACATTCATTTTACATTTTAGTCATTTAGCAGACACTCTTATCCAGAGCGACTTACAGCTAATTAATATATATATATAATTATTTTTTCATACTGGTCCCCCGTGGGAGTTGAACCCACAACCCTGGCGTTGCAAACGCCATGCTCTATCAACTGAGCTACATCCCTGCCGGCCATTCCCTCCCCTACCCTGGACAATGCTAGGCCAATTGTGCGCTGCCCATGAGTCTCCCGGTCGCGGCCGGCTGCGACAGAGCCTGGATTCGAACCAGGATCTCTAGTGGCACAGCTAGCACTGCGATGCAGTGCCTTAGACCCCTGCGCCACTCAGGAGACATTCAACATTGGCTATGCTGTCAATCCAGCATGACTTCTGGAAACTCGGAACTGGGAAATCTCAGACTTCAGTGAGTTCAAGACAACTGGGAACTCGTAAATAAACGAGCTCCGACTGGGAAAATATGTTTTGAACGGTCATCCAACTCGGAATTGCAAGTCGGGAACTCAAGCATCATTCTACAGCTCTGACAGGAAGATCAGTGACGTCATCAGGATTCGACCTTGTTTTTCCTTGTTCCCAGTTGTCTTGAAAGCACCAGAAATCCAGAGAATGCCAGACTTTGATGACAAAATTTGCCCGAAGGACTGTCTGTGAGTGATCAAGTGAGCACGCACAACAAGGTGAGTCCAAAAATGTCTTGTATCCTGCTGCATACATTATGTAATATGCCAGGAATATATGTATACTGTAGCTAAGAAGGTAATACTAAGTGTATGTTGTGTAGTAAACTGTTAGTAGCCTTGCGCCTCACCCTAATAATTTGGTCCCTTTTCCCCTCATAACTTAGAAATGTCATCATTGAATATTGTAAGAGCTTTCATTGTCAGTTTATATGCCCCCTTTATTTATCATACGGTTCTGACTTGGTGTACTGGGAGAATAGTGTAAGAATGGCCCATGTTCTGTATTCTGTCGCTGTACATTTCAAAAGTGCTGAACAAATAGTTATATTGACAAAGTCTGTCCTAGCTCGCTCATTAATGTCTTCATTAAAATTACGGATTACCTCTTATCCGCTCATCATCCCCTTATGACATAGTTTGTACATCTCAATTGTCAGTAGAAACCACATTTTTTTAAGGAAGTCAGCCATATAAGCTATGTTTATTTATAAGGCAGTAAATGAGGCTGAATTAACTATTTCGCTGCCAGACAAGGCTCTGCTGATAGCCTGGTGTAGCAGTGGTAAGGTGTTGGGACTCTACTGTTGAGACAGCTTTATGTAGGCCCTAACAGTTTGTGGGCATCGTTTGTCACCGTTATAGTGCAATTAATGTATTATTTAGTGTTGTGTTGTGGCTTTGCTGTCATGCATCTAAAACATTTTTTTTAAATTAGCCCCACCAAGATTGACATGCTAAAATCGCTACTGGTCCAAGCCCATTCTTTGATATCCTGTCAAAGATACCCATCTAATATAAACTAAATTAATCATTCCATGGGGGATTTGACCTATATTTATTAAGAAGGTCAATATCGCCCCCTCCTGATAGATACATATCACTCCAACCGTTTAAGGGATGAGTGAGTTTTGTATCAGGTCTGCTGCTGGAATGTATCACTGTGAGTCTCGAGCACAATAATACACAGCTGTGTCTTCAGTCTGCAGGTTCTGCCCTGTTAAAGTCACTGTATTGCTGGAGGGAGTCTAAAGTGAGGCTGAACTTGTTTTTCAGGGAATCCTTGTAGGATGTTTCTCCAGTATATATTCTTCCAATCCACTCCAGTTCTTTCCCTGCAGGTTGTCGGATCCAAGCTGTCCAATAGCTAGATAAAGAGTATGAGACTTTACAGGAGATGGTCAGTGGTTGACCTGGCTGGACATTCATAGAGGCTGGCTGAGTGAGTTCTTCACAGTGAACACCTGTTGGAAGAGAAGGAAGGAAGAGATAATTACAAGCTCCAAATAGTGTCAAATTATATCAGTCTAATTCAAGTTTCATTAATGTGTCTTTCCCCCAGATCCAAAGAGACTCACAGTAGGCAGCTGCCAGCAGCAGCAGCAGAGATGCGGGAAACATGGTTTGTGTTGAAGCTGAACTGGTGGGAGATGCACTTCTCTACTCTCCAGGACTCAGAGGGACGAACTATGGAACACACAATGAGAGACAGTTTATATAATGGAGGGAGAGGAGTCTAGCAAGAAGTAATATTTGCATAAGATAGTGAAACAGGTATAAAATAACTGCCAATATTAGTTGAAAATGGCAGGGGGGTGGGGGCTGTGAACATTTGACAGTTTTTGACTCTACACTTACTCTTTAGAATGGTTAGAAAAGGCCTCAATTATGGGACACAGATGACTAGATATTTTATTTCGTTGTTGGTAATCATAATATGTTGAAAAAAGAAAACAATAATTATCATTTTAAATTCTTGTGAACATTGTCATTCTACAACATTCATCTGAGGGTATTGATGCTTCTTGTGCTGAATGTGGAAGTGGTTTTTGTACAGCTCTCCCACCACTCTCTCTCACTGTGTGTGCCGGGCACAGTAATATCAAATCAAATTTTATTGGTCACATGCGCCGAATACAACAGGTGCAGACATTACAGTGAAATGCTTACTTACAGCCCTTAGCCAACAGTGCATTTATTTTAACAAAAAAAGTAAGAATAAAACAACAACAAAAAAAGTGTTGAGGAAAAAAAAGAGCAGAAGTAAAATAAAGTGACAGTAGGGGAGGCTATATATACAGGGGGTACCGTTGCAGAGTCAATGTCAATGTGCGGGGGGCACCGGCTAGTTGAGGTAGTTGAGGTAATATGTACATGTGGGTAGAGTTAAAGTGACTATGCATAAATACTTAACAGAGTAGCAGCAGCGTAAAAGGATGGGGGTGGGGGGCAGTGCAAATAGTCCGGGTAGCCATGATTAGCTGTTCAGGAGTCTTATGGCTTGGGGGTAGAAGCTGTTGAGAAGTCTTTTGGACCTAGACTTGGCACTCCGGTACCGCTTGCCGTGCGGTAGCAGAGAGAACAGTCTATGACTAGGGTGGCTGGAGTCTTTGACACATGCTGGAGTCTAATACACTGCTGTGTCCTCACTTTTCAGGTTGTTCATCTGTAGGTACAGCTTACTGCTGGAGTCATCTCTGGAGATGGTGAATCTACCCTGGACTGACTGGGAATAGAATGGACTCGATCCACCAGTGTGTATAAAGGCAACAAACTCAAGTCCTTTCCCAGTAGCCTGTTTCATCCAAGCCATATAATAGCTACTGAATGTGAACCCAGAGGCAATACAACTCAGTTTGTTGGATTCTCCAGGGATTTTAACCACTGGTCCAGACTCAGTCAATGTCTGACCATGAACACCTGTGGAAATAGAAAGAAAAGATCATGTTGAAGTAAAACCTGATGTGTGGATATATTTCTTTGATAAACATTGTTAATATCCTCACCTGTTAAATAGACTATCAGTAAGTGTGTTACTGTGGTAGGAAACATGGTGATCTGTGTAGTTCTCTAAAGGTAGTTGAGACAGTCCTCAGCAGAAACAGCCTTCAACAGAGACATTAATAAAGATGGAGGACTGGAGAGTTTTGCATGAGCTCCTCCTCTTCAGAAGAGGCTTTGATAAATACCTACAGTTCACCTGGTAGGCCATATTGAGATGTTCTGCTATGATAAAAACAGCTGTTTGTGTTCCTATTTATGGTATATCTATTTTATAAGATAGATTGATGATGAATACATTTCCCATTTACAACAAAAAACCTGAGGAAGAGTTGTAAGGACAGTTTGAGAATGAATATACTAATTATTACTCATGACAGTAGAATAATATTGGTACAAGCTTGTCATCATGTTGTCAAAGTAAGACCAAAGACCAACCGTAACATTAGAATCAACCACACAATATCTATTTGTTGAATAACATTTGAATACATGGTTAATAGTGAGGAACCCCGTATTATTGGCATTTTCAACAGCGTTTAAGAGATATATTACCTTCAACACTGTTATCCTATGATCAAGCCATCAATGTTTTGTGATTATTGGTGTCGTGAAAATGTTAGCTAATGGGTTAAGAATTGGCATGTTTGACATTTCAGTGGAAATACTACTATAATCAGCTTTTTGATAAGCGGATTAGTTAAAATATACGTCCCGTATTATCGGCATACTGTCCCCAGTTATTGGCCACCTTACTATTTTGTTCAATAACAAGATATATCTGTTTAATTTTGATCACAAAAGAGACACCAACCTCGTCTCCGAAAAGTTACTTGCCTGTCAACTTTTCATTGCGTAGCCCGGTGTGCCCTCCTGTGGACTCTTAAAAATGTTTCTTCACCAACATCATTTTTAGTGTTGTAACCAAATAATGACTCATAATTTGCTTTACAGATTAATCTTATGTTTTGAGAAAATAGATAAGTTGAATACTATAATATAAATGAGTATGAATAATTTACATTAAATAAAATGTTAATTTCAGTGATGTGCATTGACATAAAAATGAAAACACTGTTGGAGTTTGTGTTGCAGAGATGCACTTGGAAAGTAAAGGATGAAATACACAAATACAAATAAATAATTTAATATGAAAACAAACAAAACAAACAATTAAATCTCGACCTCCATCCCTATATTGTCACAAAAATCACAATAAAAATCCAGCTCCACCGCCACCACTGGATCACACACCTGCAGTGGAACCAGTGCTGGCAGAAGTCACAGCACACCCATGGCACCTCGGACTCACACTCCTGTGGGGAGCTTGCAGGTGGATCGCGCTCCCTGCAGCGAGCACAGCAGGTGCTGTCTTCTTTTATTAGAAAAAAAACAACAAATCAAATTGATTTACATGGTTTGCAAATGTAGAAGGACTGCAGCAGCAATAGTAATTGATACAACCGAGAGGAAAACAAAAGATGATGAAGTACCTGAGGGTGGTGCCATGGGTGGCGTGACAGATGTGGTGCCATGGGTGGCGTGACAAGGTGGCTTGTGGAGCTTTTCTCTTCCTTTTCTGTGCTGCAGTTCAGAGAAAAAGTAGTGTTAGACAGAGCATGTTTCATGAAAACCCTTTTCAACCTTTTTACATCAATACCTCTGGAGGAAGCTGCAGAAGTTTTGGAGGAGGTGGACATGCCTTGAGGGCTGGTGCTATGGACTGTAGATATGTAAAGAGAGAAAACATTTTTTAAACGTTAAAGTTTTATAAAACACATAACAGTACTTTTATTCACACTTTAACATGTGTTTACCTATGGAGGTGACTGTATTCAAATTGCAGGGGGCAGGAACACCTGACGAGGCTGCTGTGGTGTTGTGACCAGGGGAGATGGAGGAGGCAGTTGGTCCAGAGGAGGCCGCGTCGGTGGCTTGGAGGAGCTGGTGTTTGTAATGGTGGGGTTGAGGGGCCGACGATGGTGTGACACATGGCCTTCTTCTGCAGCTGGGGACTCTGGCGGCTCCCACAGGTGTTGCACACTGGGAGGCACTGGCGGTGGTAATGCAGCTGTCAGGAGTGGTTCCAGCGGGGGGTTGAGCAGAGGCGATGGCGTCGATAGTCTCATCCATGGCAGCCCTCTGTGTGAATAAAGACGGCATTAAATGGGTAAAAAGGGAAAGTTCTTAAACCCTTCCACCACATAGCGCATGTCCTTGCAGCGCTGGTACGGGTAGCGGAATACTCTGGCAAATTCTGATTTGTTTACCATTTAGGAGTGGTCAAAATGGCTGTGGTCTCCATCTACCATGGAGATCTCAGCCTTTAAAGGGCCAAAGTATGCCACGTCCAGCGGCTGCAGGACATTGGTGCAGTGTGGTGGAAGACAAAGACGTATAACCCCTTCACTTAGTGCCGCCGCGAGCACCTCCGGGTCCATGAGGCTCTTGGGCCCTTCAAAGAGGAGAAGGAGAGGGCTCTCCTTCACTGCATGCTTAATGAAGTGTTGAAACCACTTCCTGGTCACCGTTGTTGTGACGTGACTTGCATTAATGAGATAACTGTTATTTATCGAAATGATGAACTATGTTTAATTGTCACTCTATTAAATTAATCATGTAACTCATTAGGAATTTGGAGCACCACGGAATACGTTGCTTAACGAGTTACCATCTCCCGAATTAAACTCTTAGAATATATAGAAGATATATATATATATATCGATAACAGTGACTTATTAAATCATTACCTCATCAGTCTCATTCTGAACGTTGCATAATCCTTGAACCTGCATGAACCCTAACCTTATTGATGAATCAGCAATACACAAATTGGCTTAATTATTTATTTACTAACTAACTAAATAATAACACAGAATACATAAACACACACACACGGTATACGTTATCAAAAAGGGAGGGGTCAATAGAAAGAGAGTGAAAGGGAGAGACAGAGATTACATTTATCGTTGTTACATTTGCAAACCACCGCTCATTCGGATAAGAAATGCAAAGCATATGTACGCGTAGCTGTTGAGCCACTTTTTCAAAAAGGGGTTGAGTGTCCTATCCCACTTTGGTGAGACTCGGCTTGTCTTTGAATGGAGTGTTCGTTAGAATAGATACTTCAGATGTACCAACGGTTGTCTGAGATGGGATTGTCCTTCCCAACTCGTGTCTTTAGTAAAAGTTCTAGACTACTTTTACATGCCAGCTGCAGACTGATATGATATGGTCTAGCGTGTTTATCTGCTTCTTCACCTCGTGTAGCGGTTGAGAGTTTCAGAGTTTCACCATTGCAAACGTATGGACTACCGTCTCACGTTTTCTGGTCTGTAGAGTGTCAACCATTTGTAACGTTCAGTTCCCACTGCATGTCGGCTGGTCTGTAGAGCTTCAACCATTTGTAACGTGAGCTCGCCCTTCACGTCGGCTGGTCTTTCTCATTCAAAGTTCTAACCATTCTAAACGTGCAGTTGCCACTCTCACGTTTTCTGGTCTTTCTGGTCTAACCATTTTAAGTCGTGTAGCCACAGCTCCACGCTTCCTAGTCCTTTATGCCCTCTTGGGGGCGTTCCTACTTGCTGACACGATCTCGGATGGCACTTGGGGCGTGGCTAGTCACTGTGCATAGTTTATATGAAAAACGATTATCTCATTGAAAGACTAAAATCCCATTCCTATCTTCACCAAAATACTCTCATACTTAATCATATATTTTATACAACATTTAGATGTAAACTGGACAGATAAAGGGGGTATCCTTCCTAAGTTACAGTATTTCGTTCATACAGTTTGTAATAACATCACAAAATAATAAACAATATGACATGATTATTCTTTAGATCCCCACTGACAATTCCAAACATTCGGATGTTTTGGACGTTTATAGTTTTTGCGGCAAAAGTCTCTGGAACAAAGGAAATCTCAGTCTTCCCATACTAGAGACCAAAAGGAGTCCTCTTTTGCAAGCTATTTATGACCGGCTGTTAAGTCATAAAACCGGCCCAACTCCCCCTTCTCCTTTCCTGTGTCTGGCTATCTGTCAGCCATTTGCCAAGCTGATCTGGCACCTTTGATCCTCACCAAGGAGAGAGTCATGACACCGTCAATGGGGGGGGGGGGGGGGGGGCTCCCAGTGAATAGTGGCTGCCGGGGAAACAGTTGGGGTAAATGATTAACAGGGGGATGTCTTCCCCAGCTGTGTTGAAGCAGGCCAGCACGGTGATATGCTCCTTTGCGCACCAGGGAGCCAGCACTTTGTGCCTGCTCTGGTCGCTATGAGACCCAGACTCATTGCAGTTATAGATTTATCTGGGTTTCTCCCTCAACCCACTATCCTCCAAGTGCTTCTCATAAAAAGTGAAGAAGGTGTCCACACAGCACACTTAGCTCTCCCCCTGTCAAGGTTGTCTGGCCTGCTCATGCTTAGGTCCTTGTGCCTCCTCCTGAATATTTCCCACCACCTCTTCCCAAGTGGTGGGATTGTCTTCCCTGGGTGCCGAAACCTAGAATAGAATAGAATATAAAATTGTCCATCCAGGATGAAAACGTGCCTTTTAGTATCACGATACACATCCACATTTACATCACACACATTGAGAACAGTCAGTCCAGCATTCTACATACGTAAACACATAGAACACCAAATACCTGTGTATTTTGTCAACGTATTTCATCAGCCTCTGTCTGGTGAAGGGGAACCCATGGCTGGCAGAGTAGATACAGTACTTCCCCAGATAATTTCCATCCTCTGGTGCAAGCAATGTGGTTAGTCCACTGCGACAACCATGGGTCACCCTGCCACTCAACCTGCCAGGGTCTGCCGAGGTACACCATGCACCTTGGTAGATAAGAAAATAAAACTGTTATTAGCAGATAAAATGCACATACATGTGGCAATCTCCACGCAGTCCTCCATGGCATGAAACATGTCCACCTCACTCCACTGCTTCCTCTTGACTTTCTCCATGCTGTGGTGGGAAATACATGTAGCTAAATAACTTGGCATACTTTACACATTTTAGAAAGATAACTCCATCTGAATATGTATGAACATTTACATTTCCCAGTGATAGGTGTCAAAAAGTTAATGGTTCAAAGTTCGAAAGTAATTTTTGCCGGTTGCGCAAAACGCCCCCGTCACAGACGACTCCAATTATGATAAGTTAAAGCTTGACAACATTCAGCTGTTTTCGTGATATGTATTATGTAACACCTACAATTTCTTTCCTTTTTGGTGACTAAGCAGTTCTATCAACATTTAACAACTAAGCTAGCAACATTAGCAAATCCATTAGCTATATTTCAGAGGTAATAGCTAGATATTAAATTATGTGTGGTCTGTCACGCAGTCGAATTTTACAATATACAGCGTGTCCCACAAAATGTGTAAAAATGCATTATTTGAAAACTCTCATAGCCTAACTTAGCTTACATATATTGCAATGAAAATTGGTGGTCAGCTAGCCAGAAGGGTGTATTTAGTAGCCAGTCCATAAAAATGTTGAGCTCGAGGTGATTTAGTGCTCCAACCTCTAGTGTCCGAAGTTAGGGGGTGTCCGATGTTGGGGGAATATTAGCTATATCTGTTCTTATCCTACAGTAGGCCTATGTTATGACTAGTGACTGATTATACATCTAGTTCATACAGTCATCAGATCATAGTAGGATATTTCATGTAAAGGCTGAGATCGCCCACTCCTGGTGGGTACATATAACGCCAACCGTTTATGGGGTGGGTGAGTTTTGTACAGCTCTGGTGCTGGTTTGTATCACTGTGGGTAGCAAGCACAATAATAAACAGCTGTGTTTTCAGCCTGCAGACTGGTGATGTCTAAGTACAGTGCATTACTACTGTCTCTGGAGATAGTGAATCTGCTCTTAAAAGAGGCTCCAGAGTTGATGGATCCACTGGCCCGGATGATCCCAATCCACTCCAGTGTTTTCCCTGGCTGCTGTTGTATCCAACCTGTACCATAGTCTGTCAGGGCATAGCCAGAGACTTGGCAAGATAGTTTCACTGACTCTCCAGGAGGTTTGAGTTGAACAGGGGAGGAGGTCAAACTAATGCTGTGTATATCTGACAGAGAGCAGTGAGAAGAGAGAGACAGGAAACATAACCTGACGAAAGATAATAAATGACTTTTTCCAGCTATCTACATCTTTATATGAAAATTAACTCAACAATCATATAGGCAAAAATAACCTTATTTACTTGATGTTCTATCCAATCTTGTTTTGTACCCTGTATTTGAAGATAATTAAATTACCCTACTTACATTGCAGGAAGGACAGGAAGAGGAGAGATGGCAGACAATGTCTGTCTGGTTAGTGACAGAGTTGTTGCAGTGATGAAGGTTGTGTCTGTGTGTGTGTGAGTGTGTGTGTGTGTGTGTGTGTGTGTGTGTCTGTCTGTCCTTCAGAGCTGGTCATTGATATAAAGTTAATAGAAGAGGAGCTTACGAGTCAATATTGAGGATCTAGGATCTAGAAAATATGCATATGCTGTACAGCTTTCCATGCATACATGCTTGACTACCTCTACAATGCTTACAATAGGAAACTAAGTGATCAACAAAAGATACAACCTATGCTACAGTTATCATGGAGGATTTACACGTTTTTTCCCTGGGGGGACCACAGACTAAGAATGTATTTATAAAGAACCTATCTATTTTGTCAGGAGATAGCAGGACAAACCACCACCTACCTCACAGCAGCACTACATTGATGTCATGGTAATATGTTCTAGGTCAGATAGTTTGTTTGCTCAATGTGTCATTCACAAAATACATTTGGAACGAAAACCGTACTGCAAGTGTAGTGCAGCAAGAGATAGTGTTAAATGAGAGAGGAGGGTGCTGTGGTTGGAGGTATATACATTCTACTTAGGAAAGTGTAACTGGTTCACACCCCATGTTTCAGACGTTAAGCATCAAGTTGCTGCTGAGGGGAAAATACAGTGTATGAGAGGGAGAGGGAATTGGAGAGATACCTTAGTTCAGCTCAACATTAATGCCATTTTGACAATCATGGAGGAAGGACTTGATTTTGATATGCCTGAAGTGCAGATAGATTTTGGTGAACCTGACATAGAGATGGATCAGTATGGTGATGTTGAAGAGGAGGGAGAAGAGGAGGAAGAGGAAGAGAAGGGTCGGCCCAGACGACCCCGACAGCCACAACAGCAGCGTGCTCACATGAGAGTCCAGATTAAAGACTACTTCTTTTGTTCTGTGTTCAACACCATGTTCTGCAACTGCCTCTTCCTAGGGCTCCTGGCCCTGGTCTTATCAGGTAAGATGGCTGACATTGGATGATGACATAACAAAGCACTCAGAAATAGGATGGTTGTCATGGTGAGCTGTGTGTGTACAATGATGGCTCCAATCTACCTAGGCACTTTATTCTACGTTAAAGAGTTGCATCATTGTGTAATTTGATGGTTATACGATGTGCTTTCTCCAAGTATCGTTGATTTAGCAGGAATAAAACGTGACCAGTGAAGCTGCCATTTTAGTATCATTGAAAGGTACGAAACCCTTTATTCCTCTGTCTCTGGCCTTGTTCTTCCCCTCTCAGGTGAGGAAGAGGATGGCGAAGAGGGACCTCAAGAGGGCGTGGCAGTGCAGTGGTCATGGTTACAGGACAAATACGGCTGCTGTGCTGGTGACGCTGTGGGCTGGCCATTTTCTTCCTCTACATCTTCCTCATTCTTCCTCCCATTAAATATTTATCTTGGTGACTCAAGGATCAGTCCATAGACAGCTGGCCATATGCTCATCATCACATTCTAATAGTTACGATGCCCTCAAAAGCTACCACCCTCTGAGTTCTGGCCTCCGGCTGAGTTCAGGAGGACGCCCCAGGGGGAGAGGAAAGGGTCGGAAAGAGAGAGTCAGTACACATTAATAAGACTTTATAACCAGGGACGTTAACTTGATGTCACATGAGACATTCAAATTAATGAATTACCGTTTAGTAAGCTTTACTGATTGTGACAGAAATGTAAGAATGTATAATCATATAGCCTATGAATAGACCATACAATGTATACATCAATACAGAGTCTGCAGAATAATACTTGTTTACTTTCCTTATGCCCATCGCTCCTCTTTCTAAGAGAGGTCTTGGTGGAACCCTGCTTGGTGGTGTCTGAGCTTGGCACCCAACACAGTTTTTACTCTTTACCCTGTCAAAAAGCTTTCTGCAGAATCCATGCTCAGCAAATATTTCTGTGTGATTTTACAGAATCGTAGCACTATTCTTTCAATTCGAGTAACACAACAAGAATTAAAGTCTTACATTATCTACAGATATCGTATTACTATGTGGAATGTTTTCAAATGTCACTTTGTTATTAAATAAAATGCATTTTCACAATCCAATGTTCCATACTGTTAAGTCACTGTTAAGTGTTAAGTCAAGGTTGGCCAATCCTCTTCTTTTGGACAGTCAATGTCCTTATGGGCAGCTGATTTGATTAATTGATTTAGATTAGGGCGAGAGCAAAATCCTTGTCATTGTAAAAGATTACTCCTACACACAAATACTTGTGTACTGTCTTCTCTGTTCTTTCCCAAAAGAAGACAGGTCACGATGTAAGGAAAAACTCAGAGGCCCTATTCATGAAGCATAAGTGTTTCTGAGGTGGGGAATGCAGAGGAGGGTTAGTGAAGCGTGTCAGGGGAGTACATTAGTGTGTACATGTTCCACAGCCTGTCTCTATCTATGTCTGAGGGGTTTTTGAACAGCTCCACCACCACTCACATCACTGTACCCAGCGTACACAGTAGTATACAGCAGAGTCCTCTGCCTTCAGACCAGACAGTTTCAGATGTCATGATCACTGAGCTGTCTTTGGTCAGTTCAATCCGTCCCTCCAGGGTTTTGGCATAGCCTGCTGCTCCAGTATTGGTGGATGGATTATCTTGGAAAATGAGAAATGCTCATTAACAGGGATGTAAACTAATTTGTGCACAAAATTTGAGAGAAATACAATTTTTGTGCGTATGGAAAATTGTGTGTATTTTTTATTTCAACTCATGAAACATGGGACCAACACTTCACATGTTGCGTCTATATATTTTTGTTTAGTATGTAAAGGGAAGGCTCCTTGTTTATTATGAATGAGCACAACTGTATGTGATTCCCCTCTCCATTCTACCCCTCTCCTCAGGGAAATGTGTGCCTTGTATTGATGTACATGTAGTTGTGTTGTTCATATGTTAATTATTTTGGCTCTCAGGGGAATATTATACTTCAGTAGATGTGACTCTGTTGTACTGATGCTCTACTGCCTTCTGTTGACTCTCCTGGCAGTTAGATTCTATGAGGGGTTTTTGTACAGATCCTCCACTCACTCACACCACTGTGTCTCTTGCACAGTAATACACAGCAGAGTCCTCTGCTCTCACACCAGACAGCATCAAAGTCATCATGCTGTTGCTAGTATCTTTAGTCGTTTCCATACGTCCTTCAAACCTTTTAGCATGGTAACCCAGGCCTAATCCAGAATAACCCATCCATTCCAGGGATTTTCCAGCTGGCTGTCGTATCCAGTGTGTGTTGTGGCTGCCAAAGGTGAATCCAGATATCTTACAGGACAGACTGATAGTTTCTCCAAGCTTTTTCAGGACTGAACTGGAGGGAATGGACTCCAGACTCTGGCCATTTAAACCTGATGGAGATAGAGAAAGAAATAGGAAGAATGTGTTAGAGAAAAATGAAGGAAGCAGAACATTTTAGGAAATCAGAAAAGAGTTTACAAAAAAACTTTTCCATGTTCAGTCATTCCACAAAGAACAGCTGATTAAGTACTGCAGAACTCACAGGGCACACTGAGAGAGAGCAGCAGAAGGTAGAGTTTTCCCGTCATACTGAGGGTGGAGATATGAACTCAGCTGCTCCACACAAGACAACAAGACAACAAGTCAGCAGCAGAACATAAGTATATATGAACTCTGAGGGATCTGGATTTACATCATGATGTCATGGGGGAGGGGCTGATGACTCTGAGGTCAGAGATCAATTTATGGCTCATCAGTAGGGCCAGGAGCAGGGACGGCTTGTTCAATAGGGCGATATGGGCGACGCACTGCCAAACGGGGAAAAGGAAGGGATTTTTTTTCTAATCAATTATAAAAAAAAAATAAAAAAAAAGTTATATTTTTTTATAAATTTATAAAAAATTATATCACGGCAACAGCAGTTATCAGTGTTCACGTCTGATCTGCCAGCCACTAAATGTCAAATCAGGCTAAAGTCGTGCTTCAAATGGCCCGCCCGTTTTTTGGGCGATTTCAGTCAGGTTGAAAATCGCCCAGAAGTCTCTCATAGCCTGTCATGTAAAATCTATTTTTTTCACATTTCAAAGCTTTCAATACATTCTCTATGGGTGTCTGTGTGCATGCACTTACGCGCTTTCGTCATACGTGACGTAACGTTGAACGTAACTAAGACAATGGCGGCTATCAGCGTCTATGTTGCGACCTGCAGTGTGGCGTTATTTTATGTTTTTAATTTGTAGACTTAGTTTACAAACATTCTGCAAACATTCTGCTTTGGACTGATCTTCGGTTTTGGACTGATCTTGTTGATCGTGTACATACCCGCTACGGAACGGACTAAATAATGAAAACGCTGCTGGCAGAGAGGTGGAGCCGGCCACCTTCACCCTGGTCAGAGCGGACCGCGATCCTGGTAAGAGAGCGACTGTACCCCGACATTGAACTGCTTTCTGTGTCATTGAACCTTACTATTGTTGATAAAACAAGTTTACTGGAGAACGGAGAAAAAGTAGAGACTTTTGGACAAGGTGGATAATTGTATAATATAAGGCAGTTTATTCAGAGGTAAAGATATCTGCAATCGCGTTCACGGACCCGTTCGTCAAACTCTTAGGGAGCTATAAATCAAGCCCCATTACTTACCATATCAGATAAGAGAAATTGCTGCAGCTACATATATTTTACATCCTGGCCCTACATAGTTCACTATTTGCATCACTTACCAAAATATTACATGTGGTCATATATGCTTGGAAAGTGGAGATGCCATAGAACGTCAAAAAAGTAAACATTGCTGGAGACACATTGCGTTTGCTAGCGAAGAGATTTGTTGTGGCAAATGAACTTGGGCTGGGAATTGCCAGGAACCTCACGATAAGATATATGCATCAGCATTGCGAGTCTCATGATTCTATACGTATTGCGATTCGATACTGTGATTTTATTGCGCACCATATGTCTGTTGCAGAGGGATCAGAAAGCCATGAGAACGAGTTTTGATCAGTCATGGAAATAAAAGTGCTGAAAACAAATTGGCTCCCAATGTGAAAAGATTGAGAACAAGCTATGAAGGAACAATAATGGTGTTTTGGTGCAGGTACAGCCAACTAGCGCTAAAATATTGCGATATTGTCAATACAGTATATCGTAAAGTATCACTATGTAACTCGATTTCTTTCACCCCAATCCCTCAAATTAACGGTAAATAACTGAATTGTTTGCCCCACATTTAGCTAAGATGATTAGCTAGCCAGCTAAAATGTTTTATTTAGTTAGCAGTCGCATCTACAATAGTTTACTGTCAATAACATGTCTCCAAAAATGACGTGGTGTCTCCAATTGTGTTGACATTTTACAATTGCAATGCGCATCCATGAGTATCCACTTTCTGTAGCTCAGCTGGTAGAGCATGGTGCTTGTAACGCCAAGGTAGTGGGTTCGATCCCCGGGACCACCCATACACAAAAATGTATGCACGCATGACTGTAAGTCGCTTTGGATAAAAGCGTCTGCTAAATGGCATATTATTATTATTATTATTATTATTATCTGAAGAGAGCCCCGAAACATTGTGTGCAGACATTTTATGCAATAAATGAAGTAGGTTCAATCTAGTAGTTCTGATCTTCTGATTGGTCCTGATGAGTTGGGCGAGGTCCCCTCCAGGCTACTGTCACTGTTGCATTGGCTCTGAGTCGGGTTCTCTGTCTTCAAATGTTCAGCCTAAGAGAGGGGATTTTTTGTGTGTGTGTGTGTGTGTGTGTGTGTGTGTTTAACAGTGATGATGTGTGTGTGTGTGTGTGTTTAACAGTGATGATGTGTGTGTGTGTGTGTGTTTGTGTGTGTGTGTGTCCTCAGAGCAAGAACTCGTGAGTTGGAAGAACTGAGAGGCCTATGGCGTGGGTGTTGTCCTTGGCCACCTGCTGACAAGGCTGACAAGATAGGACCCTTTTGTCCATTGTTATTGGATAGGAACATAACTTATAACCAGCTCCTGACCTAAATAGATCTTAGCACAACATTTTACTCAACATATCATATTCCATATTCACTATAACAAATATATTTACTACGACATTAGCAAGAACCGCCACATCCTCAGCCGGCTAATCCAGTGTGTGAAGTTTTGCGGAGTGTTTGAGTTAGCTTTGCGAGGCAAAGATGAAACTGAGGGCTCCACCAACCCTGGTAAGCCAACACTTTTGAGATCAGTCAATAAATGCTTCTGGTATTGACTTATATGCTGCCCCTGTCTTCATGTTGTTGCTGGACATATCTTTTTTAAATGTGTGTAGGTCACCTAAATCATCAGAAAAATTGCCCCTCCTGAGAATTTTTTCAGGAGCCGCCACTGGCCAGGAGTTGTCCTTTATCACATGATCCTGGTCAGGTCAAAACCTCCTGGCACTACTCACCACACACATAACTGACTCAAGGACTGGAGGAACTGTGAGGAACATGATGATTTTCTAAATATTGATAACCATGATTTCATATAATTGTGGGTTCATTTAGATGGTGTGTACTGTATAGACATCCATTTGTCAAGGAAACAGTTAACATGTATTGAAAATTATACACATAAAAGGCATGGGTGACAAAAACAGTACAGTAATATTCACAGGACTTGTTTCCAATGGGGTAGTTAAGCAAAATCAATAATGTATACATTCTCTTATGAATGAACACAGCTTAATGAGATGCAACACCTCACATAGCATGTACTTTGTTTTGTTTCTGCTTACATGTGTATAGATTATGTAATTAAGCAAAAGGCACAAGAGGCCGTGCTATGTGCTGAATACAGTCACAGGTAAATTGCGTTGTTTGGCCTGAAGCGATAGCCCAGGCGTTGCTGACGCCTGCCAAATCTTACATCACCTGGATAGATATTTTACCTATCAGCTAACCACATTGTATGTTATAGCAATCTACATTGAATTAGGAATTTGTAATTTAATAGGATCTCTATGGAAATCTATCAGTCGATGACACAGTCGATGACGTGGCATGCAACCATTGGTTGATGCATGCAACGTCTGAGCAGGGGAACGTGACCATTCTCTCTACAGGGGAGTTCGCATTTCAAAAGTAAAACAAATCTTCCGAGGTCTGATAGGCAGAAAGTTAGGCTTATATTAACTATACCAAACTAAATGCTAGGCTGGAAGCAAGGGGAAATAATGTGCAAGTTGAGATAAATACAAGACGTGATGCAGAGAGCATAATATTATTATGGAGGTGCAGTGATCATTTTCAGGTGGAACTGTCAGCAGGCATTGGTATATCTGTGACGGCCAATACAGCACGGCTTGGAACGCTGCTCGTCCAATCAGCATCCAGGATCCAAACAAACGTTTTACAATGTATTATAGCTGATACCAAATTACATACTGTACTATGTTTGCATTTGATTGCCTACAATGTGTCAAAACTCTGAGTGGTCCACAATGTGGTTCTTAAATCTGCATTTTGTATTGTCAATTAATGTATCACTATGGATTGTGGAGTGACACTTTCATCAATTTTTGTAACTTCTAACTTTCTAGTCTTACCTATAGGGCAATGCTTATGTTAATAGTAGTTCAGTTGATGGTTTACTGGTTGCTTTGGTTCTCAGGGGAATGTGTGCCGTTTGTAGTCTGTTGTACTGATTCTCTACTGCCCTCTGTTGACTCTGCTGGCAGTTAGATTCTCTGAGGAGTTTTTGTACAGATCCTCCACTCACTTACATCATTTAGCAGACGCTCTTATCCAGAGCGACTTACAAATAGGTGCATTCACCTTATAGCCAGTGGGATAACCACTTTACAATGTTTTTTTGTTTTTTTTTTTTGGGGGGTTGGAGTAAAGGGGGGGTAGAAGGATTACTTTATCCTATCCCAGGTATTCCTTAAAGAGGTGGGGTTTCAAATGTCTCCGGAAGGTGGTGAGTGACTCCGCTGTCCTGGCGTCGTGAGGGAGCTTGTTCCACCATTGGGGTGCCAGAGCAGCGAACAGTTTTGACTGGGCTGAGCAGGAACTATGCTTCCGCAGAGGTAGGGAGCCAGCAGGCCAGAGGTGGATGAACGCAGTGCCCTCGTTTGGGTGTAGGGACTGATCAGAGCCTGAAGGTGACGGAGGTGCCGTTCCCCTCACAGCTCCGTAGGCAAGCACCATGGTCTTGTAGCAGATGCGAGCTTCAACTGGAAGCCAGTGGAGTGTGCGGAGGAACGGGGTGACGTGAGAGAACTTGGGAAGGTTGAACACCAGACGGGCTGCGGCATTCTGGATGAGTTGTAGGGGTTTAATGGCACAGGCAGGAGCCCAGCCAACAGCGAGTTGCAGTAATCCAGACGGGAGATGACAAGTGCCTGGATTAGGACCTGTGCCGCTTCCTGTGTAAGGCAGGGTCGTACTCTCCGAATGTTGTAGAGCATGAACCTACAGGATCGGGTCACCGCCTTGATGTTAGCGGAGAACGACAGGGTGTTGTCCAGGGTCACGCCAAGGTTCTTCGCACTCTGGGAGGAGGACACAACGGAGTTGTCAACCGTGATGGCGAGATCATGGAACGGGCAGTCCCTTCCCCGGGAGGAAGAGCAGCTCCGTCTTGCCGAGGTTCAGCTTGAGGTGGTGATCCGTCATCCATACTGCTATGTCTGCCAGACATGCAGAGATGCGGTCGCCACCTGGTTATCAGAAGTGGCAAAGGAGAAGATTAGTTGTGTGTCGTCAGCGTAGCAATGATAGGAGAGGCCATGTGAGGATATGACAGAGCCAAGTGACTTGGTGTATAGCGAGAATAGGAGAGGGCCTAGAACTGAGCCCTGGGGGACACCAGTGGTGAGAGCACGTGGTGCGGAGACAGCTTCTCGCCACGCCACTTGGTAGGAGCGACCAGTCACAATCCAAGAGTGAGCCGCGCCGGAGATGCCCAGCTCGGAGAGGGTGGAGAGGAGGATCTGATGGTTCACAGTATCAAAGGCAGCAGACAAGTCTAGAAGGACAAGAGCAGAGGAGAGAGAGTTAGCTTTAGCAGTGCGGAGAGCCTCTGTGACACAGATAAGAGCAGTCTCAGTTGAATGACCAGTCTTGAAACCTGACTGGTTTGGATCAAGAAGGTCATTCTGAGAGAGATAGCAAGAGAGTTGGCTAAAGACGGCACGCTCAATAGTTTTGGAGAGAAAAGAAAGAAGGGATACTGGTCTGTAGTTGTTGACATCAGAGGGATCGAGTATTGGTTTTTTGAGAAGGGGTGCAACTCTCGCTCTCTTGAAGACGGAAGGGACATAGCCAGCGGTCAAGAATGAGTTGATCAGCGAGGTGAGGTAAGGGAGAAGGTCACCGGAGATGGTCTGGAGAAGAGAGGAGGAGATAGGGTCAAGCGGGCAGGTTGTTGGGCGGCCTGCCGTCACAAGTCGCAAGATTTTATCTGGAGAGAGAGGGGAGAAAGAAGTCAAAGCATAGGGTAGGGCAGTGTGAGCAGGACCAGCAGTGTCATTTGACTTAACAAACGAGGATCGGATGTCGTCAACCTTCTTTTCAAAATGGTTGCGAAGTCATCCACAGAGAGGGGGGGATTCAGCAGGGAGGAGAATGTGGCAAAGAGCTTCCTAGGGTTAGAGGCGGATGCTTGGAATTTAGAGTGGTAGAAAGTGGCCTTAGCAGCAGAAACAGATGAAGAAAATGTAGAGAGGAGGGAGTGAAAAGATGCCAGGTCTGCAGGGAGTCTAGTTTTCTTCCATTTCCGCTCAGCTGCCCGGAGCTCTGTTCTGTGAGCTCGCAATGAGTCATCAAGCCACGGAGCTGGAGGGGAGGACCGGGCCGGCCGGGAGGATAGGGGACATAGAGAGTCAAAGGATGCAGAAAGGGAGGAGAGGAGGGTTGAGGAGGCAGAATCAGGAGATTGGAGGGAGAAGGATTGAGCAGAGGGAAGAGATGATAGGATGGAAGAGGAGAGAGTAGCGGGAGAGAGAGAGCGAAGGTTGCGACGGCGCATTACCATCTGTGTAGGGGCAGAGTGAGTAGTGTTGGAGGAGAGGGAGAGAGGAAAAGGATACAAAGTAGTGGTCGGAGACTTGGAGGGGAGTTGCAGTGAGATTAGTAGAAGAACAGCATCTAGTAAAGATGAGGTCAAGCGTATTGCCTGCCTTGTGAGTAGGGGGGACGGTGAGAGGGTGAGGTCAAAAGAGGAGAGGAGTGGAAAGAAGGAGGCAGAGAGAAATGAGTCAAATGTAGACGTAGGGAGGTTGAAATCCCCCAGAACTGTGAGGGGTGAGCCATCCTCAGGAAAGGAACTTATGAAGGCGTCAAGCTCATTGATGAACTCTCCAAGGGAACCTGGAGGGCGATAGATGACAAGGATATTAAGCTTAAATGGGCTAGTGACTGTGACAGCATGGAATTCAAATGAGGAGATAGACAGATGGGTCAGGGGAAAAATTGAGAATGTCCACTTGGGAGAGATGAGGATTCCTGTGCCACCACCCCGCTGACCAGATGCTCTCGGGGTATGCGAGAACACATGGTCAGACGAGGAGAGAGCAGCAGGAGTAGCAGTGTTTTCAGTGGTAATCCATGTTTCCGTCAGCGCCAAGAAGTCGAGGGACTGGAGGGTAGCATAGGCTGGGATGAAGTCTGCCTTGTTGGCAGCAGAACGGCAGTTCCAGAGGCTGCCTGAGACCTGGAACTCCAAGTGGGTCGTGCATGCAGGGACCACCAGGTTAGAGAGGCAGCAGCCACGCGGTGTGAGGCGTTTGTGTAGCCTGTGCGGAGAGGAGAGAACAGGGATAGGCAGAGGCATAGTTGACAGGCTGCAGCAGATGGCTACAATAATGCAGAGGAGATCGGAATAAAATGAACTAAACATCTGGGAAAGGAGAGAGCGGGGCCTCCCCTCACCACAACTCCCAAATATAACTCTCCCAACTTCCACCTCAGAAACTATAATTGTTGTAAACTACAGCGGTTCAATGTTTTCTAGGAATACACAGCAGAGTCCTCTGCTCTCAGACCAGACAGCTTCAGATACACCATGCTGTTAGAATTGTCTCTGGTGACTTCTATCCGTCCTTCAACACTTTTTGCATATGCAGTTCCACTTCCATCAGCCGATATAATGCCTATCCATTCAAGTGCTCTTCCTGCAGGTTGACGTATCCAGGCCATGTGGTAGCTACTAAATGTAAATCCAGATCCCTTACAGGAGAGGCTGAGAGGTTCTGCAGGCTTTTTCAGGACTGGACTGGAGGGAATGACCTCCAGACTCTGACCATACACCCCTAATAGAGAAAAGAGAATGAAGACAATAGATCACTAATATGTTAACTCAATGGATATTATCATTATCTCTATACGTAAAATACTTTGTTCCAATAAATGGCTAGATTATTGAGTACATACTACAGAGGCCCAGCAAGACCAGGAGGAGGTGTAGTTTGCCTGTCATCTTTTCAGGATGGAAGACAATTCACCCACTGTAGAAAACATCATATAAGTACACAGACTTGGGAGACAGAATTTGCATGACAACCGTGGTTGGGTGGTAGCATGTCACATGCATATAAAAGAGGTTTCAAGGCAATCAATTCTAAGACAAATCCAGACATTATCGCTCACTGTCAATCAGCAAACATTTTCTGTATTATTTAAACAGTAAAGTAAATGTGTGTTTTTTTCACGTCTCTCTTTCGAACGTTGTTTCATGTATTAAGAAGAGTCATGAAATAATTGATATTAAATCATATTCCATTTTGATATTTCTCACAACAATATAACAAACACATTCATACAAGTGTAAGAAATTGTGGTATGTTGTCTCATACGATTTAGGGATAGTTTTGAATCCGGCCTGCTGCCCTTTGACACAACCTCTATCTTTCATTACTGCCATCCTCTCTCTCTATCTGTTCAATAAAGTCCGAAAATACCTTACAAATGTATTTTTTTTAAACAACACATAAAACAATGAACAATTCACATCCTGAAGTACTGTACCCTGAAATGTGTTCCCGTTGTTTCAATGTCACATGGTCAGCAACTATCGCCAAACCAGTACACGTCCAAACTTCACTCAATGACTTTTACAGTTCATAATGTGTCATTTTCTCCAACATATGCTGTTGTGTGTTGTTTTTAAATGTGTTACTGCACTTTCACAATGATACATTGGTCCTTTTTAGGGTTAATCAAGATACTATATCAGGGAAATGCCTTTACCAGAGTGCAGGTGCATCCTGGGGCAGAAGTCATGCTTGGGTAGCTTTGAACAACTGTGCCCAATGCTCATTTTGATAGACACGACTGATAAAAACACATTCTTAAACTCTCTCCCTATAAACAATTATAATCAAGAAATACTAAAGTATTTAGGGGAGGTGCCCCTAAATTTGGTCAAAATCTGTGACTATCCTATTTGGCTGCTTGTACATTTTACCCCTTAAAAATGACATAAAAGTCACTATGTTGTTCGACGAGTTTAAAATGAGGCTGAACTTGTTTTTCAATTAAATACTTGTAGGATGTGTCTCTAGTATATATGTTTCCAATCCACTCCAGTGCTTTCCCTGTGTCACGATCGTCTAAGGAGGGAGAGGACCAAGGCGCAGCGTTGAAAGCAAACATATTTATTTTATCAAGATCACACGATCAAAACAACGAAACGTGACGTCCTTGGTTACAAAAACAAACCAACACGGAACAAGAAACCACAACACAAAGTGAAAAGACCGATAGTTAAATATGGCTCCCAATCAGAGACAACCAGCTGTCACTCGTTGCCTCTGATTGGGAGTCACTCAGCCCAACATAGAAAATCAAACATAGAATACACACCCTGGCTCAACATAACATTGTCCCCAGAGCCAGGGCGTGACAATACCCCCCTAAAGGCGCGGACTCCGACCGCGCCAACTCAACTCCACAGGGAGGGACCGGGTGGGCACTCCGCCTTGGCGGCGGATCCGGCTCGGGCCTGATCCCCACTCCCTCTCCAACCCCCAAAGTACCCCTGGTCCGGTCTGGCCCCGCTGGCCGGAGCCGGACTGACGATACGCACCCCTGGCTTGGTGCGTGGAGCAGAATGGACCGGACTGGGCTGGCGATGCGCACCACAGACTTGGTGCGGAGAGCAGGAACGGGCCGGACAGGGCTGGCGAAACGCACCACAGACTTGGTGCGGAGAGCAGGCACGGCCGTGCCGGACTGATGACGCACACCACTGGCTTGGTGGGGGAGCTTGGATGGGCCGGACTGGGCTGGCGACGCACCCCGTAGGCTTGGTGCGTGGAGCAGGGACTGGCCGGGCTGGGCTGGCGACGCACACCGTAGGCTTGGTGCGGAGAGCAGGAACGGGCCGGACAGGGCTGACGAAACGCACCACAGACTTGGTGCGGAGAGCAGGCACGGGCCGTGCCGGACTGATGACGCACACCACTGGCTTGGTGCGGGGAGCTTGGATGGGCCGGACTGGGCTGGCGACGCACCCGTAGGCTTGGTGCGTGGAGCAGGGACAGGCCGGGCTGGGCTGGCGACAGCGCACCGTACACTTGGTGCGAGGGGCTGGAACAGGCCGGACCGTACTGGGGACACACACCACTGGCTCTACCTCGGGATCTGGAACGGGCCGGACCAGACTGGTAACACACCCCAGTACCTCTCGCCGTACCTCTACATCCTCCATCCCCTCTTCGACCAGTGGCCCCCGTAACCTGGCGGCCTCCTCTGGCAACCCGCTGGGCCGCTCTACTCGCGGCCTCCTGCTGGTCCGACGTCGTGAGCCCCCCTAAAAATGTTCTGGGGTCTCTCCTCCCCCGTGGGCCAGGCCTCCATCGTTCTCGCCAGACTCTCACCCCACTGCTCCAAAGTCCAACCTCTCTCCTCTTCTCTTGGCTTGGCCCAGTCGAGACTCCTACTCAACTGCTCCCAAGTCCATCCTCTCTCTTCTTCACGCTGCTTGGTCCTGTTATGGTGGTTTCTTCTGTCACGATCGTCTAAGGAGGGAGAGGACCAAGGCGCAGCGTTGAAAGCAAACATATTTATTTTATCAAGATCACACGATCAATACAACGAAACGTGATGTCCTTGGTTACAAAAACAAACCAACACGGAACAAGAAACCACAACACAAAGTGAAAAGACCGATAGTTAAATATGGCTCCCAATCAGAGACAACCAGCTGTCACTCGTTGCCTCTGATTGGGAGTCACTCAGCCCAACATAGAAAATCAAACATAGAATACACACCCTGGCTCAACATAACATTGTCCCCAGAGCCAGGGCGTGACACCCTGCAGGTTGTCGAATCCAAGATGTGGTTTGTGTTGAAGCTGAACTGGTGGGAGCTGATCTTCTCCAGGACTCAGAGGGATGTGTTATTAAACACACATAGAGCCTGTTTATACAGTATAAGGGGAAGGGAGAGGGAGGGAGATACATTTGCATAATGAAGATATAGGAGATATGGGAGATATGTACTAACTCCTTAGAATGGCAAAAAATTCTCTATGGGACACAAATGACATGGGTGCTTATTATTGGTAATCCTGGCCGTGACCCCACTCTCTGAGGATGTCTCAGGGGGAAGTGGGATATGTAAAAAACATATTTACATTTCACACGTGAATAATTCTCACCTGTACATGTGTGAAATAGGACAAATGTAAGCACCCACCTAATCATTATTATTATTAATCCTTTACTATATGTACAGTATCTACACTATGTGTGTTTTTTTTAAGTATGGCTGAGCTTGTGCTATTAAACCATTGATCTGATAGACATTACATTTTCTGTAATAAATGGGAAGTGGTTTTTGTACAGCTCTCCCACTACTTTCTCTCACTGTGTGTACCGGGCACAGTAATACACTGCTGTGTCCTCACTCTTCAGGCTGTTCTTCTGTAGGTACAGCTTATTGCTGGAGTCGTCTCTGGAATCTACCCTGAAATGACTGGGAGTAGAAAGTAGTAGCACCACCAATATGACCAATCCACTCAAACTCTTTCCCTTTAGCTTGTCTAATCCAACCCATATAATAGCTACTGAATGTGAACCAAGAGCCTGTACAGGTCAGTTTGTGGGATTCGCCAGGCTTTTTAAGCACTGGTCCAGACTCAGTCAATGTCTAACCATGAACACCTGTGGAAATAGAAAGCAGAGATCATGTTGAAGTTGAAACTAAAACCTGATGTCAATGTGTTTATTTGATAAACAGCATAATTATACGTATTATATCCTCACCTGTTAGATAAACTGTCAGTAAGAGTATTCCTGTGGTAGGAAACATGGTGATCTGTGTAGTTCTCTAAAGGTAGTTGAAATAGTCCTCAGCAGAAACAGCCTTCAACAGAGACATTAATAAATATGGAGGACTGGAGAGTTTTGCATGAGCTCCTCCTCACTGGGAGGACCAATCACAAGAGAATTTGATTAATACCGACAGTTCACCTGGTAGGCCATATTGAGATGTTCTGCTATGATACAATCCTGCTGTTTGTGATTCTATTTAATGTATCTATTTTATCAGGTAAATTGATGGATAAAACATTTCCCATTTACAACACAAACCCTGAGGAAAAGTTGTAAGGACAGTGTGAGAATTACTTTACTAATTATTCCTTGTGACAGTAGATTAATATTGGTACAAGCTGTTATCGTGTTATTATAGTATGATAAACGGTATCCCACTGGGCAAAAACAGGTTGAATCAATTTTGTTTCCACGTCATTTCAACCCCCAAAATCTATGTGATGATGTTGGATCAATGTGGAAAACTGATTGAATTTGCAAAAAGTCATAAACGTAAAGGCATTTTGTCTTTTTTCACCCAACTTTTAAGCTAAATCCAATGACATGGTGACAGTTGTTGTTGATTTCATGATGAATTGACAACTCATCCAAATGTTAATCAAAACTAGACATTGAACTGACATCTGTGCCCAGTGGCATAGTTCTGAAAAAAACACTGAAACAAAGCCACAATATATATTTGTGTATAACATTTTAATACATCTTAGTAGTGTACTATACTATCATTACACTTTAACACACTTATTAAAAGTGTACTTTAAATTCATTGTTTTTTCTGTCTAATTTTTTTAATTAAACTATATGTTCACTACTACACTTAAACACACTCATTGTAATTGAGTATATTCATTCAAATACACTTGGAGTTGCTTTTAAGTTGAAGCATTGTTTCGTTTTTTTATAAAACTCTGCATGTTAGTGATCAAGTATACTATAAGTATAGTTTCAGTGCCAATAACGAGTTTGGAAGTACTTTCTGAATTCCTATTCAGAAGAGTGCAGAGAAAGTTGACAATGATAATTATTGTATATTCCACATGAGGGAACATGCACAGCCGAGGAACATGCTTCTTGAGAGTATACTTTTTAATATCTCAAGAAAATATACTTAAATGTACTTTCTGAAAGTATAAATAACTTGTCCACAAAATATATTTAAGGAATACTTTCAAAAATGCATGTTAATTTATTTTTGCATATTACCCAGCATGCTTTTCTGCAGCTGAAGTTTTGATTTATAATATGTTATTGTTACTCATATTTAGGTTATTCAAATAATAATAATAATAATAATAATAATATGCCATTTAGCAGACGTTTTATCCAAAGCGACTTACAGTCGTGCGTGCATACATTTTTGTGTATGGGTGGTCCCGGGGATCGAACCCACTACCTTGGCGTTACAAGCGCCGTGCTCTACCAGCTGAGCTACAGAGGACCACAAATGTTTTGATGTTCATTTTCCAACTGATTGTTGTACTTTTAATTACTACTTGTACTTTAGATACTACAGTAATCAGATCATAGTAGGATTTATTTCACGTAAAGGCTAAGATCGCCCACTCCAGGTGGGTACATATAACTCCAACCGTTTATGGGGTGGGTACGTTTTTGTACAAGTCTGGTGTTGGTTTGTATCACCATGACCCCTGAGAACAATAATACATAGCTGTGTTTTCAGCCTGCAGACTGGTGATGTCTAAGTACAGTACATTACTACTGTCTCTGGAGATAGTGAATCTGCTCTTAAAAGAGGCTCCAGAGTTTATGGATCCCAGTATATTATTTTGAATATTCATTAAAATACACTTGGAGTTATTTTTAAATGTTTGTATCGTTTTTAATACTCTGCTTGTGAGTGATCAAGTACACTATAATTATAGTTTCAGTGCCAATAATTAGTTTTGAAGTACTTTCTGAATTCCTATTCAGAGGAGTGCAGAGAAAGTTGACAATGATTATGATTGTTTATTCCACATAAGGGAACATGCACAGCTGAGGAACATGCTTCTTGAGAGTATACTTGTTCATATCTCAAGAAAATATGCATTTACATGTTAGTAGACGCTCTTATCCAGAGCGACTTACAGGAGAAATTAGGGTTAAGTGCCTTGCTCAAGGGCACATTGACAGATTTCTCACCTGGTCAACTCAGGGATGCGAACTAACAACCTTTCGGTTACTGATCAAACGCTCTTAACCGCTAGGCTACCTGTTGCCCTAAAGTATACTTACAAAAAAGAAAATTGAACTTAAATGTCCACAAAATATATTGAAAGTATACTTTCAAAAACACGTGATTTCGTTTTTGCATATTACCCAGCATCCTTTTTCTGCATCTGAAGTTTTTATTTATAATATGATATAGTTCCTCATATTTAGCTTATTCAAATGTTTTGATGATGTTAATAATGTTGTACTTTTAATTATACATTACATATTACAAATTACAAATTTTTTGGAACTGTTAATTTATCACTGTTATGTGAACAACCAAAGTGTGAAATGCCACTGGTGCACAGTTATCAACGATGTTACTTGTAAGTTGCAACTGCTATGTAAACAGCCTTTTAACACTGGCTGAAAAAATGCCATGGTCAATGAAAGTAACCTTTACATGGCAAATTACAATAGATAATATGGTCAATGAGTAGAAGTCTATTTGTAAAAGAATGCTTGAAACACATTGTAAATACACTTTATTTGTAAAGAAAATACAGGAATTCTAATTAAAATACCATTTTAGTATACTTCTGAATTATGATAAACATAATAAAATGTACTTCAGGTTTATTCAAAGTATATTTGTTTAGCTCTTTATCTAATATACTAAGAATATACTTCAGTACAAAAAAGTGACCCAATTTAGATCACTTAAAATTTATTTAATTTACTTAAATGCTAATAAATGCATTAAATGTAACCTATATGACCAAAAGTATGTGGACACCTGCTTGTCAAACATCTTATTCCAAAATAATGGGCATTAATATGGAGTTGGTCCCCCCTTTGCTGGTTCGCAGTCGGTGTTCCAATTCATCCCATAGGTATTCGATGTGGTTGAGGTCAGGGCTCTGTGCAGGCCAGTCAAGTTCTTCCACACCGATCTCAACAAAACATTTCTGTATGGACCTCGCTTTATGCACGACAGCATTGTCATGCTGAAACAGGAAAGGGCCTTCCCCAAACTGTTGCCACAAAGTTGGTAGCACAGAACAGTCTAGAATGTCATTGCATGATGTAGCGTTAAGATTTCCCTTCACTGGAACTAAGGGGCCTAGCCCAAACCATGAAAAACAGTTCCAGACCATTATTCCTCTTCCACCAAACTTTACAGTTGGGATTATGTATTTGGGCAGCTTTACACCCCTCCAGCCGACGCTTGACATTGTGCATGGTGATCTTAGGCTTGTGTGCGGCTGCTCGGTCATGGAAACCCATTTCATGAAGCTCCCGACGAACAGTTCTTGTGCCGAAGTTCTTTCAGAGGCAGTTTGGAACTCAGTAGTGAGTATTGAAACCGAGGACAGATTATTTTTTACGCACTACGCGCTTCAGCACTAGCCGGTCCCGTTCTGTGAGCTTGTGTGGCATATCACTTCCCGACTGAGCCATTTTGTATATATAGCGTAGATTTTGGTGAACGTGACATAGAGATGGATCAGTATGGGGATGTTCTAGAGGAGGAGAAGAAAAGGAAGAGAAGGGGAGATGGTGGACGCTCAGGCTGGCCCAGACGACCCCAACAGCCACAACAGCAGCAGGCTCAAAGACACATGGGAGTCCAGATTAAAGACTACTTCTGTTGCTCTGTGTTCAACACCATTTTCTGCAACTTCCTTGGGCTAGAGACCATGGCCATGCTCTGCTCTCTTCAGGTAAGATGGCCGACATTGGATCATGACATACAAGGCACTCAGAAATAGGATGGTTTTCATGGTGAGCTGTGTGTGTACAATGAAGGCTCCAATCTACCTCGGCACATTGTTATAGGTTGAAGAGTTTTAGTCCTATCAGGGATGAGACTATTTAGGGCACCCAAACGTCATTGTGTAATTCGAGAGTAATACAATGCGCTTTCTGAAAGTGCCGTTGGTTTAGTATGAGTAAAACATGACCAGTGAAGCTACCATTTTAGTGACATTGAAATCAGAAAGGTACAAAACCATTTATTCCCCTGTCTCTGTCCTTGTACTTCACCTCTCAGGTGAGGAATAGGATGGTGAAGAGGGACCTCAAGGGCGCGCTGGAGTGCAGCGGTCACACTTGCAGGACCAACACGGCTGCTGTGCTAGTGACCCTCTTTGCGCTGGCCAGTTTCTTCCTCTACATCTTCATCATTCTTCATCCCATTAATATTTATCTTCCTGATGTAAGGATCAGTCCATATGACAGCTGGCCATATGACAGCTCATCATCACATTCTAATAGTTTCGATGTCTCCAAAAGCTACCGCCCCCCCGAGTTCTGAGAGGATAGGGTCAGAAAAAGAGAGTCAGTACACAGATGTTGTCTGGACGAGTACCTTAATGGTTAACTGCGTGTCAAATGGGATGTTCAAATTAATGTATTACTATTTAGTAAGCTTTACTGATTGCCTCATCAACGTAATAATGTATAATCATACAGCCTATGAGTAGACAATGCATTGCATACATCAATACAGAGTCTGCAGAATAATACTGATTTACTTTGCTTATACCCATCGCTCCTCTTTCTAAGAGAGGTCTTGGTGGAACCCTGCTTGGTGGTGTCTGAGCTTGGCACCCAACACAGTTTTTACTCTTGACCCTGTCAAAAAGCTTTCTGCAGAATCCATGCTCAGCAAATATTTCACAGAATCGTAGCACTATTCTTTCAATTCGACTTACACAACTAAAACACACAAAGACACTGTAATAAATGAATTAGCAGAGCCTTCTTCAGTTACTGGTCTTTATTGTAATCATATGGAGAGAGAGTGCCCCCTGTTGGTGCATCAACAACAGTAGCACCATTTATTTAACAGGTGTATCATTGTGTTATTATTTGATACATCATTAGAATTGTTCCTCATTTAATCCTTGTCATGGTCTACTGGTCATACCATACGTGTGTCTGTGTGTTTGTTCACGTCCTTCCTTTCTCTACCAGATGGCTTTTGTATGGCTATTCTTATTAGTTTAACCATGGTGAGCCTCTAGCACTGTAATTCACTTCAGAGTCCTCTGAATTCAACTGGCTCATGTGCAGATAGAAATTAGTGCTGTCTTTTGATGCAGTGAATCGGCCCCGTACTACAGGGGCATTCCTCTTGTACGTGTCAGAATGATTGAAAAAGTCCTTTTCCAGGTGCTTGGCGGATCCAGTACATATTAGTGCTGCTTAGAGTAAATCCACTACAGGCACATGTGAGTTAGAGGAATCCTGCGGGGGTCCCCTGGACTGACTCTTCAGCCTGTGTGAGTACGACCTGACAGTGAACACCTGAGGAGGGAGAGGAATGACAGGTCAGATCAATCAAGGAGTCACATCACTATCACAGCAACACAGGTTATACTGATCAGACTACAGTCAGGAACTCACAGGAGGCAACTGCCAGCAGCAGCAGCAGAGATGCAGGGATCATGGTTTGTGTTGAAGCTGAACTGGTGGGAGCTGTTCTTCTCTACTCTCCAGGACTCAGAGGGACGTACTAGAACTCAGATACAGAGAGGTTTTATATAGGAGGAGGTAGAAGGAGAGAAAGGATGAGGGGCTAGGTGACATTTGCATAAAGAGAGGATATATAAAATTTATGGGAATATCAGTAGGGAAACAAATATGTAATAACTGTGCAAGCTACAAATACTGTAATGTGTTGTCCATTGTCACGCCCTGACTCAGGGGACGCTTAAATGTTGAGTCAGGGTGTGTATATTCTTTGTTACATATATTCTATGTTGTAGGTCTATTATGTGTAGATCTATGTTGGCCGGTGTGGTTCCCAATCAGAGGCAGCTGTAGCTCGTTGTCTCTGATTGGGGCCCATACTTAGGCAGCCTTTTGGCACTAGTGGGTTGTGGGATCTTGTTCCGTTTAAGGTTTGTTGTGTGTTACCTTAGGACTTCACGTGTCGTTGGTTTATTGTTTTGTCGTTGTGTTTATTCGTTATAATAAACATGTATGCATATCACGCTGCACCTTGGTCCGTCCCGTCTATGAACGAACGTGACATCTATGTAAAAAGCCAGACTTATATTGGAGGATAATATTAGACAGGACAGTAATACAGTGAGCATTACACTCTGCCAATATTTTTTGTATCATAACCCATTAGTGTCAATGGTCCCCAGTCTTTATATTGTTGCATATATTTGTATTTATATCATAATACTTTGTATAGTTTTGAAAGTACAGAGCTTAGACCTTCTTGTTCGGTATTGGCCACCTTTATCATATGAATGATTCAAACCTTAAAGCAATGGATCATGAATGAGTTCATTGAATGTTTGTTAGACATCAATTAGAATACCATCAAGTCATACCACGAGTATAATTGGCAAACTAATCAGATATACATTTCCAGCACCGCCAATGATGGGCTGATATTCGTTTACAAATTTTATGTGGAGAAACATCCCTGTTTTATTGAATTTAATGAGTCCCAATTATAAGTTACAATGAATACCTGGAGGATGGGTTTTTGTACAGCTCTGGTTATGGTTTGTATCACTGTGTCTCATGGACACAGTAATAAACAGCTGTGTCTTCAGTCTGGAAGTTTTTCCCTTGTGGAACCACTGTACTGCTGGAGCTGTCATAACCAGAACTGATCATGAGTCTACAGTGGAAGTACTACTACTGCATGTATAACCAACATGTTCCAAAGCTTTTGCTTCAGCTTGTCATATCCGTCCAGGACATTAAGAATATATAGAAAACCCAGAGAATTTGCAGGAGATGCTGAAAGACTCTGCTGGTTTTATAACCACTGGACCAGGCTGGATGAGTTCAATATCACAGCAGACATCTGTAATGAGAAACACACATCAATACACAGCATTGTCAGTTTTCATCCGAAATTAGAAATGATCATTCCAGAGTTCTAATAAAGTACTGTATATGAAATGAATGGAAATATCAGTAAAAACAAATGTATTTGATAACTGTGCAAGCTATACATACTTTGTGTTGTCCATGTACTCAGTGCAAAATGGGGGAAATTATGTGATCGTGTGTCAGTTTCTATCACTACACTTATGGGAGATGAAACTCTAGAATGGTTAACCATTGTTTTCTTATTATTGATAATGCTACTGTATGCTATATGAATCAAGTTATTCTTGCAAAAACCCATGTATGGTGGTGCTTGTGAACATTTTGCTATTAAATCATTCATCAAAATGAAATGAGGTTGTCTGTGCTGAATGGGGAAGTGGTTTTGTAATGACTTCTCCCATTAGATTAACCACTGTGACTCTCTAGCACAGTAATACACTGCTGTGTCCTCACTCTTCAGGCTGTTCATCTGTAGGTACAGCTTACTGCTGGAGTCATCTCTGGAGATGGTGAATCTACCCTGGACTGACTGGGAGTAATATGTAGTAGTACTATAACTATAAGCAATCCATTCCAGTCCTTTCCCAGGAGCCTGTCTGATCCAGCTCATCTCATAGCTACTGAATGTGAAGCCAGAGGCTGTACAAGTCAGTTTGTGTGATTCTCCAGGCTTTTTAAGCACTGGTCCAGATTCTGTCAGTGTCTGACCATGAACACCTGTGGAAATAGAAATCAGAGATCATGTTGAAGTTGAAACTAAAACCTGATGTCAACTTGTTTATTTGATAAATAGCATAATTAAACATACTGTATTCTCACCTGTTAGATAGACTGTCAGTAAGAGTATTCCTGTGGTAGGAAACATGGTGATCTGTAGTTCTCTAAAGGTAGTTGAGACAGTCCTCAGCAGAAACAGCCTTCAACAGAGACATTAATAAAGATGGAGGACTGGATAGTTTGCATGAGCTCCTCCTCACTGGGAGGACCAATCACAAGATAATTTGATAAATTCCTGCAGTTCACCTGATATGAGGTCATCTTGAGATGCTCTGTTATGGAATATAACAACATCGATCTGGGAACAACTTAAAATGAGAAATTACTTATGACAGTAGAGTATTTGTACAACCTGTTCCTGTGTCATTAAAATATGCCAGAATGGAATCATCTGAATCCCTCAATATTAATTTAGGTGAATAACAATTTTACTAAGGTTTATAATAGAGAAGTTATTCCATTATATTGGTATGTGTTTTCTATCCTGTGATATGTAATGATAGATAGGATAGGTAGGGCCTGTTACAGGTTGTGGTTCCTCCATTTATGTTTTGAGGTTGGACTTTGAGTTCGTATAGCACGTTAGCACATAGGGTGCGCTGACTGGTGTCATCTCGTTAGTCAGTATGTGTTACACCTGTACTGGTTGCCGTCTCGTTAGTGTGAAGGTGTTTCACCTGTGCTGGCCAAGGTTCTATTTAAGAGTGGCTGGCCCAGTGCTCCAAATATCTTGAGAGATGTGGAGGGTCAACACCTTTAGTTGGCGCTCTCTATTTGATTTCTAGAAAAACATTCCTTTGTCTGATTTTGTTTTGCTCCACCTATTTGCTTTGCTTCCAGTCTTTAAGTTTGGTGTGGGATTTTTCTGTTGTGTCCCTCTTCTTGGGCAAACTTAGTGGGCTCTCATGGTGGGTGTCTTTTAGGTTCCAGTTGTTGTTGCTAGTCAACTTTCAGTGGACACCCCCCATGAGTGTCTTTCAGAACCCTTCCTAAATCCGCACCTGTTTCGTTTTGGTTGTTGGTCAGTGACTCTTTGTCAGTTCCCCCTTCTGTTTGAGTGACATTTTGGTTTTCTTGCTGGGGAACATAACAGGGCCTACTCCATCTAGGTAGTACATGTAGTTGTCATAGAGTGGGATTGTTTTATCACTCTGGATGTAGACTGATCGCCCCCTCTTGATAGATGCATAGAACTCCAACTGTTTACAGGGGTGTGTTGGTTTTTTTGTACAGGTCTGGTGCTGTTTTTGTATCACTGAGTCTCGGGCACAGTAATAAACAGCTGTGTCTTCAGTCTGAAAGTTCTTCCCTTGTAGAAACACTGTATTGCTGGAGGTGTCCACTGTGAAGCTGATTTAACTCTTTAGTAAGTCTTCGGTTTCAGTGCCCCCACAACTGTATTTGTATCCCATCCATTCCAATGCTTTTCCTTCAGGCTGTCAAATCCAGTGAATACAATAGCTTGTTATGGAAATCCTACAGGGGAGGGGAGAGTGACACTCCTGCCTTAACAACCATAGAACCTGGCTGAGTTAGAACATCAGAATGAACACCTGTTTGGAGAAAAAAACATGAAAACCATTCATTAGTATCACTGTGAACATGGAAATGACTGAGTGTATGTTGAAGCTGTTAATGTTCATTTATTTTTATACTTTTGATGGAGATACTCACAGGAAGCAACTGCCAGCAGCAGGGAACATGATTTGTGTTGAAGCTGAACTGATAGGAGCTGTTCTTCTCTACTCTCCAGGACTCAGAGGGACGTACTAGGACTCTCAGATACAGAGAGGTTTTATATAGGAGGAGGGAGAGAACTAAAACCTGATGTCAACGTATTTATTTGATAAACAGCATAATTAGACATTATATCCTCACCTGTTAGATAAACTGTCAGTAAGAGTATTCCTGTAGTAGGAAACATGGTGATCTGTTTAGTTCTCTAAAGGTAGTTGAAATAGTCCTCAGCAGAAACAGCCTTCAACAGAGACATTAATAAAGATGGAGGACTGGAGAGTTTTGCATGAGCTCCTCCTCACTGGGAGGACCAATCACAAGAGGCTTTGAAAACTACCCATAATTCACCTAGTAGGCAATAATGATATGTGCTGCTATGATATAAACAGCTGTTTGTGTTCATATTTATGGTATATCTATTTTATCAGGTAGATTGATGGAAAATACATTTCCCATTTACAACAAAAAACCCTGAGGAAGAGTTGTCAGGACAGTTTGAGAATGAATGTACTAATTATTACTCATGACAGTAGAGTAATATTGGTACAAACTTGTCATCATGTTGTCAAAGTAAGACCAAAGACCAACCATAACCTCAATCAATCCGCTAACATTTATTTGTTTTTTAATACATGTTTAATATTGAGTGTATTACGTTATACCTATATCTGTTATTACTACAGTAGTCCTATGTTATGACTAGTGACTGATATTACATCTAGTTCATACAGTCATCAGATCATAGTAGGGATTTATTTAATGTAAGCTAAGATTGCCCACTCCTGGTGGGTACATATAATTCCAACCGTTTATGGGGTGGGTGAGTTTTGTACAGCTCTGGTGCTGGTTTGTATCACTGTGGGTAGCAAGCACAATAATAAACAGCTGTGTTTTTCAGCCTGCAGACTAGTGATGTCTAAGTACAGTACATTACTACTGTCTCTGGAGATGGTGAATCTGCTCTTAAAAAGAGGCTCCAGAGTTGATGGATCCACTGGCCCAGATGATCCCAATCCACTCCAGTATTTTCCTAGCTGCTGTTTATCCAACCTGTACCATAGTCTGTCAGGGGCATAGCCAGAGATTGGCAAGAATAGTTTCACTGACTCTCCAGGAGCTTTGAGTTGAGCAGGGAAGGAGGTCAAACTAATGCTGTTATTTCTGAATTAGAGCAGGAGAAGAGAGAGACAGGAAACTTAACCTACAATAAATTACTTTTTCCAGCTATCTACGTCTTTATATAAAATTAACTCTACAACCCACATGGGCAAAAACACACCTTATTTACTAATATTCTCTCTCCCATCTTGTTTTTAATCTGTATTTGAAAATAATACCCTACTTACTGCAAGGCCCTACGTGTTTTCTTCTGTTGAGATGGCAGACAGTGTCTGTCTGGTTACTACACAGGTGGTTCAGTGAATGAAGGTTGTGTCTGTGTGTTGTCTCTGTGTGGCTGCCCCTCAGAGCTGGTCATTGATAAATCCAGTTTATAGCAGGTATTATTTGCATATTGTCCGTCTTTCATTGACAGAGTAAACGGAGTCAATATTAACATCAACCTAGGATCCTAAAATATGTATATGCTTCACAGCTTTCCATGCATACATACATACTAACTCTACTATGCTTACAGTAGGAAACTCCTGAGTGATCGAAATCAATACAACCTATTCTACAGTGATCTCGATATACCTTAGTATTAATAAATAGCTATCTATTATGTCAGGAGATAGAAGGTCACCCCACACTCCCCCCACTACCATAGAGCTCCTGGTTCATGTTCTAGTCAAATAGTTAGTTAGCTCAATGTGTCATTCACCACAGAGATTTAACATTAAACCTTAAATGAGGAGTAGGGTGCTGTGGTTGAAGGACGGATAAACTAGTCTCTACTTGGGAAGGTGTAACTGGTTCACCCGCATGTTATACGACAGTTAAGCATCAAGTGTATGAGATCCATGGTCTACAGTGTATGAGAGGGGGATGTGAATACTGTGAACCTTTCAATGCCATTTTGACAATCATGGAGGAGGACTTGATTTTGATATCCATGAAGTAGATCGATTTTGGTAACCTGACATAGATGGATCATATGTGATGTTAAGGAGGGGGAGTTCGGCCCAGGCGCCCCACAGCCACACCACGTTCTCTAAACACATGGATCCAGATTAAAACTACTTCATGTTGCCTTCTGTGAACAACATCATGTTCCTGCAACTGCCTCTTCCTAGGGCTCCTGGCCCTGGTCTTCTCTTCATCAGGTAAGATGGCTACATTGATTGGATCATGACATCCAAGCACTCAAAATATGATGTTTTCATGGTGAGCTGTGTATGTACAATGATGGCTCCAATGCTACCTAGGCACTTCGTTATAGGTTGAAGAGTTTTAGTCCAATAATGAGACTTTTTAGGCATCCAACCCCATTGTGTAATTCGAGAGTTATACAATGTGCTTTCTGCAATTATTGTTGGTCTAGCATGAGTAAAATGTGACCAGTTAAGCTGACATTTAAGTGACATTGAAATCAGAAAAGCACAAAACCCTTTATGTCTATGTCCTTGTTTTCACCTCTCAGGTGAGGAAGAGGATGGCGAAGAGGGACCTGAGGGGGGCGAGGCGTGCAGTGGTCATGTCTTACAGACCAGCACGGCTGCTGTGGTGGTACCGTCTGTGGCTCATTATATTCCCTCTTCTATATTTTAATCATTCTCTTTCTGACACCAGTGTGCCAAATAATATTGTCATCACATTCTGCCGGCCCGGCCCTGAGTTCAGCGCTACCGGGGGGGGAGGATGGGGTCAGAAAGGGAGTCAGTACACACTTAATAATACTAGACTTATAGCCAGGGATGTTAATGCTACAGGCCTATAATAATTTAGCTCATATGGGTTTGTTGATTTAGGGATTACTATATAATCCAGGATGAAATAATAAAATACCAGCCAGTTCTTCTGCACAGTGCCTTAAAACATTACCACCAGATGTTGTCTGATGTACATTCATGGTTAACTTGGTGTCCATACATATTATTTATTTTAGAAGCTTTACTGATTCCTCATCCACTAATAATGTATAATCACACAGCCTATGAATAACCTTCATTTATACATCGATACAAGTCTGCAAATAATACTTGTTTACTTTCCTTATGCCCATCCTCCTCTTTCTAAGAGATCTTGGTGAACCCTGCTTGGTGGTGTCTGGCTTGCACCCAACACAGTTTTTACTCTATACCCTGTCAAAAAGCTTTCTGCAGAATCCATGCTCAGCAAATATTTCTGTATATTTTACAAATCTACACTATTCTTTCAATTGATAACACAACAAGAATTAAAAGTCTTACATTATCTACAATATCTATTACTATATTATGTTTTCAAATGTCACTTTGTTATTAAATAAAATGCATTTTCACTAATCAATGTTCCATACTGTTAAGTCACTGTTAAGTGTTAAGTCAGGGTTGGCCAATCCTCTTCTTTTGGACAGTCAATGTCCTTATGGGCAGCTGATTTGATTAATTGATTGATTAGGGCAGAGCAAAATCCTTGTCTATGTAAAAGATGACTCCTACACACAAATACTTGTGTACTGTCTTCTCTGTTCTTTCCCAAAGAAGACAGTCACATTAATAAAACTCAGAACTCAGAGGCCCCTATTCATGAAGCATAAGCGTGTTTCTGAGGTGGGGAATCAGGGGGGGGTTAGTGAAGCATGTCAGGAGTACATTAGTGTGTACATGTTCCACAGCCTGTCTCTATCTATGTCTGAGGGTTTTTACACTCCACCACCACTCACATCACTGTACCCAGCGTACACATAGTATACAGCAGAGTCCTCTGCCTTCAGACCAACAGTTTCAGATTCATGATCCTGACCTGTCTTTGGTCATTCAATCCGTCCCTCCAGGGTTTTGCATACCTGCTGCTCATATTGTGATATTTCATGCTCATTAACAGGGATTAACTAATTTGTGCACAAAATTTAGAGAAATACAATTTTTGTGCGTATGGAAAATTGTGTGTATTTTTTATTTCAACTCATGAAACATGGGACCCACTTCACGTGAGTCGTCTATATATTTTTTTATGTAAAGGAAGGCTCCTTGTTTATTATGAAAGAGCACAACTGTATGTGATTCCCCTCTCCATTCTACCCCTCTCCTCAGGGAAATATGTGCCTTGTATTGATGTACATGTAGTTGTGTTGTTCATATGTTAGTTATTTTTGGCTCTCAGGGGAATATTATACTTCAGTAGACATGAAGTGCTGTTGTACTGATGCTCTACTGCCCCCTCTGTTACTCTGCTGGCGGTTAGATTCTATGAGGGGTTTATGTACAATCCTCCACTCACTCACACCACTGTGTCTCTTTCACATAATCACATCAGAGTCCTCTGCTCTCACACCACAGCATCAAAGTCATCATGCTGTTGCTATATCTTTAATCGTTTTCCATACTCCTTCAAACCTTTTAGCATGGTAACCCGGCCTAATCCAGAATAACCCATCCATTCCAGGATTTTCCAGCTGGCTTTATCAGTGTGTGTTGTGGCTGTCAAGGTGAATCCAGATATCTTACAGGAGAACTGATAGTTTCTCCAAGCTTTGTCAGGACTGAACTGGAGGAATGACTCCAGATTCTACCATTAAACTGATGAGAGAAAAGAAATAAGATGTTTAGAGAAAAATGAAGGAAGCAAACATTTAAGGAAATCAAAATTTACAAAAAGCTTTTCCATGTTCATCATTCCACAAAGAATAGCTGATTAGGTAGTTTTGAATCCCCTGCTGCCCCTTTACACACTCTATCTTTCATTACTGCCATCCTCTCTCTCTATCTGTTCAGTAAAGTCTAAAATACCTTACAAATGTATTTTTTTTTAAAACAACACATAAAACAATAACAATTCCCTTCCTGATCTGTACCCTGAAGTGTTTCCCCTTGTTTCAATGTCACATTCACAACTATCGCCAAACCATACCGTCCAAACTTCACTCAATACTTTTACAATTCCAATGTATCGTTTTCTCAAACATCTGCTGTTGTGTGTTGTTTTTAAATGTGTTACTGCACTTTCACAATGATACATTGGTCATTTTTAGGGTTAATCAAGATACTATATCAAAATGCCTTTACCAGAGGAGGTGCAGGTGCATCCTGGGGCAGAAGTCATGCTTGGGTAGCTTTGATCAACTGTCCCAATGCTCATTTTGATATACACGACTGATAAACACATTCTTAAACTCTCTCCCTATAAACAATTATAATCAAGAAATACTAAAGTATTTAGGGGAGTGCCCCTAAATTTGATCAAAATCTGTACTATCCTATTTGGCTGCTTGTCATTTTACCCCTTAAAAATACAAAAGTCACTATGTTGTTCGACGTTTAAAATGAGGCTAATTGTTTTTCAATTAAATACTTGTAGGATGTGTCTCTATTATATCATGCTTCAATCCGCTCCAGTGCTTTCTTCCCTGCAGGTTTCAAATCCAATGTGGTTTGTGTTGAGAGCTGAACTGGTGGGACTGATCTTCTCCAGGACTCAGAGGGATGTGTTATGCCACACACATAAGCCTGTTTATACAGTATAAGGGGGAAGGGGGGGGGAGAGAACATTTGCATAATGAAGATATAGGAGATATGGGAGATATGTACTAACTCCTTAGAATGGCTAAAAATTCTCTATGGGATCACATACATGGGTGCTATTATTGGTATCCTGGCCGTGACCCCACTCTCTGAGATTCTCAGGGAAGTATATACAAAAACATATTTACATTTCACACGTGTATAATCTCTTACATGTGTGAGAATAGGACAAATGTACTCCCACCTAATCATATTATTATTACTCCTTTACTATATTACAGTATCTACACTATGTGTGTTTTTTAAGTATGGCTCGAGCTTGTGCTATTAAACCATTCATTTGATAGACATTACATTTTCTGTAATAAATGGGAAGTGGTTTTGTACACTCTCCTACTACTCTCTCAATGTGTGTACCGGGCACAGTAATACACTGCTGTGTCCTCACTCTTCCGGCTGTTCTTTGTGGTACAGCTTACTGCTTAAGTCATCTCTGGAGATGGTGAATCTCACCCTGGGCTACTGATATAAGTATTAATACCATTATATAACCAATCCCTCAACTCTTTCCCTTTAGCTTGTCTAATCCAACCCATATATGCTACTGAATTACCAAAGCCTGTCTCTTTGTGGATTCGCCAGGTTTTTAAGCACTGGTCCAGACTCCAGTCAATGTCTAACCATGAACACCTGTGAAATGAAAGCAGAGATCATGTTGAAGTTGAAACTAAAACCTGATTCAATTATTTATTTGATAAACATATAATTATACTATTATATCCTCACTGTTAATTGTCAGTAGAGTATTCCTGTGGTAGGAAACACTGGTGATCTGTTAGTTCTCTAAAGGTAGTTGAAATAGTCCTCACCAAAACAGCCTTCAACAGAGACATTAATAAAGATGGAACTGATTTTGCATGAGCTCCTCCTCCTGGGAGGACCATCACAGAAATTTATTAATACCGACTTCACCTGTAGGCCATATTAGAATGTTCTGCTATATACAATCCTGTTTGTGATTCTCTTTAATGTATCTATTTTATCAGGTAAATTGATGATAAAAATTTACCATTTACCACAAACTGAGGAAAGTTTAAGGACAGTTGAAATTACTTTACTAATTATTCCTTGTGACAGTAGATTAATATTGGTACAAGCTGTTATTTTATTATATATATGGAAGTCCCACTGGGCAAAAACAAGGTTAATCAATTTGGTTTCCACATCATTTGAACCCCTAAAATCTTTGATATGTTGATCTTAAATATTGAATTTCCAAAATTCATAAACATAAAAGGCATTTTGTCTTTTTTCACCCAACTTTTAGCTAAATCCAATGACATGGTGACAGTTGTTGTTGATTTCATATAATTATCTCATCCAAATTTATCAAATACATTACTACATCTGTGCCCAGTGTCATAGTTCTAAAATAAACAAATCCACAATATATATTGTAATAATTTTAATCTTTTAGTGTACTATACTATCATTACACTTTAACACACTATAAAATGTATCTTTAAATTCATTGCTTTTTCTGTCTAATTTTTTTTAATTAAACTATATGTTCACTACTACACTTAAACACACTCATTGTAATTATATATTCATTCAAATCAGATTGCTTTTAAGGTTGAAGCATTGTTTCTTTTTTTATAAAACTCTGCATGTTAGTGATCAAGTATACTATAAGTATAGTTTCAGTCCAATAAGAGTTTGATACTTTCTGAATTCTATTCAAGGTGCAGAAGTTACAATATAATTATTTATATTATTCCACATGAGGGAACATGCACATGACATGCTTCTTGAGTATACTTTTAATATCTCAAGAAAATATGCTTAAATGTACTTTCTGAAATATAAATAATTTCCACAAAATATATTTAAGGAATACTTTCAAAAATGCATGTTAATTTATTTTTGCATATTACCCAGCATGCTTTTTCTGCAGCTGATGTTTTGATTTATAATATGTTATTGTTACTCATATTTGGTTATTCAAAATGTTTTTGATGTTCATTTTCCAACGTGATTGTTGTACTTTTAATTACTACTTGTACTTTATCTACAGTAATCAGATCATATAGGATTAATTTCACGTAAGCTAAATCGCCCCACTCCAGGTGTCATATCTCTTTATGGGTGGGTGCGTTTTTGTACAAGTCTGGTGTTGGTTTTATCACCATACCCTGAAACAATAATACACAGCTGTGTCCTCAGCCTGCAGACTGGTGATGTCTAATACAGTACATTACTACTGTCTCTGGAGATGGTAATCTCAAATTAAAAGGCTCCAGAGTTTATATCCCATATATTATTTTGAATATTCATTAAAATAGACTTGGAGTTATTTTTAAATGTTTGTATCGTTTTTTTAATACTCTGCTTGTGAGTGATCAAGTACACTATAATTATAGTTTCGTGCCTAATACGAGTTTTGAAGTACTTTCTGAATTCCTATTCAGAGGGTGCAGAGAAAGTTGACAATGATTATGATTGTTTATTCCACATAAGGGAACATGCACAGCTGAGGTACATGCTTCTTGAGAGGTATACTTTTTTCATATCTCAAGAAAATATGCATTTACATGTTAGTAGACAGCTCTTATCCAGAGCGACTTACAGGAGAAATTAGGGTTAAGTGCCTTGCTCAAGGGCACATTGACAGATTTCTCACCTCGTCATCTCAGGGATGCGAACTAACAACCTTTCGGTTACTGATCAAACGCTCTTAACCGCTAAGCTACAACTGTTGCCCTAAAGTATACTTACAAAAAGAAAATTGAACTTAAATGTCCACAAAATATATTGAAAGCACACTTTCAAAAACACGTGATTTATTTTTTGCATATTACAAACATCCTTTTTCTGCATCTGAAGTTTTTTTATAATATGATATTGTTCCTCGTATTTAGCTTATTCAAATGTTTTGATGATGTTAATAATGTTGTACTTTTAATTATACATTTTTAAAAATGACAAATTTTTGGAACTGTTAATTTATCACTGTTATGTGAACAACCAAAGTGTGAATGCCACTGGTGCACAGTTATCAACGATGTTACTTGTAAGTTGCAACTGCTTTGTAAACAGCCTTTTAACACTGGCTGAAAAAATGCCATGGTCAATGAAAGTAACCTTTACATGGCAAATTACAATAGCTAATATGGTCAATGAGTAGAAGTCTATTTGTAAAGAATGCTTGAAACACATTGTAAATACGCTTTATTTGTAAAGAAAACACAGGGAATTCTAATTAAAATACCATTTTAGTATACTTCTGAATTATGATAAACATAATAAAATGTACTTCAGGTTTATTCAAAAGTATATTTGTTTTAGCTCTTTATCTAATATACTAAGAATATACTTTAGTACAAAAAAAGTGACCCAATTTAGATCACTTAAAATTTATTTAATTTACTTAAATGCTAATAAATGCATTAAATGTAACCAATATGACCAAAAGTATGTGGACACCTGCTTGTCAATACATCTTATTCCAAAAATAATGGGCATTAATATGGAGTTGGTCCCCCTTTGCTGGTTCGCAGTCGGTGTTCCAATTCATCCCATAGGTATTCGATGTGGTTGAGGTCAGGGCTCTGTGCAGGCCAGTCAAGTTCTTCCACACCCGATCTCAACAAAACATTTCTGTATGGACCTTGCTTTATGCAGCCCGACATTGTCATGCTGAAACAGGAAAGGGCCTTCCCAAACTGTTGACACAAAGTAGGTAGCACAGAATAGTCTAGAATGTCATTGCATGATGTAGCGTTAAGATTTCCCTTCACTGGAACTAGGGCTAGCCCGAACCATGAAAAACAGTTCCAGACCATTATTCCCTCTTCCACCAAACTACTTTACAGTTGGCATTATGTATTCGGGCAGCTTTACACCCCTCCAGCCGACGCTTAACATTGTGCATGGTGATCTTAGGCTTGTGTGCGGCTGCTCGGTCATGAAACCCATTTCATGAAGCTCCCGGCCGAACAGTTCTTGTGCCCGACGTTGCTTTCAGAGGCAGTTTGGAACTCAGTAGTGAGTATTGAAACCGAGGACAGATTATTTTACGCACTACGCGCTTCAGCACTAGCGGTCCCGTTCTGTGAGCTTGTGGTGGCTTATCACTTCCGGACTGAGCCATTTTTTTATATATAGCGTAGATTTTGGTGAACGTGACATAGAGATTGATCAGTATGGGGATGTTCTAGAGGAGGAAGAAGAAGAGGAAGAGAAGGGAGATAGTGGCGCTCAGGCTGGCCCAGACGACCCCAACAGCCACAACAGCAGGCAGGCTCAAAGACACATGGAATCCAGATTAAAGACTCACTTCTGTTGCTCTGTGTTCAACACCATTTTCTGCAACTTCCTTGGGGCTAGAGACCATGTGCCATGCTCTGCTCTCTTCAGGTAAGATGGCCGACATTGGATCATGACATAGCAAGGCACTCAGAAATGGGATGGTTTTCATGGTGAGCTGTGTGTGTACAATGAAGGCTCCAATCTACCTCGGCACGTTGTTATAGGGTTGAAGAGTTTTAGTCCTATCAGGGATGAGACTATTTAGGGCACCCAAGCGTCATTGTGTAATTCGAGAGTAATACAATGCGCTTTCTGAAAGTGCCGTTGGTTTAGTATGAGTAAAACATGACCAGTGAAGCTACCATTTTAGTGACATTGAAATCGAAAGGTACAAAACCATTTATTCCCCTGTCTCTGTCTTTGTACTTCACCTCTCAGGTGAGGAATAGGATGGTGAAGAGGACCTCAAAGGGCGCTGGAGTGCAGCAGGTCACACTTGCAGGACCAACACGGCTGCTGTGCTAGTGACCCTCTTTGCGCTGGCCAGTTTCTTCCTCTACATCTTCATCATTCTTCATCCCATTAATATTTATCTTTCCTGATGTAGGATCAGTCCATATGACAGCTGGCCATATGACAGCTCATCATCACACATTCTAATAGTTTCGATGTCTCCAAAAGCTACCGCCCCCCGAGTTCTGAGAGGATAGGGTCAGAAAAAGAGAGTCAGTACACAGATGTTGTCTGGACCAGTACCTTAATGGTTAACTGCGTGTCAAATGGGATGTTCAAATGAATGCATTACTATTTAGTAAACGCTTTTACTGATTGCCTCATCAACGTAATAATGTATAATCATAAAGCCTATGAATAGACCATGCATTGCTATACATCAATACAGAGTCTGCAGAATAATACTGATTCACTTTCCTTATGCCCATCGCTCCTCTTTCTAAGAGAGGTCTTGGTGGAACCCTGCTTGGTGGTGTCTGAGCTTGGCACCCAACACAGTTTTTACTCTTTACCCTGTCAAAAAGCTTTCTGCAGAATCCATGCTCAGCAAATATTTCACAGAATCGTAGCACTATTCTTTCAATTCGACTTACACAACTAAAACACACAAAGACACTGTAATAAATGAATTAGCAGAGCCTTCTTTAGGTACTGGTCTTTATTGTAATCATATGGAGAGAGGAGTGTGCCCCCTGTTGGTGCATCAACAACAGTAGCACCATGTATTTAACAGGTGTATCATTGTGTTATTATTTGATACATCATTAGAATTGTTCCTCATTTAATCCTTGTCATGGTCTACTGGTCAGTACCATACGTGTGTCTTTGTGTTTGTTCACGTCCTTCCCTTTTTCTACAGATGGCTTTTGTATGGCTATTCTTATTAGTATAACCATGGTGAGTCTCTAGCACAGTAATTCACTTCAGAGTCCTCTGACTTCAACTGGCTCATGTGCAGATAGAAATCAGTGCTGTCTTTTGATGCAGTGAATCGGCCCATACTACAGGGGTATTCCTCTTGTAAGTGTCAGAATGATTGAAAATGATCCATTCAAGTCCTTTTCCAGGTGCTTGGCGGATCCCAGTACATATTAGTGCTGCTTAGAGTAAATCCACTACAGGCACATGTGGAGTTAGAGGAATCTGCGGGGGTCCCCTGGACTGACTCTTCAGCCTGTGTGAAGAACGACCTGACAGTGGACACCTAGGAGGGAGAGGAATGACAGGTCAGATCAATCAAGGAGTCACATCAGTATCACAGCAACACAGGTTATACTGATCAGACTACGTCAGGAACTCACAGGAGGCAACTGCCAGCAGCAGCAGCAGATGCAGGGAACATGGTTTGTGTTGAAGCTGAACTGGTGGGAGCTGTTCTTCTCTACTCTCCAGGACTCAGAGGGACGTACTAGAACTCAGATACAGAGAGGTTTTATATAGGAGGAAGGACTGCCCGGGGAAGGACTGCCCGTTCCATGATCTCGCCATCACGGTTGACAACTCCGTTGTGTCCTCCTCCCAGAGTGCGAAGAGCCTTGGCGTGACCCTGGACAACACCCTGTCGTTCTCCGCTAACATCAAGCGGTGACCCGATCCTGCAGGTTCATGCTCTACAACATTCGGAGAGAGTACCACCCTGCCTTACACAGGAAGCGGCACAGGTCCTAATCCAGGCACTTGTCATCTCCCCGTCTGGATTACTGCAACTCGTTGTTGGCTGGCCTCCCTGCCTGTGCCATTAAACCCTACAACTCATCCAGAATGCCGCCAAAGGCCCGTCTGGTGTTCAACCTTCCCAAGTTCTCTCCGTCACCCCCTCCTCCGCACACTCCACTGGCTCCAGTTGAAGCTCGCATCCGTTACAAGACCATGGTGCTTGCCTATGGAGCAGTGAGGGAAACGGCACCTCCGTACCTTCGGGCTCTGATCAGTCCCTACACCCAAACGAGGGCATTGCGTTCATCCACCTCTGCCTGCTGGCTCCCTTCCTCTGCGGAAGCATAGTTCCCGCTCAGCCCAGTCAAAACTGTTCGCTGCTCTGGCACCCCAATGGTGGAACAAGCTCCGTCACGGCGCAGGACAGCGGAGTCACTCACCACCTTCCGGAGACATTTGAAACCCCACCTCTTTAAGGAATAACTGGGATAGGATAAAGTAATCCTTCTACCCAAAAAAAAAAAAAAAAAAAAAAGTGTAAAGTGGTTATCCCACTGGCTATAGGGTGATTGCACCAATTTGTAAGTCGCTCTGGATAAGAGCGTCTGCTAAATGACGTAAATGTGCCCTTGAGCAAGGCACTTAACCCTAATTGCTCCTGTAAGTCGCTCTGGATAAGAGCGTCTGCTAAATGACTAAAATGTAAAATGTAATGTAAATGGGCTAGGTGACATTTGCATAAAGAGAGGATATGTCAAATTTATGGGAATATCAGTAGGGAAACAAATATGTAATAACTGTGCAAGCTATAAATACTGTAATGTGTTGTCCATTGTCACGCCCTGACTCAGGGGACTCTTATATGTTGAGTCAGGGTGTGTATATTCTTTGTTATATATATTCTATGTTGTAGGTCTATTATGTGTAGATCTATGTTGGCCGGTGTGGTTCCCAATCAGAGGCAGCTGTAGCTTGTTGTCTCTGATTGGGACCATACTTAGCAGCCTTTTGGCACTAGTGGGTTGTGGGATCTTGTTCCGTTTAAGGTTTGTGTGTTACCTTAGGACTTCACGATGTCGTTGGTTTATTGTTTTGTCGTTGTGTTTATTCGTTATAATAAACATGTATGCATATCACGCTGCGCCTTGGTCCGTCCCGTCTATGAACGAACGTGACATCCATGTAAAAAGCCAGATTTATATTGGAGGATAATGTTACGCAGGACTGTGATACAGTGAGCTTTACACTCTGCCAATATTTTTTGTATCATAACCCATTAGTGTCAATTGTCCCCAGTCTTTATATTGTTGCATATATTTGTATTTATATCATAATACTTTGCATATTTTTGATAATACAGAGCTTAGACCTTCTTGTTCGGTATTGGCCACCTTTATCATATGAATGATTCAAACCTTAAAGCAATGGATCATGAATGAGTTCATTGAATGTTTGTTAGACATCAATTAGAATACCATCAAGTCATACCACGAGTATAATTGACAAACTAATCAGATATACATTTCCAGCACCGCCAATGATGGACTGATATTCGTTTACAAATTTTATGTGGAGAAACATCCCTGTTTTATTGAATTTAATGAGTCCCTATTATAAGTTACAATAAATACCTGGAGGATGGGTTTTTGTACAGCTCTGGTTATGGTTTGTGTCACTGTGTCTCACGGACACAGTAATAAACAGCTGTGTCTTCAGTCTGGAAGTTGTTTCCTTGCAGAAACACTGTACTGCTGGAGCTGTCATAACTAGAACTGATCATGAGTCTACAGTGGAAGTACTACTACTGCATGTATAACCAACATGTTCCAAAGCTTTTGCTTCAGCTTGTCATATCCATCCAGGACAATAAGAATATATAGAAAACCCAGAGAATTTGCAGGAGATGCTGAAAGACTCTGCTGGTTTTATAACCACTGGACCAGGCTGGATGAGTTCAATATCACAGCAGACATCTGTAATGAGAAACACACATCAATACACAGCATTGTCAGTTTGCATCCGAAATTAGAAATGATCATTCCAGAGTTCTAATAAAGTACTGTATATGAAATGAATGGAAATATCAGTAAAAACAAATGTATTTGATAACTGTGCAAGCTATACATACTTTGTGTTGTCCATGTACTCAGTGCAAAATGGGGGAAATTATGTGATAATGTGTCAGTTTCTATCACTACACTTATGGGAGATGAAACTCTAGAATGGTTAACCATTGTTTTCTTATTATTGATAATCCTACTGTATGCTATATGAATCAAGTTATTCTTGCAAAAACCCATGTGTGGTGGTGCTTGTGAACATTTTGCTATTAAATCATTCATCAAAATGAAATGAGGTTGTCTGTGCTGAATGGGGAAGTGGTTTTTGTACGACTTCTCCCATTAGTTTAACCACTGTGACTCTCTAGCACAGTAATACACTGCTGTGTCCTCACTCTTCAGGCTGTTCATCTGTAGGTACAGCTTACTGCTGGAGTCATCTCTGGAGATGGTGAATCTACCCTGGACTGACTGGGAGTAAGAGATGGGAGTACTAGATGTGCTAATAAAAGCAACCCACTCCAGTCCTTTCCCAGGAGCCTGTCTGATCCAAGCCATCTCATAGCCTCTGAAAGTGAACCCAGAGGTTGTACAGGTCAGTGTGTGGGATTCTCCAGGCTTTTTAACCACTGGTCCAGACTCAGTCAGTGTTTGACCATGAATACCTGTGGAAATAGAGAGTATAGATATTGTTGAAGCTAAAAGCTAATGTGTCCATTTATTTCCTTCATAAACGTATAATTAGGCTGCATATCCTCACCTGTTAGATAGACTGTCAGTAAGAGTATTCCTGTGGTAGGAAACATGGTGATCTGTGTAGTTCTGTAAAGGTAGTTGAGACAGTCCTCATTAGAAACAGCCTTCAACAGAGACATTAATAAAGACTGGTGGAGGACTGGTGAGTTTTGCATGAGCTCCTCCTCACTGAGAGGACCAATCAAAGGAAGTTTTGATAAATACCCACTGATCAACTGGTAGGCCATTTTGAGATGTTCTGTTATGATAAGATATTGCTGTTTGTTTTCCTATTTATGGTATATTTTTTTTATCAGGTAGATTGATGGAGAATACATTTCCCATTTCAACACTAACTCTGATAAAGAGTTGTCAGGACAGTTTGAGAATAACTGTACAATTGTTTTTAGTTTTTATTTAACCTTTATTTTATCAGGGAGTCATACTGAGACCAAGGTGTCTTTTACAGTTGAGCCCCGAATTACATAAATTACAACAAAAAAACACAAATCAAAATATAAATACAAAATGCAAGCAGAAAGAAAAACACTGTCATAAAAAAAAATAAACACAATCATCAGTAATAAGGTCCTCAATCAGCTTTCTGAATTGGCCTAGAGGCACCAGAACATCAAATTTAAGAACATTTTGAAGATCGTTCCACAAATAAGGTGCAAAAAAACATAAGATGATTTACCTAACTCAGTAAAGACCAAAGGAATTTTCAGAGTTAACCATCCCTGAGACCGGGCGTGATAACTCCTATGTCTAAAGTTTAGTAATGATGTAAGGTACTGTGGGATTTTTTGTAAAAGGGCTTTATAAATGAAAACATAAGCAAAGTATCAACATTTGTATGATAAAGGGAATATTTCTGAATCAACCACTGAATCAATCCCAATTAAAATTGGAATACATGTTTAATAGTGAGGGTATTGTGTTTTACCTATATCTGTTCTTATCTTACAGTAGTCCTGTCATGAGCCCTCTCACTCCACTGGGTTACCACCTTAAGTTGTTTCCACTCTGCTCACCACTCTCTCTCTACTCAGCCTAACTAGCTCCACCTGTCCCTGCTCTGCTCGGCTCTAATTACTCTGCCAGCTGCGCTGCATTACCCACTAACCTCTCCCAGTATTTATAGCCCTGTCTTTCAGCTCTCCTGTGTCAGATCGTCTGCAAAGCTCACACCCCGGAACCTGTTTGCTCGCGCTTCTGGCTCACCCTGGTTTTGTGACCCCGGACCTGCCTGGTTTTTGGATACTCTTCTGCCTCAGGAGATCCAGACCTGCTTCTGCCATTACGACTCCTGACTACTCTTCAATCCCGGTAACTCTGACCAGCCTTCTGCCTTGCTACTACGTTTTTGGATTTCCCTTGAACTGTACTGCTGCCTGGTTTCATTCCGCCTCGTTGTGTCTGTGTTTCCTCCCCCCCCCAGGACTTCTGGACCACCAACCACCGGCGTCATCGGACGCATCGCTGCCACTGGGGGAGGCACAGACCCAGCACATCGGACGGGATAACCCCTGGAGCCTTCACTCACTCCCTACATCCCTTTCCCCTTAAGTTTAAATAAACTTTCTGGTGTGACGCAATTGTGGTCCTCTTGTCGTCTGTCTGAACCGTGACAGTACGATCTGACCATCATGGACTCAGCGCACACTTCCCCCGACATGGAAACCGAAGAGCCTGAGCAACCCCACCGCCATGCTACGCCTGGAACACACTGAGAGAGAGCTAGGCCGCATGAGCGCGTCATCTCCTCTCTGCTTCAGGTCGGCCACCAACAGCATCAGCAGTTCCAGCAGCACCAGCAGCAGTCCCAGCAGCAGCAACAACAACTCGCCATGATCATTCAACTCCTCACCAACCTGACCCCAGCCAGTCTGCCCACCAGCCCTGCCCCCGAGTTACCTGCCCCGGTCATTGCAGCCGCTGCTCCGGAACCCAAGATTGGAAACCCCGAGCGGTTCAACGGCGATTCAACCCAGGTCCGGCCATTCCTGACTAGCTGCCGACTTCAGTTCTCCTTGCAGCCAAGGACCTTCGCCACGGAGGGGGCTAGAGTTGGGTATGCCATCACTCACCTGACGGGCCGGAAGCTCGACTCTGGGGAACAGCAGAGTTCGAACGTCAAACCCCCGCATGTGCAACCTTCGACCTGTTTGCTGAGGAGATGCTGAAGGTGTTTGACCTGGATTCACCAACCGCAGAGGCGTCTCGTGAACTGTTCAGTATTCGACAAGGCAGACGTACAGTCGCAGACCATTCCATCGACTTCCGAACCCTGGCTCAGACGAAGTTCTTGGAACACACCATCGTTGGTGGACGCGTTCTTCCATAGTTTGGCTGACTATATCAAAGGCCGAGTTGGTCTCCCATGAACTGCCTTCCACTCTTGATGAAGCCATCGCACTGACTGTCAGGATCGACAGAGGGATACAGACCCGTCGTGCCGTGAGAGGGGGCGCCAAGGTCCACCTACTACCGGCATTCGGAGAGATCCGACTGGGCTCCTGTCATCTACTGCCACTCACCCAGGTCAGCTTGATCAGTCTGAGCCTATGGAGATTGGGCGAGCCTCTCTCACTCCTGCAGAGCACCAGCGACGCTTCACCTCAAACCTCTGCCTCTATTGTGGAGGTGATGGACATCGTGTGGTAACCTGCCCTTTAAAGGGCCGAAGCTCACCGGGCATAGGGGGAGTCCGGTTGAGTTCAATGACCATCCAGTCCTCCGACCGCAAACCCCTGCTGCAAGTTCACCTCCGCCTCCCTGACTCAACTCACACCCTGGCTGCTCTGGTGGATTCTGGCGCCCGAAGCCAACATAATGGACATCAAGCTGGCACGCCAACTGGGACTGGAGAACCTCCGTTTGACACCTCCTATTCCTGCCCGGGCACTGGACGGACACTTACTCGGATCGGTCACTCATGTCACGGCCCCGGTCTCGATGGGTCTGTCCGGAAACCATCAAGAAACTATCCAGTTTCACCTGCTCCCCTCTCCAGGCCAACCCCTCATCCTGGGTTACCCATGGCTCCCCCGGCACAACCCTCAGCTCGACTGGGTGACCGGGGTGATCAGGGAGTGGGGAGAGGACTGCCACCGAACCTGCCTGCTTGCCGCCGCACTACCCCCTCGGCCAGTACCTACTAACTCCGCTCCTGACCCCTCCAGGGACCCTGTGTCGATTCTGCCAAGTCCCTGCATCGTTGCAGCTCTGACCTGGGCTGTTGAGGAACAGGTGCTGGAGGCTCTCCGTAACCAGCCAGGTCCCAGCACTTGCCCAGCTGACCGCCTTTTTGTCCCCGAAGACCTGAGGTCCCAGGTCGTTCAGTGGGGACATGACTCCCGCCTAGCTTGTCACCCTGGCTCCACCCGCACTTACAACCTGCTCGCCCAGAGGTTCTGGTGGCCCTCTCTGAGGAAGGATGTACGGGAATTCGTCCAAGCCTGCCCCATCTGCAACCAACACAAGTCGTCCTGCCAGCCCCCAGCCGGATTGCTGCAGCCCCTGCCTGTGCCCAGGAGTCCGCTGGTCCCTGCTGCGCCTTGTCCTCCTCCTCCACGCGCTCGTCGATGGTGGTCTGGTTTACACCGTCCGCCGCCTGCTTCGGTCCAGACGGAGGGGTAGGGGTCTCCAGTACCTCATTGACTGGGAGGGCTATGGACCTGAGGAAAGGACCTGGGTGCCAGCTAGTCGGATTGTGGATAGGACTCTCATCACCGCTTTCCACCAACGGCATCCTGATCAACCTGCAATCCGTAGGGGCCGCCCCAGAGGGGTCTCTAACCGTCCTGCCCGCTCGGCTTCCTGTCCTGTGCCTGATCCTGTCTCGGGACCTGTCCCATCTCCCGACCACGGCCCTCCGGCTTCCTCCGAGGATGAGGACGTTCGCTCGGACCGTTCGGGAGGAGTTCTAGCCCTCCTCCGGCTCCCCTCCTCCCGCCCGGCGTGGTGTTGCTCTTGGGACTTCTGGGGCCGTCCCTTGGGGGGGTTCTGTCATGAGCCCTCTCACTCCACTGGGTTACCACCTTAAGTTGTTTCCACTCTGCTCACCACTCTCTCTCTACTCAGCCTAACTAGCTCCACCTGTCCCTGCTCTGCTCGGCTCTAATTACTCTGCCAGCTGCGCTGCATTACCCACTAACCTCTCCCAGTATTTATAGCCCTGTCTTTCAGCTCTCCTGTGTCAGATCGTCTGCAAAGCTCACACCCGGAACCTGTTTGCTCGCGCTTCTGGCTCACCCTGGTTTTGTGACCCCGGACCTGCCTGGTTTTTGGATACTCTTCTGCCTCAGGAGATCCAGACCTGCTTCTGCCATTACGACTCCTGACTACTCTTCAATCCCGGTAACTCTGACCAGCCTTCTGCCTTGCTACTACGTTTTTGGATTTCCCTTGAACTGTACTGCTGCCTGGTTTCATTCCGCCTCGTTGTGTCTGTGTTTCCTCCCCCCCCCAGGACTTCTGGACCACCAACCACCGGCGTCATCGGACGCATCGCTGCCACTGGGGGGAGGCACAGACCCAGCACATCGGACGGGATAACCCCTGGAGCCTTCACTCACTCCCTACATCCCTTTCCCCTTAAGTTTAAATAAACTTTCTGGTGTGACGCAATTGTGGTCCTCTTGTCGTCTGTCTGAACCGTGACAAGTCCTATGTTATGACTAGTGACGGATACTACATCTAGTTCATACAGTCATCAGATCGTAGCAGGATGTATTTCATATAAAGGCTAAGATCGCCCACTCCTGGTGGGTACATATAACGCCAACCGTTTATGGGATGGGTGAGTTTTGTACAGCTCTGGTGCTGTTTTGTACCACCGTGACCCCCGAGCACAATAATACACAGCTGTGTCCTCAGCCTGCAGACTGGTGATACCTAAGTACATTACTACTGTCTCTGGAGATGGTGAATTTGCTCTTAAAAGAGGCTCCAGAGTTGATGGATCCACTGGCCCAGATGATCCCAATCCACTCCAGTGTTTTCCCTGGCTGCTGTTGTATCCAACCTGTACCATAGTCTGTTAGGGCATAGCCCGAGACTTGCCAAGATAGTTTCACTGACTCTCCAGGAGGTTTGAGTTGAGCAGGGGAGGAGGTCAAACTAATGGTGTGTATATCTGAAAGAGAGCAGTGAGAAGAGAGAGAGAGATGAGAGGAATTCATCAACAACTGTCTCAATAGCAAAACAACTTACTAACACAATGGCAAAACAACTGACTAACACAATGGTAAAACAACTGACTAACACAATGGGAAAACAACTGACTAACACAATAGCAAAACAACTGACTAACACAATGTTTTGTGTCCTGTATTCAAAGAGTCTAAAATCCCCCCCACTTACATGGCAGGAATGCCAGGAGGAGGAGGGATGTAAGAAGCATGTTTCTCTGTTGTATAGACGGTGTCTGTCTGGGTACTAACAGACAGGGTGGTTGCATTGATGAAGGTTGTGTCAGAACAGGTCATTGATATAGCTGAGGGAGGGGGTTTATTTGCATACTGTCTGTCATACAAAGACAGGTGTCTGATACATTACTGGATGCATTATGTATGCATAATGTACTCATAATATATGCACATACAATACAACACAATACATAAATACTGTACATACTGTGCATACATACTGTACATACATACATACGTACCTTTTGTATGTGTAAATATTGACTTCCAGTCGTGGCAGTGATGACCTGTGTTGTCATGGCACCATTTTTTGTTTGGGCAGGGAAGATGAATGGATGAGTTGTACAGCTTGTCATAATGATGTATCATTTCCGTAATTGCTACCCCATGTTTTGTTCTAGAACCTAGTGGCAAGGCTAGTCAATATTTTGTATAACAATTTAGCATATGTTGTCCCCTGTTATTCAAGGGGCATTTGGTATATTGACTATAACTCATCTGATGTATTAAACAAAGGAGATGGGCTAGACATTCTTCTTGAGTATTTGATGGATAAAACATGTATTTTTCGATAAAATGAGTGGAACTGAGGAGCATTATATCTGCTCTTCAAATTCCATATTCTATACAGTATCTCCCAAGAGGATGGGTTTTTACACAGCTCTGGTACTGGTTTGTATCACTGTGAGGGTAGGCACAATAATCCACAGCTGTGTCTTCAGTCTGAAGGTTCTGCCTTTTTAAAAACACAGTATTACTGCTAGAGTCTACTGAGAGGCTCAACTTGTTCTTCAGTGAATCCTTGTATCCTGTGTCTCCAGAATATACATTTCCAATCCACTCCAGTGCTTTCCCTGCAGGTTGTCAGATCCAAGCTGTCCAAGTGTTAGTAACAGAATAAGAGACCTTACAGGAGATGGTCAGTGGTTGACCTGGCTGGACAGTCCTAGAGGCTAGCTAAGTTCATAACTCTGTACACCTAGGGGGAAAAAATAATGAACAACATTAAATACACAAAATAGAAAGATGTTGTACTTACAATATATCAGTTCTAGTAGCTAGTTATGTTAAAGCCAGTTTTATACTACAGGCAGATTTCTTTGTTATGTTTATCCCCCAAATACAGAGAGATTCACAGGAGAAATCTGCCAGCAGCAGCATAGATGCAAGGAACATGGTTTGTGTTGAAGCTGAAATGGCGGGAGGTGCTCTTCTCTACTCTTATTTGCAAATTATGGTGGAAAATAAGTATTTGGTCAATAACAAAAGTTTCTCAATACTTTGTTATATACCCTTTGTTGGCAATGACACAGGTCAAACGTTTTCTGTAAGTCTTCACAAGGTTTTCACACACTGTTGCTGGTATTTTGGCCCATTCCTCCATGCAGATCTCCTCTAGAGCAGTGATGTTTTGGGGCTGTCGCTGGGCAACACGGACTTTCAACTCCCTCCAAAGATGTTCTATGTGGTTGAGATCTGGAGACTGGCTAGGCCACTCCAGGACCTTGAAATGCTTCTTACGAAGCCACTCCTTCGTTGCCGGGGCGGTGTGTTTGGGATCATTGTCATGCTGAAAGACCCAGCCACGTTTCATCTTCAATGCCCTTGCTGATGGAAGGAGGTTTTCACTCAAAATCTCCACGATACATGGCCCCATTCATTCTTTCCTTTACACGGATCAGTCGTCCTGGTCCCTTTGCAGAAAAACAGCCCCAAAGCATGATGTTTCCACCCCCATGCTTCACAGTAGGTATGGTGTTCTTTGGATGCAACTCAGCATTCTTTGTCCTCCAAACACGACGAGTTGAGTTTTTACCAAAAAGTTCTATTTTGGTTTCATCTGACCATATGACATTCTCCCAATCCTCTTCTGGATCATCCAAATGCACTCTAGCAAACTTCAGACGGGCCTGGACATGTACTGGCTTAAGCAGGGGGACACGTCTGGCACTGCAGGATTTGAGTCCCTGGCGGTGTAGTGTGTTACTGATGGTAGGCTTTGTTACTTTGGTCCCAGCTCTCTGCAGGTCATTCACTAGGTCCCCCCGTGTGGTTCTGGGATTTTTGCTCACCGTTCTTGTGATCATTTTGACCCCACAGGGTGAGATCTTGCGTGGAGCCCCAGATCGAGGGAGATTATCAGTGGTCTTGTATGTCTAACATTTCCTAATAATTGCTCCCACAGTTGATTTCTTCAAACCAAGCTGCTTAACTATTGCAGATTCAGTCTTCCCAGCCTGGTGCAGGTCTACAATTTTGTTTCTGGTGTCCTTTGACAGCTCTTTGGTCTTGGCCATAGTGGAGTTTGGGAGTGTGACTGTTTGAGGTTGTGGACAGGTGTCTTTTATACTGATAACAAGTTCAAACAGGTGCCATTAATACAGGTAACAAGTGGAGGACAGAGGAGCCTCTTAAAGAAGAAGTTACAGGTCTGTGAGAGCCAGAAATCTTGCTTGTTTGCAGGTGACCAAATACTTATTTTCCACCCTAATTTGCAAATAAATTCATTAAAAATCCTACAATGTGATTTTCTGGATTTATTTTTCTCAATTTGTCTGTCATAGTTGATGGGTACCTATGATGAAAATTACAGGCCTCTCTCATCTTTTTAAGTGGGAGAACTTGCACAATTGGTGGCTGACTAAATACTTTTTTTCCCCACTGTCTATATATTACTGTAACCTTTGCCATCTGAAAACTGAGAGACCCTCCATCGGTTATCTTTTAGAATGTAAAGGGGGGATATAAAACACTACATTCAAGTATTAGTTAATAGTTGTGGTGGATAAAACATATTTAAGACACTTTACTTTCATTTTTACAAACTGTAAAGTAATTTTAATCAACATAGACAGTATAATTTTTTTCCTGTAATAAAATGAATTAGCACAGCCTTCATCAGTACTGGTCTGTATTTTAATCATATGGAGAGAGAGCGCCCCTGTTGGTGTATCAACAACACAACCACCATGTAATTAACAGTTGCATCATTGTGTAATTATTTGATACATCATTAGAATTGTTCCTCATGCATCCCCTTGTCATGGTCTACTGGTCATACCATACGTGTGTCTGTGTGTTTGTTCACGTCGTTCCTTTCTCTACCAGATGGCTTTTGTATGGCTATTCTTATTAGTATAACCATGGTGAGTCTCTAGCACAGTAATTCACTTCAGAGTCCTCTGACTTCAACTGGCTCATGTGCAGATAGAAATTAGAGCTGTCCTTCGATGCTGTGAATCGGCCCTGTACTGCCTGAGAATAGCCCTTGCTACTTTTACTACAATAATAAAGGACCCATTCAAGTCCCTTTCCAGGTGCCTGGCGGATCCAGTGCATGGTCCAGTCATACAGAGTGAATCCACTACAGGCACATGTGAGCTTGAGGGATCCCCCGGGGGTCCCCTGGACTGACTGTTCAGCCTGTGTGAGTACAATCTGACAGTGGACACCTGAGGAGGGAGAGGAATGACAGGTCAGATCAATCAAGGAGTCACATCAGTATCACAGCAACACAAGTTATACTGATCAGACTACAGTTAGTAAATCACAGGAGGCAGCTGCCAGCAGCAGCAGCAGATATGCAGGGAACATGTTTTTTGTTGAAGCTGAACTGGTGGGAGCTGTTCTTCTCTACTCTCCAGGACTCAGAGGGACGTATTAGGACACTGAGACTGTTTATATAAGTTGGAGATAGAGGGAGTAAGAAAAAGAGAGGGGTGAGATTACATTTGCATGAAGGGAATCAGGAAAATAATGCTGGGGATATCAGTGGCAAGTTAGGGGGAAATTCCAATGTGTCCGTTTTAGACACTACACTTATGGGAGATATGGACCAAACATTCACTACGGGACACAAATTACATTAATATTTACAATTGTCTGTGCTGAATGTGGAAGTGGTTTTTGTACTGTTACTCCCATTAGTCTAACCACTGTGACTCTTTAGCACAGTTATACACTGCTGCGTCCTCACTCTTCAGGCTGTTCATCTGTAGGTACAGCTTACTGCTGGAGTCATCTCTGGAGAGGGTGAATCTACCCTGGACTGACTGGGAGTAATATGGACTGGTACTATAGATGCTAGCAAACAAAGTCAAGTCCTTTCCCAGGAGCCTGTCTTATCCAACCCATCCTATATAGCTACTGAATGTGAACCCAGAGCCTGTACAAGTCAGTGTGTGGGATTCTCCAGGCTTTTTAACCACTGGTCCAGACTCAGTCAGTGTCTGACCATGATCACCTGTGGAAATAGAGAGTATAGATATTTTCAAAGTTGAAACTAAAACATAATGTCAACGTGTTTATTTGATAAACTACATAATTAAATATACTGTATCCTCACCTGTTAGATATACTGTCAGTAAGAGTATTCCTGTGGTAGGAAACATGGTGATCTGTTTAGTTCTCTAAAGGTAGTTGAGACAGTCCTCAGCAGAAACAGCCTTCAACAGAGACATTAATAAAGATGAAGGACTGGAGAGTTTTGCATGAGCTCCTTACTACGGGGACCAATCACAAGAGGCTTTGAAAACTACCCACAATCCACCTAGTAGGACATAATGATATGTGCTGCTATGATAAAAACTGCTGTTTGTGTTCCTATTGATGGTATACCTATTTTATCAGGTAGATTGATGGAAAATACATTTCCCATTTACAACACAAACCCTGAGGAAGAGTTTTCAGGACAGTTTGAGAATGAATGTACTAATTATTACTCATGACAGTAGAGTAATATTGGTACAAGCTTGTCATCATGTTGTCAAAGTAAGACCAAAGATCAACCATAACCTCAATCAATCCCACAATATTTATTTGTTTTTTAATACATTTTTAATATTGAGTGTATTGCGTTATATCTGTATCTGTTCTTCTACTACAGTACGCCTATGTTATGACTAGTGACTGATACTACATCTAGTTCATACAGTCATCAGATCATAGTAGGATTTATTTAATATAAAGGCTAAAATCGCCCACTCCTGGTGGGTACATATAATTCCAACCATTTATGGGGTGGGTGAGTTTCTGTACAGCTCTGGTGCTGGTTTGTATCACTGTGGGTAGCAAGCACAATAATAAACAGCTGTGTTTTCAGCCTGCAGACTGGTGATGTCTAAGTACAGTACATTACTACTGTCTCTGGAGATGGTGAATCTGCTCTTAAAAGAGGCTCCAGAGTTGATGGATCCACCACCCCAGATGATCCCAATCCACTCCAGTGTTTTCCCTGGCTGCTGTTGTATCCAAGCTGTACCATAGTCTGTCAGGGCATAGCCAGAGACTTGCCAAGATAGTTTCACTGACTCTACAGGAGGTTTGAGTTGAGCAGGGGAGGAGGTCAAACTAATGCTGTGTATATCTGAATAAGAGCAGGGAGAAGAGAGAGACAGGAAACTTAACCAGACGAAAGATAATAAATGACTTTTTCCAGCTATCTACATCTTCATATGAAAATTAACACTACATACACATGGGCAAAAACAACCTTATTTACTAGATATTCTCTCCCATCTTGTTTTGTAATCTGTATTTGAAGAGATGAAAATGACCCTACTTACATGGCAGGAAGGCCAGGAGGAGGAGAGACGTAAGAAACATGTTTCTCTGTTGAATGGCAGACAGTGTCTGTCTGGTTACTAACATACAGGGTGGTTGCAGTGATGAAGGTTGTGTCTGTGTGTGTCTGTGTGTGGCTGCCCCTCAGAGCTGGTCATTGATAAATACAGTTTATAGCAGAGGGTATTATTTGCATATTGTCCGTCTTTCATTGACAGAGTAAACAGGAGTCAATATTGAGACATCAACCTAGGATCCGTAAAATATGTATAGGCTGCACAGCTTTCCATGCATACATACATGACTAACTCTACTATGCTTACAGTAGGAAACTCTGAGTGATCGAAATCAGATACAACCTATTCTACAGTGATCATGGCGGATATAGACCTTAGTATTAATAAAGTAGCTATCTATTATGTCAGGAGATAGAAGGTCGAAACCACCACCTACCCCACAGCAGCACTACCATAGAACTCATGGTGTCATGTTCTAGGTCAAATAGTTAGTTAGCTCAATGTGTCATTCACCACAGAGATTTGGAACATTAAACCTTAAATGAGAGTAGGGTGCTGTGGTTGAAGGACGGATAAACAGTCTCTACTTAGGAAGGTGTAACTGGTTCACACCGCATGTTACAGACATTAAGCATCAAGTGTATGAGATACATGGTATACAGTGTATGAGAGGGAGAGGGAATTGGAGAGATAACTGGTGAAACCTTTAGTTCAGCTCAACGTTAATGCCATTTTGACAATCATGGAAGGATTTGATTTTGATATGCCTGAAGTGCAGATAGATTTTGGTGAAGCTGACATAGAGATGGATCAGTATGGTGATGTTCAAGAGGAGGGAGAAGAGGAGGAAGAGGAAGAGAAGGGACGGCCCAGACGACCCCGACAGCCACAACAGCAGCGTTCTCTAAGACACATGGGAGTCCAGATTAAAGACTACTTCTGTTGCTCTGTGTTCAACACCATGTTCTGCAACTGCCTCTTCCTAGGGCTCCTGGCCCTGGTCTGCTCTTATCAGATAAGATGGCTGACATTGATTGGATCATGACATAACAAAGCACTCAGAAATAGGATGGTTTTCATGGTGAGCTGTGTATGTACAATGATGGCTCCAATCTACCTAGGCACTTTGTTATAGGTTGAAGGGTTTTAGTCCAATCAGGAATGTGACTTTTTAGGGCACCCATCCGCCATTGTGTAATTCGAGAGTTATAAGATGCGCTTTATGCAATTATTGTTGGTCTAGCATGAGTAAAATGTGACCAGTTAAGATGACATTTAAATGACATTGAAATCAGAAAAGCACAAAACCCTTTATGTCTATGTCCTTGTTTTTCACCTCTCAGGTGAGGAAGAAGATGGCGAAGAGGGACCTGAAGGGGGCGAGGCAGTGCAGTGGTCATGCTTACAGGACCAACACGGCTGCTGTGGTGGTGACCGTCTGTGGCCTGGCCATTTTCTTCCTCTGTCTATATTTTAATCAATGAGCGAGTTCAGGAAGACGCCCCAGGTGGAGAGGATAGGGTCAGAAAGAGAAAGTCAGTACACATAAATAATACTAGACTTAATAGCCAGGGATGTTAATGCTACAGGCCTATAATCATTTAGCAGAGATGGGTTTGTTGATTTAGGGATGGGTACTATAGTATAGCTTTTTCATAGCATACAGTAGGTACATGTTGTTGATCCAAAGAGGAGTGAAAGATAAAATATAAAATACCAGCCAGTTCTTCTGCACAGTGCCTTAAAACATTACCACAGATGTTGTCTGGATGGGTACATTCATGGTTAACTTGGTGTCACATGGGACATTCAAATTAATTTATAACCATTTAGTAAGCTTTACTGATTGCCTCATTACATTTTACATTTTAGTTATTTAGCAGATGCTCTTATCCAGAGCGACTTACAGTTAGTGAGTGCATACATTTTCATACTGGTCCCCCGTGGGAATCGAACCCACAACCCTGGCGTTGCAAGCGCCATGCTCTACCAACTGAGCTACACGGGACTCATCAACGTAAGAATGTATAATCATATAGCCAATCAATAGACCATGCATTGTATACATCAATACAGAGTCTGCAGAATAATACTTGTTTACTTTCCTTATGCCCATCGCTCCTCTTTCTAAGAGAGGTCTTGGTGGAACCCTGCTTGATGGTCTCTGAGCTTGGCACCCAACACAGTTTTTACTCTTTACCCTGTCAAAAAGCTTTCTGCAGAATCCATGCTCAGCAAATATTTCTGTATGATTTTACAGAATCGTAGCACTATTCTTTCAATTCAAGTAACACAACAAAACATGAAATTCTTACATTAGCTACACATAGTATTACTATATGAAATGTTGTCAAATGTCCCTTTGATATTAAATAAAATGCTTTTTCACAATTCAATGTTCCATACTGTTAAGTCACTGTTAAGTGTTAAGTCAAAGTTGGCCAATCCTCTTCTTTTGGACAGTGAAGGTTCTTATGGGCAGCTGATTTGATTAATTCAGTTAGATTAGGGCGAGAGCAAATTCCTTGTCATTATAAAAGATGATTCCTACACACAAATACTTGTACATGTTTATTGTCTTCTCTGTTCTTTCCCAAAAGAAGACATGTCACAACGTAAGGAACAACTCAGAGGCCTTATTCATGAAGCATAGACAGTGTTTCTGAGGTGGGGAGCTCTCATATTAAAGTATAAGGTTGTCTCTATCTATGTACAGAACTAAAATATGTAAAACGTTGGTCTCATGCTTCATGAGCTGAAATAAAAGATCCCAGAAATGTTCCATACACACAAACAGCTTATTTCTCTCAAATGTTGTGCAGAAATGGGTTTACATCCCTGTTAGTGAGCATTTCTCCTTTTCCAAGATAATCCATCCACCTGACAGTTGTGGAATATCAAGAAGCTAATTAAAGAGCATGATCACTACACAGGTCCACGTTGTGCTGGGGACAATAAAAGGCCACTCTAAAATGTGCAGTTTTGTCAAACAACACAATGCCACAGATGTCTCAAGTTTTGAGGGAGTGTGCAATTGGCATGCTGACTGCAGGAAGGTCCACCAGAGCTGTTGCCAGAAAATGTAATGTCCATTTCTCTACCATAAGCCACCTCCAAGGTCGTTTTAGAGAATTCAGCAGTACGTCTAACCGGCCTCACAACCACAGACAACATGTAATCACGCCAGCCCAGGACCTCCACATCCGACTTCTTCACCTTTGGGATCATCTGAGACCAGCCACCTGGACAGCTGATGAAACTGAGGAGTATTTCTGTCTGTAATAAAGCTCTTTTGTGGGAAAAGCCTCATTCTGTTTGGCTGGGCCTGGCTCCCCAGTGGGTGGGCCTATGTCCTCCCAGGCCCACCCATGGCTGCATCCCTGCCCAGTCATGTGAAATCCATAGGGCCTAATTTATTTATTTCAATTGACTAATTTCTTTATATGAACTGTGGCTCAGTAAAATCTTTGAAATTGTCGCATGTTGCGTTTATATTTTTGTTCAGTATATGTCTGAGGGGTTTTTGTACATCTCCACCACTCACATCACTGTACCCAGCATGCCCAGTAATACACAGCAGAGTCTTCTGTCTTCAGACCAGACAGTTTCGGATGTGCCATGCTTACTGAGCTGTCTTTGGTCAGTTCAATCTGTCCCTCCAGGGTTTTGGCATAGCCCACTGATCCAGTATTGGTGTTGATCCAGTCCATCCATTCTAGTTATTTCCCTGTAGGTTGGTGAATCCAGTTCATACCATAGCTTGTAAAGGTATACCCAGTTCCTCTACAGGAGAGGTTTAGAGTTTCTCCAGGCTTGTTCTGGAGTGGACTGAAGGGAATGGACTCCATACTCTGACCATATAGACCTGATGGAGAAAAAGAGAGAGAGGAAACAGTGGGAGAGGAGAAAGGAGAGAGGAAGGAATTGTAAATCCTCTTTGCTCAGCATAGGAACAGTTTATGAGAAGTAAAAGCAAGCAGAACTCACAGGGCAGACAGAGGGAGAGCAGCAGAAGGTAAAGTTTTCCCGTCATACTGAGGGTGGAGATATGAACTTAGCTGCTCCACACAAGACAACAAGACAACAAGTCAGCAGCAGAACATAAGTATATATGAACTCTGAGGGATCTGGATTTACATCATTATGTTATGGGGGAGGAGCTTATGACTTTAAGGTCAGGGGTCAATCTATGACTCATCATTAAGATCAGGTGTTGTCCTTTATCACATGACCTGACCAGGAAGAGAGTTTTTCCTGGTCAGTTCACTTAGTCAGAAGAACCTCCAGGCCTGCTCACCATACACATAACTGACTCAAGGACTGGAGGAACTGTGGGGAACAAGGATTTTCTAAATATTGATAACCTTCATGATTTAATTAAATTGTGAGTTATTTTAGATGGCAGATATAGACATCCATTTGTCAAGGAAAGACTCCTTGTTCATCATGAACGAACACATCTCAATGACATTCAACACCTCACATAGCTTGTTCTTTTTTTTTGTTTCTGCATACGTGTATATACATTGAGTGTACAACATATTATGTACACCTGTTCTTTCCATGACATAAGACTGACCAGGTGAATCCAGTTGAACGCTATGATCACTTATTGATGTCACCTGTTAAATCCACTTCAATCAGTGTAGATGAAGGGGAGGAGACAGGTTAACGAAGGAGTTTTGTGCCTTGAGCCATGGGTTGTGTATGTGTGCCATTCAGAGGGTGAATGGGCAAGACAAAAGATTTGTGCTTTTGAACGGGGTACGGTAGTAGGTACTCGGAGCACCAGTTTGTGTCAAAAACGGAAACGCTGCAGAGTTTTTCACACACAACAGTTTCCCATGTTGTAGCCACCTTGTAGAGTCCATGCCCCAATGAATTGAGGCTGTTCTAAGGGCAAAAGGAGGGGTGCAACTCAATATTAGGAAGGTGTTCTTAATGTTTTGTACACTCAGTGTAGATGATGTAATTAAGCAATAAGGCACAAGAGGCCGTGCTATGTGCTGAATACTGTCAAAGGTAAATGCCGTTGTTCAGCCCGACGCAATAGCCCATACGTTGGTAACGCCTGTCAAATCTTACGCCTGGATAGGTCTCGGAGCTCTACAGACAATTCCTTCGACCTCATGGCTTGGTTTTTGCTCTGACATGCACTGTCACCTGTGGGACCGTATATAGACAGGTATGTGCCTTTCCAAAACATGTCCAATCAATTGAATTTACCACAGGTGGACTCCAATCAAGTTGTAGAAACATCTCAAGGATGATCAATGGAAAGAGGATGCACCTGAGCTTAATTTCGAGTCTCATAGCAAAGGGTCTGAATACTTACGTAAATGGCATTTCTGTTTTTGATAAATCTGCTAACAATTCTAAAAACCTATTTTTGCTTTGTCATTATGGGATATTGTGTGTAGATTGATGAGAAATTGTATTTATTTAATCAATTTTACAATAAGGCTGTAACGTAACAAAATGTGGAAAAAGTCAATGGGTCTGAATAATTTCCGAATGCACTGTGATTACACAGACTTGGGAGACTGAATTTGCATGACAACCATGGTTGGGTGGTAGCATGTCCCATGCATATAAAAGAGGTTTCAAGCCAATCATTAAATTAAAGACAAAGCCAGACATCAGTGATCACTGTTAATCAGAAAACATTTTCTGTATTGTTTAAACAGTAAAGTCATTGTTCTGTTGTGTATTTTACAACAAGGAACATAAAGAACAGTCATTCAATAATTTATATTAAATCATATTGCATTTTGATACTTATCACAACAATATCACAAACATTCAAACAAGTGGCGCCTGAAAGAAATTGCGGTATCTTGTCACATGTTGTCAGCATAGGCTCGAATCCGGCCTACTGCCCTTTGACACAACCTCTATCTTTTATCACTGTCATCCTCTCTCTCTCTCTATCTGTTCAATAGTCAGAAAATTTTATTAAACACATAAAACAAGATACCAAAAAAAATTACTATTCACAAAATGTGTTTCCATTGTTTCAACGTCACATGGTCAGCAACTGTCACCAAACTACTTGCCTTAGATGGCTACCGACTGGGCACACTACGTCGTTTCAACGTGGATAATTGGGTAATATTTGGTTGAGACGTTGATCAATGAGATTACAACCTATATGGACCTCCTCAAAAAGACAGCCAAAAGTTAGTTGGATTTCCAATGTGTAATCACTATTCTTTCAACCATCTAAAAGCACAACCGAATTCCAGTTGAAAAACAATGTCATATTTTTGGTTTGGTTGTCACCCAAATGGGTATCACTGCTCTTTCAACCATTCAAAATCAAAGCAAAGTTCAAATGGGAATACAATGTCAGACATTATGTTTATTTATACAACAGATGAATATGATATCTCTGTGCTTCATCTAATAGCAGAATCAAATGTCCTGGATGGCAGTTGAGATTACATTAAAAGTGCATGGTGCAAGTGAACAATGCTGTTGAAGATTTTGCACAGGTTATTACAGCAATTGTTAAGATCTCCACAGACCTGCGATGACCTATGCATGCTATCTTGAACATGCATGCTTTATATGATTACATAAGAAGAAATGTATAGTTACAGTAACCTCAAAATGTGGCCAGATTTAATTATGTATTTTATCAACAATAGAAAACATACACATACAAACAACGACATCATACAAACATCAACTACATCACACCTGCCCAGACCCACTAGCCCTCACCGCTATCTCCAGCTCCCGGGTCACTTTCTGCCACAGGGCCTCAAACTTCACGATTCTGTATCTCTCCGTTGCCCAGGCACCTTCCATTTTTAGATAGTAATACATTTGACCTTTCCATTGCGTGAACGACGGACGATTGGTTGATTTCCAGTTTTTAAGTATAAGTATTATTTTTTTCAACCCACCAGACAGACTCATTAAAAGTACATTTACAGTGTAATACTTCTGACAGCCATCTTTTCAACTCTGACCATAACTTTTGGACTTTATAAAATTCCCAGAAGTCATGAATTATTGAGTAATTGTTATTTTTACACTTCATATATGACTCTGCCTGTGCTGTAGAATTTGTGAATGTTGTCTCTTGTATATTAAATTCTAAACATTAGTTTATATTGGATTAAGCATACATTTGCGATAACTGTAATCTTGTTAGTTATGTTTCAACATACCCTCCATCTTGTGCCAATATCAGTTATTTTAAAATCTTGGTTCCAATCATTTATATTTCTTTGTAAGAGATTGTCAATTGGATAGGCTCTCTGCAAAGTTTTGTATAGCTTACCAATCATATGAAAGTATGTTCACATTTCATTTGCTCTGTTAAACCTAACCTATGGAATGACTTTGATAGCAATAGTGCATCTATTTCGTTTTTAAATGTGTTACTGCACTTTTACAATGACATATTGGTTATGTTTTGGGGTTAATCAAGATATTGTATCAGGGAAATTGATTTATCAGAGTACAGGTGCATCCTGGGGTAGAAGTCATGCTTGGGTAGCTTTGAACTACTGCGCCCAACACTCATTTTGATAGACACGCCTCATAAAAACCATTCTTAAACTCTATTCCCTATATATAATTATAATCAATACATACTAAAGTATTTAGGGGGAGGTGCCCTGGACAGCTATGAGAAACCACATAGAGCAATTTGTTATTTTAGTTAAGGACTCATTGTTTAATGCAAATCTTGAAAAGTGTGTTATATTTATTACAAACACAAACCATGAATATGGTGTGTCAATAAAATTGTGTGTGATGAGTAGCAGTGAATGGCTGAAAATATGTAATAATATAAGTAATACAACTGTTAACATGGTCTATCAAATAAATGAAACCGTGATTAAATTGTCTGATTCTTTTGATCAACCTCACCATTTAATCAAACAAAATGCTAATCGTGTTCATGTGGTTGAAACATTGCATGGTTACCAGCCACCAGCTGGCTTATGCAAAAAAGCTTTTTAGGCAGTTTCTCCTCAGCTGAAACAGGGTAGTGAGAATTAGATCATGAAAGTGTGTAGGGACCATCCCTGCAGTCCCTGGGTTACTTATCTGCTTTAACTATCTATCTGAATCATCACAGAGGCTAAACTGGGACCCTGAAACACCCAGGTGACAGATTGGAGTTCACCAAACGTGGTGCCACTCAGCTGTGAGGGTCATAGAGGGGAAGAGAGAGGGGTGGGGTGTGTGAGAGAAACAGACACAACTCATAAAAGGAGAGCAGGGCCGGTGTGGAAAGGAATGGATTATCAAACATAAACCCTTAGACTATGGAATGGATGCATTAATAGTTACTTCTCATACAGTTTGACCAAAATGATGGAACATATGGTGTTTCTGTGATTGAAAGCATAATAATTATGACAAAAGTAACTATAAATATGTTAATTCCATACTCTAAGTATGTATGATTAAATAGTCAGTTTATATTGATATATTCTGTCAATTTGGTCAGAATCTGTGACTATCCTATTTGGCTGCTTGTACATTTTACCCCTTAAAAATGACATTAAAGTCACTATGTTGTTAGAGGAGTCTAAAGTGAGGTTGAAATTGTTTTTCAGCAAATTCTTGTAGGATGTGACTCTAGTATATATGCTTCCAATCCGCTCCAGTGCTTTCCCTGCAGGCTGTCGAATCCAAGATGTGTACAGAGTCCTACAAATTATGAGACCTTACAGGAGATGATCAGTGGGTGACCTGGCTGGACAGTCATAGAGGCTTGCTGAGTGAGTTCTTCACAGTAAACACCTGTGGACAAAGCATTTAAAATATAACTCACTACAAATAAAATCATATTCAAGTTTTAACAAAACCAAAGCCATCGCTTATTGTGCTATCTTTCCCCCAAATCCAGAGAGACTCACAGGAGGGAGCTGCAGCAACAATGCAGGGAACATGGTTTGTGTTGAAGCTGTACTGGTGGGAGCTGCTCTTCTCTACTCTCCAGGACTCAGAGGGACGTACTAGGACAGACATATAGAGCTTGTTTATATAAGGGAGAGAGAGAGAGAGAGAGAGAGAGAGAGAGAGAGAGAGGGGGGGGTAAGATTACATTTGCATAATGAAGATAATCATGTATAAAAGGACTGGGAATATCATTGCAAAATGGGGGGAAATTATATGATAATGTGTCAGTTTTTGACACTACACTTATAGGAGATATGGGAGATATGTAGTAACTCCTTAGAATGGTTAAACATTCTTTATGGAACTCAAAGGACATGGGTGATTATTATTGGGAATCCTGGCCGTGTCCACCTTTCTCTGAGGGTGTTTCAAGGGGGAGTGGGATATGACAAAAACACATTTCCAATACAGTAGGACAAATATAAGCACCACCTAATCATTACTATTATAAATCATATACTGTATGTATGTATGTATGCGTTTTAAGTATGGCTGAGCTTGTGCTGTTAAACCATTAATCGGAAAGAAAAAAATAGGTTGTCTGTGCTGAATGGGGAAGTGGATTTTGTACAGCTCTCCCACCACTCTCTCTCACTGTGTGTACCGGGCACAGTAATACACTGCTGTGTCATCACTCTACAGGCTGTTCATCTGTAGGTACAGCTTACTGCTGGAGTCATCTCTGGAGATGGTGAATCTACCCTGGACTGACTCGGAGTCGTAAGCAGTAGTACTATGACTATAAGCAATCCACTCCAGTCCTTTCCCAGGAGCCTGTCTGATTCCATTGCTACTGAATGTGTAGCCAGAAGATGTCAGTTTGTGAGATTCTCCAGGTTTTTTAACCACTGATCCAGACTCAGTCAGTGTCTGACTCTGAGCTCATGCTGAAATACAAAGAATGTTGAAGAGGGTGTTGAAGCTGAAGCTAAAAGCTAATGTGTCCATTTATTTCCTTGATATGCTTATAATTAGGCTGCAAATCATCACCTGTTAGATAGACTGTCAGTAAGAGTATTCATGTGGTAGGAAACATGGTGATCTGTGTAGTTCTCTAAAGGTAGTTGAAACAGTCCTCAGCAGAAACAGCCTTCAACAGAGACATTAATAAAGATGGAGGACTGGAGAGTTTTGCATGAGCTCCTCCTCACTGGGAGGACCAATCACAAGAGGATTTGATCAATGCTCACAGTTCACCTGCTAGGCCATATTTTGATTGCCTGATGACTCAGACTGAATTTAATTACGCTGCTCTATGGATCACTACATAAGTTCCGTTGGAATATGCCATCCTAAAAGTTGTTTGTGTGACGTCAAAATGAGGGGTGTTGTACAAAACAAATTGATCAGCTATTGGATCATTTCAAACAAATCGAACCAATCAGAGTATCAAAGTTGATAACGTCATCATGTAGGCCGGCTCTGGCCCAACCCATCAGTTTCTGGAACCAATCAGACCGGTTTGAACGTGTTAACATTCGAGAAGGCATCGGGGAGGAGAGCAAATCCAGATTCTTCTTGGAGAATAAACATCAGTAGGTGTGGTGTTTGGCCAGAGCGATGTGGATAGGTAGCCAGGCAAATATTGAGATGCTCTGTTATGAAAAATATTTTGTTTGTATGTCTTAATCTTTATTTTACTGGGACACGCTCTCATTTACAACACAGACATGTGGAAGATATGCAATGACAAACTATTGATTAGTTAGTTATTGGAGTGGATACATTTTCAGTACCATCTGTTACTGAAGTGTACCAGAGGGAAACCATGTCCTCTGAATCAACCCTTGAAAAATGTGTGGGATGCTTTTCAATACAGGGCAAATCCTTCATTTAGCCTGCCCTCTAGAGCGTGAAATTTAAACTGCAGGTCACATCTCCGGTCTTCAGCTTCCATGTTCCATTCAGTGTGTCCCCAGAGAATTGGTTTTAGTACAGGTCTGCTGCTGGTTTGTATCACTGTGGGAGACGAGCACAATAATACACAGCCAAGTCTTCAGTCTGGAAGTTCTTCCCTTGTAGAATTAGGGCGTATTTGGTCTAACATATAGTACATAGAGAGACTATTTATAAAATGGAGAGCTAGAGAGGGGAGGAGCTGAGCATAGTGCAATTTGCATCAGGAAATGAGGAAGGTATGGAAGGGAATCCCAGATTGTAATACTCCATTATACAGAAAAACCTTTTGCCAATATGTTTTCATCACAACACATGAGTGTAAGTACTAGCAGGCTAGTCTCCATTGCTTCCCCAACATGGAAATAGATGATAATAATAGATGATGCTGTATGTCACCAGTGATAAGTATGGGTTCCTTACAGTGCCTGCTTGTGGACAGTTAAAAACAACGTGTTGCTGGAAGTGTATCTGGTGATGCTGAACTTGTTTTTTAGTGAATTTTTGTCCAGGCTGTTCATCTGTAGGTACAGCTTACTGCTGGAGTCATCTCTGGAGATGGTGAATCTACCCTGGACTGACTCGGAGTAGTATGTAGTAGTACTATAACTATAAGCAATCCACTCCAGTCTTTTCCCTTTAGTTTGTCTGATCCAGCTCATTCCATAGCTACTGAATGTGAACCCAGAGACTGTACAGGTCAGTTTGTGGGATAATCCATGCTTTTTAACCACTGGTCCAGACTCAGTCAGTGTCTGACCATGAACACCTGTTGAAAGAAATCACAGATTTTTGTCACACCCTGGCTCGGGGACTCATTATGTTGAGCCAGGGTGTGTTCATTCTATGTTTTCTGTTTCTTTGGTGGGTGTTCTAGGTTGTCAATTTTCTATGTTTGCCGGTGTGACTCCCAATCAGAGGCAAACGAGTGTCAGCTGTCGGCTGTTTGTCTCTGATTGGGAGCCATATTTAATCTGTCTGTTTTTCTTTCGGGTTGTGGGATTTTGTTCGTGTGGTTTCGTGTTGTACCCTAGACGTCACGCATTCGTTGTTTATTGTTTTGTATTTTGAGTGTGGTGCTTTACTAATTAAAGTAAATATGTTCGCTCGCAACGCTGCGCCTTGGTCTCCCTCATTAGACGATCGTGACAGAAAATCCCACCAAGACCAGACCAAGCAGCGTGTCCAGGAGCCATCGCTAATAGATCTCCGTGGCAGCTTCGACTGGGGCAAGCCCATTGAGGAGCTGAGTGAAGAGGGTTGGAGACAGAGGAGCGAGAAGTGGGAGAGAATGTTGGAGGCCTGGTCCACGGGGAGGAGAGACCCCAGAACATTTTTTAGGGGGGCTCACGACGTCGGGGCAGCAGGAGGCCGCTATGGAGCGGTCCAGCGGGGTTGCAGAGGAGGCCGCCAGGTTACGGGGGCCACTGGTAGAAGAGGGGATGGAAGGTGTAGAGGCACGGCGAGAGGTACTGGCGTGTGTTGCCAGTCCGGTCCGGCCCGTTCCAGATCCCGGTGTAGAGCCAGTGGTGTGTGTCCCCAGTACGGTCCGGTCTATTCCTGCTCCCCGCACCAAACCTACGGTGTGCGTCGACAGCCCAGCCCGGCCCGTTCCTGCGCTCCGCACCGAGTCTGTGGTGCGCGTCGCCAGCCCAGTCCGGCCCATCCAAGCTTCTCGCATAAAGCCTACGGTGTGCGTCGCCAGCCCAGCCCGGCCTGTTCCTGCTCCACGCACAAAGCCTACGGTGTGCGTCGCCAGCCCAGCCCGGCCTGTTCCTGCTCCACGCACAAAGCCTACGGGGTGCGTCGCCAGCCCAGCCCGGCCTGTCCCTGCTCCACGCACAAAGCCTACGGTGTGCGTCGCCAGCCCGACCCGGCCTGTTCCTGCTCCACGCACAAAGCCTACGGGGTGCGTCGCCAGCCCAGCCCGGCCTGTCCCTGCTCCACGCACAAAGCCTACGGTGTGCGTCGCCAGCCCGACCCGGCCTGTTCCTGCTACTCGCACCAAGCCAGGGGTGCGAGTCGTCAGCCTGGTCCAGCCTGTTCCTGCCACTCGCACCAAGTCAGGGGTGCGAGTCGCCAGCCTGGTCCAACCCGTTCCTGCCACTCGCACCAAGCCAGGGGTGCGAGTCGTCAGCCTGGTTCAGCCGTTCCTGCTACTCGCACCAAGCCAGGGGTACGAGTCGTCAGCCTGGTCCAGCCCGTTCCTGCTACTCGCACCAAGCCAGGGATGCGAGTCGTCAGCCCTGTCCGGCTCGTTCCTGCTCTCCGCACCAAGTCTGTGGTGCGCGTCGCCAGCCCATTACGGTCCATTCCTGCTCCACGCACCAAGCCAGGGGTGTGTATCGTTAGCCCGGTCCGGTCCGTTCCTGTTCCACGCACCAGGCCAGGGGCGCGTGTCGTCAGTCCGGCTCCGGCCAGCGGGGCTAGACAGGACCAGGGGTACTTTGGGGGGTTGGAGAGGAAGTGGGGATCTAGCCCAGAGCCGGAGCCGCCGCCGAGGAATGCCCACCCAGCCCTCCCCTGTTTTTGTTCGTATTTAGGCGCGGTCGCAGTCCGCGCCTTTAGGGGGGGGTACTGTCACACCCTGGCTCGGGGACTCATTATGTTGAGCCAGGGTGTGTTCATTCTATGTTTTCTGTTTCTTTGGTGGGTGTTCTAGGTTGTCAATTTTCTATGTTTGCCGGTGTGACTCCCAATCAGAGGCAAACGAGTGTCAGCTGTCGGCTGTTTGTCTCTGATTGGGAGCCATATTTAATCTGTCTGTTTTTCTTTCGGGTTGTGGGATTTTGTTCGTGTGGTTTCGTATTGTACCCTAGACGTCACGCATTCATTGTTTATTGTTTTGTATTTTGAGTGTGGTGCTTTACTAATTAAAGTAAATATGTTCGCTCGCAACGCTGCGCCTTGGTCTCCCTCATTAGACGATCGTGACAATTTTGTCAAAACAGAATCTGAAACCTATTGTGTCAATTTATTCACCAGAACGTTTTGAAAAATTCATAGTCCATAAACTTTTAAAAATCCCGAAAAACTCACTGGAGGCAGCTGCCAGCAGCCAAAGAAGATGCAGGGAACATGTTTTACGTTGAAGCTGAACTGGCGGGAACTGGTCTTCTCTACTCTCTAGGACTCTGAGGGCCTCTAAGGATAGACAGACGCTGTTTAAGAAGGGAAAGAACCAGAGGGTGGGTTTGCGTTGACGTAGAGATGGAGGTATTCAGAAAATAATCATTTATTAACTATATACCTTTCTTGTGGATAAGTGTATTTCGTAAAGTTTGATGACAGGAGTTATGTGTAAGTTGACAATCACCTTTATTAAACTGTTTTCCACTGTGACAGTTTCTGAGGTTATAAAATAATGAAGTGGAGGTTTGTGTCATGTTTTATTGTTTTTTATAAACTGGGTGGTTTGATGCCTGAATGCTGATTGGCTGAAAGCCGTGGTATATGAGACCTTATACCACGGCTATGACAAAACATACATTTTTACTGTCCTAATTACGTTGGTAACCAGTTTGTACTCCGCGTTGCGTCGTGCATACAGCCCTTAGCCATGGTATATTGGCCATATACCACACCCCCTCGTGCTTTATTGCTTAAACATTGCATGCTTGTCATATGTTATCTAATGAACTTGTTCTTCAGGGAGACTTTGTGGTGTGTGCCTCCAGTATATTTCATTCCAATCCACTCCAGTGTTTCCCCTGCAGACTGTTGAATCCAAGCTGTCCAAGTGCCAGTAACTAAGTATGATGGCTTACAAGAGATGGTCATTGGTTGAGCTGGCTGGACAGTCATAGAGGCTGGCTGAGTGAGTTCAAGGCTGATCACACCTGTGAAAAACAGTAATGAACAATATTAATAACATCTCACAATAACAAAAAAAGTTTGTTGTGTTTTCCCCCAAACCCAGACTCACAGGAGACAGCTGCCAGCAGCAGCAGAGATGCAGGGAACATGGTTTGTGTTGAAGCTGAACTGATGGGAGCTGCTCTTCTCTACTCTCCAGGACTCCGAGGGATGTGCTAGGACTCTCAGATACAGAGAGGTTTTATATAGGAGGTAGAGGGAGAGAAAGGAAGATGGGGGAATAGGGGAAATTTGCATAGGTATTTGACGGATATATAACATGAATGGGAATATCAGTGTGAAAATGTTTTATTTAATAACTGTGCAAGCTTGAAATACTCTAATGTATTGTCAATGTAAAGAGCGGACTGATACCGGTGACTAATTTGCAAGACTGTGTTACAATAAGCCATACAGGACATATTTGCCAATATTGTTGCATTATAACACAGGATTAGTTGTACTGGATCTATAATGTAGGTACACAGATCTAGAGACAAATTTAAGTAATCAAGGTGCATTCAATACCGCCTTGCACACTCTTGCCTGCATCTAGATGATCTGCGGTGCAATGATTAGACCCAATGGAACATTTTGCAACTAAAGCAAGAGTTTCTATTGGACAATTTCATCTAGGTCCCTCCCCGTTTCATTCCATTTGCTTCCGTTTAGAAACCGTTCTGCAAAAAAAATCAGCAGAATGAATACACCCCTGATCACCCGCACACACAGTTCACTTTCATAGCAGCCACATACAGCATCATCACTTTGCTCTACGCAAGTTTATTTGGGTCTCATGTCCTTATTATGGTCCACTGATATATGTTTGTGTGTGTGTGCGTGCGTGTGTACATGTATGTGTGTGTGTGTGTGTGTGTGTGTGTGTGTGTGTGTGTGTGTGTGTGTGTGTGTGTGTGTGTGTGTGTGTGTGTGTGTACCTGTGCTTGACTGAGTACATCATTACTCTACCAGATGGTTTTACTATGGCTATTCTCATTAGTTAACCATAGTGAGTCTCTAACACAGTAATACACTGCTGTCCTTCGATGCAGTGAATCAGCCCTGTACTACCGGGGCATTGCTCTTGCTACTGTCAATAGTACAGTCATTCAGAGTGAATCCACTGCAGACACATGAGAGTTTAAGGGATCCTGCGGGGGTCCCCTGGACTGTCTGTTCAGCCTGTGTGAGTACGACCTGACAGTGGACACCTGAGTAGGGAGAAGAATGACAGGTCAGATTAATCACATCAGTATCACAGCAACACAAGTTATACTGACCAGACTACAGTCAGGAACTCACAGGAGGCAGCTGCCAGTAGCAGCAGCAGAGATGCAGGGAACATGGTTTGTGTTGATGCTGAACTGGTGGGAGCTGTTCTTCTCTACTCTCAGGACTCAGAGGGACGTACTAGAACTCAGATACAGAGAGGTTTTATATAGGAGGAGGTAGAGGGAGAGAAAGGAAGAGGGGCTAGGTGACATATGCATAGGTAGTTGACTCATATATGAAATTAATGGGAGTATCAGTGGTAAAAAAATATATTTAATAACTGTACAAGCTATAAATATTATAATTGTTACGTTCCTTAGCAGGAAACCAAAAATAATTGCTCAAACAGAAGGGGGAACTAACAAAGAGTCACTGACAACAACCAAAATGAAAGAGGTGGGTTTTAGGAGGGGTTCTGAAAGACACTCATGGGGGTCTCCACTGAAAGTTGACTAGCAAGAACAACTGGGACCTAAAAGACACCCACCATGAGAGCCCACTTAATTTGCCCAAGAAGAGGCAAACAAAAGAAAAACCCAAACCAAAGTTAAAGACAGGAAGCAAAACATAAAGTGGAGCTAAACGAAAACCCTAAAGGAAGCGCCACCTAAAGGTGTTAACTCTCCACATCTCTCAAGACGACTGGCGCACCTGGCCAGCCACTCTTAAATATCACCTGGGCCAGCACAGGTGAAACACCTTCAGACTAACCAGATGGACAAGCCAGCATATGTGTAACAAATACTGACTAACAAGGTGACACCAATCAGTGCGCCTCATGTGCTAACGTCCAACCTCAAAATATAAATGGAAAAACCAAAGCTTCTAACATAATGTATTGTCCATGTAAAAAGCCAGACTTATACTGGAGGATAATGTTAAGCGGGACTGGGATCCAATTAACTTTACACTCTGCTAAAATTTTTGTATCATAACCCAGGAGTGTCAATGATCCCCAGTTTTTTTATATTAAGTTACATATATTTTTATTTATAACTGTCACACCCTGATCTGTTTCACCAGGTGTCTCCTATTTTCCCCATTATCCCCTGTGTATTTATACCTGTGTTTTCTGTTTGTCTGTTGCCAGTTTGTCAGGTCTTACCAGCTTGTTTTTCGGTTTCTCTAGTGCTTGTTTTCTAGTCTTCCCGGTTCCGACCTTTCTGCCTGCCCTGACCCTGACCCTGACCCTGAGCCTGCCTGCCGTTCTGTCCCTTTTTGACTGCCTTGGACTACAAACCTCTGCCTGCCCTCAAATTGCCCTTTTGCCTGCTCCTTGGTTATAATAAATATTCTGAGAACCGAACCATCAGATCATGGGTCATATCCTGAGTCGTGATAGGACGAACTAGCCATGACAACCCAGCAGACTCAGACCAGCTCCACAACACTGTCTCCCTTCAAGGAGCCACCACTGGATGACACAAGGAGCTACTTCAGAACTTTATGGAGGGACTCCATACCTTGGAGGAACGCCATGACCATATGTTCAACTCATTACTGGAGCAAGCCACAACGGAAACGTCCCGGACGCTCAGTAATCTCGCTACTAGCGATGCTTCTCCCCAGCCTACCCCGGCTTCCCGAGAACCCCCGCTTACTTCCTCTGGAGCGCTACGCTGGAGATCCTGGAACCTGCAGGGTGTTTCTCTCCCAGTGCTCCCTCATCTTTGAGCTACAGCCCTTATCGTTTCCTTCGGCTCGGTCAAAGATAGCGTATCTTATAACGCTGATGTCTGGAAGGGCGCTCGCTTGGGCTGCAGCGGCGTGAGATCAACAATCCGCCGTTTGCCTTAGTCTGGAAGATTTCGTGGCGGAGGTAAGGAAGGTGTTCGATTCCCCGGTATCTGGGAGAGAGTTCACGGAAGAGTTTTGATGTCTGCCACACCCCCTTTGAAGCAGTTGTTTTCTAGAAGGAGAAATGCATGCAAACATTTAAAAACGATATGCTACTTCTCCCTTTATCTATAAAATATCATGCACAACTAGCTAAATTAATTTTATCACTTTACACATTTATTTTGGGATACCACCCCTGTAAAAGTAATTTGCCTGAAGCGCGAGTGGAGAGAGTAATTTCATACAAGCACATTTTCGTCCACGTTCCTTCTCCTCACCACCTCTCCTCGATTACCTTTATAAAAACAAGAATGACCCACTTTGTGTATGTTGTCAAATGTTGCTTTGTTATTAAATTAAAATGCATTTTTACAATTCAGAGGTTGTTGTTTAAGCGTTGTGAACAAGTTCAATATGTAATATGCTGGGTGTGCAGGCTTTTGCACTAGCCTTACACAAACAGATCTGACATCACAGTCAAGGCCCTTATGCAGTGTCACCTCTAGCCTTTTGGGGACCCTAAGCCAGATATGGTGGTCCCCCCCACCCTGCAATTCTACACATTTTGCCATGGGTTGAAGAGAAAGTGTTACAGTTTTAAAGCACATTTTCCTTAAACCTTCACATTTTGCCATGACTTATGACATGTTTATATGATATCTGTATGATAGTGACTAACAAAATGAATGGGGGCCCCTTGGGGATCAGGGACCCTGAGCGCATGCCCTGCTACACGGTCAGTAATTTGGTTATGATAGCTGGTTAGATTACCTTACCTAGCAATAAAAAACTGCTATCTGACATGGGCTTATTGAGTGACTGACATAACAAGTAACATGCCCTAACACATTTACTAAAAACTGGTCTGGGGCCCCTAGCGGCCGAATAGTCTGCGTATAGGAAAAGGAATCTCTGTCCTTATAGTCAACTGATTTTATTTAGGTGTATTTGATCAGGTGTGTTAATAAAATCCTGGTCATTGTAAAAGATGACTCCTACACATGACCTGTGCATGTTTATTGTCGTCTTTTCCTAACCTTTCTCAAAAGAATATCAAGAAAAAGTCAAGGCCCTATTCATGAAGCATAAACAGTGTTTCTGAGGTAAGGACATCTCCTATTAAAGCATACAGTTGTTTACCCCAGATGTTTGCAGAGGAGGGTTAGTGAAGTGTGTCAGGGGAGTACAACAGTGTGTATATGCTCCACACCCTGTCTCTATCTATGTGTTATGATGATTTGTGATACAAGATTCATTAATGTATGTAGAACGCATAAGCTGTATGTGGGACAGAAGACAAGGACAAGCCATGTGATATTGGTGTCACGGGTTGGAAACAGAAGGTCAGTGTGCCAAGATAGATTGGGGGCCACTGTTGCTAATCTTAGGAGGGGTGTGTGATGGAATGGCCTGGCTAGGGTGCCACACGATACCAAGTAGGTGGATGATATGGTGGTGGATGAGTGACACTCAATGATGGTTAGCAACTGTGTGGGACAGAAGTAGATTGGACGGGCATTATATAAACTGAGAGATTTTGTATGGAAGTAATTCAGATGACAGGAGGCTATGTCCGTACCCCCTGTCATTGAATCCAATATTGAAACCATTAAATAATAACTGAATCAAATCTCCATCTGTGTAACATACTCTCTTGCATCCAGAACTTCTCACTACCAGAAACTCATCATAACACTAAGTCTGAGGGGTTTTGATACAGCTCCACCACACATTAAAATCACTGTACCCAGCATGCCCAGTAATACACAGCAGAGTCCTCTGCCTTCAGACCAGACAGTTTCACATGTGTCATGCTCACTGAGCTGTCTTTGGTCAGTTCAATCTGTCCCTCCAGGGTTTTGGCATAGCCCACTGCTCCAGTATTGGTGTTGATCCAGCCCATCCATTCCAGTGGCTTCCCTGTAGGTTGGTGAATCCAGTTCGTACCATATGTTGTAAAGGTATGCCCAGTTCCTCTGCAAGAGTGGTTGAGAGTTTCTCCAGGCTTGTTCTGGAGTGGACTGGAGGGAATGGACACCATAGTCTGACTATTTAAACCTGAAGGAGAGAAAGAGAGAGAGGAAACAGAGGGAGATGAGAAAGGAGAGAGGGTGGAATATTGAGGGAAAACATGAAGGTGCAATGGAGCTAGAGATTACAATGGGAAACTGTTATTGTAAGGACAGTTGATAAGGAGTAAAAGCAAGCAGAACTCACAGGGCAGACAGAGAGAGAGCAGCAGAAGGTAGAGTTTTCCTGTCATACTGAGGGTGGATAAATGAACTCAGCTGCTCCACACAAGACAACAAGACATCAAGTCAGCAGCAGAACATAAGTATATATGAACTCTGAGGGATCTGGATTTACATCATGATGTCATGGGGGAGGGGTTGATGACTCTGAGGTCAGGGTTCAGTCAATGATTCATCATAATGGGCAGGAGATTGACCTATCACATGACCTCGGAGTCATCAACCCCTCCTTAGAATGGTTAAACATTATTTTAAATGACATGGGTGCTTATTATTGGTAATTCACACTCTCTGAGGGTGTTTCAAGGGGAGTGGGATTTGACAAAAACACATTTCCAATACAGTAGGACAAATATAAGCACCACCTAATCATTACTATTATAAATAATATACTGTATGTATGTATGTATGTATGCGTTTTAAGTATGGCAGATCTTGTGCTGTTAAACAATTAATCGGAAAGAACACATTTGGTTGTCTGTGCTGAATGAGGAAGTGGTTTTTGTGCAGCTCTCCCACCACTCTCTCTCACTGTGTGTGCCGGGCACAGTAATACACTGCTGTGTCCCCGCTCTTCAGACTGTTCATGTGTAGGAACAGCTTACTAATGGAGTCATCTTTGGAGAGGGTGAATCTACCCTGCACTGACGGGGAGTAATATGGACTGTTACTATAGATGCTAGCAACAAAGTCAAGTCCTTTCCCAGGAGCCTGTCTGATCCAACCCATCCTATAGCTACTAAATGTGAACCCAGAGGCTGTACAAGTCAGTGTGTGGGATTCTCCAGGCTTTTTAAGCACTGGTGCAGACTCAGTCAGTGTCTGACCATGAACACCTGTGGAAATAGAGAGTATAGATATTTTCAAAGTTGAAACTAAAACCTGATGTCAATGTGTTTATTTGATAAACAGCATAATTAAACTTATTATATCCTCACCTGTTAGATAGACTGTCAGTAAGAGTATTCCTGTGGTAGGAAACATGGTGATCTGTTTAGTTCTCTAAAGGTAGTTGAAATAGTCCTCAGCAGAAACAGCCTTCAACAGAGACATTAATAAAGATGGAGGACTGGAGAGTTTTGCATGAGCTCCTCCTCACTGGGAGGACCAATCACAAGAGGCTTTGAAAACTACCCATAATTCACCTAGTAGGCCATAATGATATGTGCTGCTATGATAAAAACTGCTGTTTGTGTTCATATTTATGGTATATCTATTTTATCAGGTAGATTGATGGAGAATACATTTCCCATTTACAACACAAACCCTGAGGAAGAGTTGTCAGGACAGTTTGAGAATGAATGTACTAATTATTACTCATGACAGTAGAGTAATATTGGTACAAGCTTGTCATCATGTTGTCAAAGTAAGACCAAAGACCAACCATAACCTCAATCAATCCCGCAACATTTATTAGTTTTTTAATACATGTTTAATATTGAGTGTATTGCGTTATATCTGTATCTGTTCTTCTACTACAGTACGCCTATGTTATGACTAGTGACTGATATTACATCTAGTTCATACAGTCATCAGATCATAGTAGGATTTATTTCATGTAAAGGCTAAGATTGCCCACTCCTGGTGGGTACATATAATTCCAACCGTTTATGGGGTGGGTGAGTTTCTGCACAGCTCTGGTGCTGGTTTGTATCACTGTGGGTAGCAAGCACAATAATAAACAGCTGTGTTTTCAGCCTGCAGACTGGTGATGTCTAAGTACAGTACATTACTACTGTCTCTGGAGATAGTGAATCTGCTCTTAAAAGAGGCCCCAGAGTTGATGGATCCACTGGCCCAGATGATCCCAATCCATTCCAGTGTTTTCCCTGGCTGCTGTCGTATCCAACCTGTACCATAGTCTGTCAGGGCATAGCCAGAGACTTGGCAAGATAGTTTCACTGACTCTCCATGAGCTTTGAGTTGAGCAGGGGAGGAGGTCAAACTAATGCTGTGTATTTCTGAATTAGAGCAGGGAGAAGAGAGACAGGAAACTTAACCTGACGAAAGATAATAAATTACTTTTTCCAGCTATCTACATCTTTATATGAAAATTAACACTACAAACACATGGGCAAAAACAACCTTATTTACTAGATATTCTCTCCCATCTTGTTTTGTAATCTGTATTTGAAGAGATGAAAATGACCCTACTTACATGGCAGGAAGGCCAGGAGGAGGAGAGACGTAAGAAACATGTTTCTCTGTTGAATGGCAGACAGTGTCTGTCTGGTTACTAACATACAGGGTGGTTGCAGTGATGAAGGTTGTGTCTGTGTGTGTCTGTGTGTGGCTGCCCCTCAGAGCTGGTCATTCATAAATACAGTTTATAGCAGAGGGTATTATTTGCATATTGTCCGTCTTTCATTGACAGAGTAAACAGGAGTCAATATTGAGACATCAACCTAGGATCCGTAAATATGTATATGCTGCACAGCTTTCCATGCATACATACATGACTAACTCTACTATGCTTACAGTAGGAAACTCTGAGTGATCGAAATCAGATACAACCTATTCTACAGTGATCATGGCGGATATAGACCTTAGTATTAATAAAGTAGCTATCTATTACGTCAGGAGATCGAAGGTCGAAACCACCACCTACCCCACAGCAGCACTACCATAGAACTCATGGTGTCATGTTCTAGGTCAAATAGTTAGTTAGCTCAATGTGTCATTACCACAGATGTTGTCTGGATGGGTACATTCATGGTTAACCTAGTGCCACATGGGACATTCAAATTAATTTATTACCATTTAGGAAGCTTTACTGATTGCCTCATCAACGTAATAATGTATAATCATATAGCCTATGAATAGACCATGCATTGCATACATCAATACAGAGTCTGCAGAATAATACTTGTTTACTTTCCATATACCCATCGCTCCTCTTTCTAAGAGTCGTCTTGGTGGAACCCTGCTTGGTGGTCTCTGAGCTTGGCACCCAACACAGTTTTTACTCTTTACCCTGTCAAAAAGCTTTCTGCAGAATCCATGCTCAGCAAATATTTCTGTGTGATTTTACAGAATCGTAGCACTATTCTTTCAATTCGAGTAACACAACAAAAAATGAAATTCTTACATTAGCTACACATAGTATTACTATATGGAATGTTGTCAAATGTCACTGATATGAAATAAAATGCTTTTTTACAATTCAATGTTCCATACTGTTAAGTCACTGTTAAGTGTTAAGTTAAAGTTGGCCAATCCTCTTCTTTTGGACAGTCAAGGTCCTTATGGGCAGCTGATTTGATTCAGTTGTGTTAGATTAGGGCGAGAGCAAAATCCTTACCATTGTAAAAGATGACTCCTACACACAAATACTTGTACATGTTTACTGTCTTCTCTGTTCTTTCCCAAAAGAAGACAGGTAACAAATTAAGGAACAACTCAGAGGCCTTATTCATGAAGCATAGACAGTGTTTCTGAGGTGGGGACATCTCATATTAAAGTATAAGGTTGTCTATCCCACTGTTTGCAGAGAAGGGTTAGTGAAGTGTGTGTTTCTGTACATGTTCCACAGCATGTCACTATCTATGTACAGAACAAAAATAAGTGTTGGTCCCATGCTTCATGAGCTGAAATAAAAGATCCCAGAAATGTTCCATACACACAAAATGCTTATTTCTCTTAAATGTTGTGCAGAAATGTGTTTACATCCATCATTTCTCATTTGCCAAGATAATCCATCCACCTAACAGTTGTGGAATATCAAGAAGCTAATTAAACAGCATGATCATTACACAGATTCACCTTGTGCTGGGGACAATAAAAGGCCACTCTAAAATGTGCAGTTTTGTCAAACAACACAAGCCACAGATTTCTCATGTTTTGAGGGAGCGTGCAATTGGCATGCTGACTGCAGGAAGGTCCACCAGAGCTGTTGCCAGAGAATTTAATGTTCATTTCTCTACCATAAGCCGCCTCCAAGGTCGTTTTAGAGAATTCAGCAGTACGTCCAACCGGCCTCACAACCACAGACAACATGTAATCACGCCAGCCCAGGACCTCCACATCTGGCTTCTTCACCTGCGGGATCGTCTGAGACCAGCCACCTGGACAGCTGATGAAACTGAGGAGTATTTCTGTCTGTAATAAAGCCCTTTTGTGGGGAAAGCCTCATTCTGTTTGGCTGGGCCTGGCTCCTCAGGCCCACCCATGGCTGTATCCCTGCCCAGTCATGTGAAATCCATAGATTAGGGCCTAATTCATTTATTTCAATTGACTGATTTCTTTATATGAACTTTAGTTCAGTTAAATATTTGAAATTGTCACATGTTGCATTTATATTTTTGTTCAGTATATGTCTGAGGGGTTTTTGTACATCTCCACCACTCACATCTCTGTACCCAGCGTGCCCAGTAATACACAGCAGAGTCTTCTGCCTTCAGACCAGACAGTTTCACATGTGTCATGCTCACTGAGCTGTATTTGGTCAGATCAATCTGTCCCTCCAGGGTTTTGGCATAGCCCACTGCTCCAGTATTGGTGTTGATCCAGCCCATCCATTCTAGTTGTTTCCCTGTAGGTTGGTGAATCCAGTTCATACCATAGCTTGTAAAGGTATACCCAGCTCCTCTACAGGAGAGGTTGAGAGTTTCTCCAGGCTTGTTCTGGAGTGGCCTGGAGGGAATGGACTCCATTCTCTGACCATATAGACCTGATGGAGAGAAAGAGAGAGAGGAAACAGGGGGAGAGGAGAAAGGAGAGAGGGTGGAATATGGAGGAACATTTGTTATTTTAGTTAAGGACTCATTGTTTAATGCAATTCTTGAAAAGTGTTTTATATTTACTACCAACACAAACCCTGAACATGATCTGTCAATACAATTGTGTTTGATGAGTGGCAGTGAATGGCTGAAAATATTAAATAATGTAAATAATACTACTGTTGACAAGGTCTATAATATAAATGAAATAGTGAATCAATTGTCTGATTCTTTGATCCGTCTCACCATTTAATCAAACCAAATGCAAATTGTGTTCAAGTGGTTGAAACATTGTATGGTTACCAGCCACCAGCTGGCTTATGCAAAAAAGCTTTTTATCCTAATCTGAAACAAGAGAGAATTAGATAATGAAAGTGTATAGGGACAGCCCCAGGGCTACTTAACTGCTTTAACTGTGTATCTGAATCATAAGAGACGCTAAACTGGGACCCTGAAACACCCAGGTGACAGACTGGAGTTCACCAAGTGTGGTGCCACACAGCTGTGAGGGTCATAGAGGGGAAGAGAGAGGGGTGGGGTGTGTGAGAGAAACAGACACAACTGATAAAAGGAGAGCAGGGCCTGTGTGGAATGGAATGGATTATCAAACATAAACCCTTAGCTATGGAATGGATGCATTAATAGTTACTTCTCATACAGTTTGACCAAAATGATGGAAAATATGGTGTTTCTGTGACTTAAAGCATAATAATTATGACAAAAGTAGCTATAAAATGTTTATTCCATACTGTAAGTATGTATGATTTAATAGTCAGTTTATATTGATATGTTCAGTAAATTTGGTCAGAATCCATGACTATCCTATTTGGCTGCTTGTACAGTTTGTCAGTTTTTGACACTACACTTATAGGAGATATGGGAGATATGTAGTAACTCCTTAGAATGGTTATAAATTCTCTATGGGACACAAATGACATGGGTGCTTATTATTGGTCATCCTGACTGTGACCCCACTCTCTGAAGGTGTCTCAGGGGGAGTGGGATATGCAAAAATAAATACAGTTACAATTCACACGTGTATAATACACACTTGAAATAGGACAAATGTAAGCACCCACCTAATCATTATGTCACGATCGTCAGGAACAGATGAGGACCAAGGCGCAGCGTTGCAGGCAAACATACTCTTTATTGAGCGAAAACCCGATCAAAACAACAAAGACGGTAACGTGACAGTACACGGTCAAACACAACCAACTAGAAACAAGAACCCACAAAAAACAAAGGAAAAACCGACAGTTTAAATATGGCTCCCAATCAGAGACAACCAGCAAACAGCTGACACTCGTTGCCTCTGATTGGGAGTCACTCAGGCCAACATAGAAATAGGGAACATAGATCTACACACCCTGGCTCAACATAACAGTGTCCCCAGAGCCAGGGCGTGACACATTATTATTATTAATCCTATACTATATGTACAGTATCTACAAAATGTGTGTTTTTTAAAGTATGGCTGTGCTTGTGCTATTAAACCATTAATCTGAAAGTAATTAGGTTGTCTGTGCTAAATGGGGAAGGGATTTTTGTACAGCTCTCCCACCACTCTCTCTCACAGTAATACAGTGCTGTGTCCTCATTCTTCAGGCTGTTCATATGTAGGTACAGCTTACTGCTGGAGTCTCTGGAGAGGATGAATCTACCCTGGACTGACTGAGAGTAAGAGATTGGACTACTAGCTGAGCTAATATAAGCAATCCACTCAAGTCCTTTACCAGGAACTTGTCTTATCCAACCCATCCTATTGTCCTTGAACGTGAACCCAGAGGCTGTACCAGTCAGTTTGTGTGATTCTCCAGGCTTTTGAACCACTGGTCCAGACTCAGTCAGTGTCTGACCATGAACACCTGTGGAAATAGAAAGCAGAGATCATGTTGAAGTTGAAACTAAAACCTGATGTCAACGTGTTTATTTGATAAACAGCATAATTAAACATATTATATCCTCAACTGTTAGATATACTGTCAGTAAGAGTATTCCTGTGGTAGGAAACATGGTGATCTGTTTATTTCTCTAAAGGTAGTTGAGACCATCCTCATTAGAAACAGCCTTCAACAGAGACATTAATAAAGATGGAGGACTGGAGAGTTTTGCATGAGCTCCTCCTCACTGAGAGAACTTATCACAATAGGCTTTGATATTGTCGTGTATGAAGATTATGACGTTGTTAATGTTTTAAGTGGAACCAGAGAGGACGTTAATTTTAGTATCAAGAGGGAATGTTTTAGTGTAACGCCACATACAACAGACAGGAAGTGTGTTGTAGACAGGGGAGACTGGTGATTGGCCAGAAGAGGGAGCACCCCTCTTTTTGCATTGTTTATAAGTAGGGGCAAAACGAAGAAGAAGTCGGAACGGCCATTGCAATCTGGGACGCCGTTCTCCGGATCTGTCACTTATGCTGAAGCTTGTGATATGAATAAACCTTATGATCCAAGTTCAGTATGAGCAGACTCCTTTGTTTATCAGCAATAATTGCCAGCATTCACCCGATACGACAAATGGCACCCAACGTGGGGCTGGTCTGCAAATCTTCTTTGTTGCATTCGTTGCCGCCAAGCTAATTCGTTTTGAAGTCAGACAAGGGTGAGTTTTCCTCACAGCTTTGGAAGTTGTTGGTTTGGATGCTATGTGATTGTACACTGGAGAAATGTACCATTTAGGACCGAAATGTGCCTCGTGTGGCGTTATTGCTGATAACTGGGGGTCTGGCTAATCATTATAAAAATTTTAAAACAGCACAAAAGTGGGTAGAGCTTATGGATTGTTTATAGAGATGTGTTGCTTGAATAGTAAGTCAAGAACAATCGGGGCCAAGATATGTATACAAGTTAGGACATTGCAGGATTTGATAAGCCCTCGGAACAAACGAGGCGACCCATAGTGTGGGCCATAAAATCCTAAAAACGCAGTCGGTGTGATTAGGTGTGTTCTGGGGACACGAGTTTTGGAATATACAGTGGGGAAAAAAAGTATTTAGTCAGCCACCAATTGTGCAAGTTCTCCCACTTAAAAAGATGAGAGATGCCTGTAATTTTCATCATAGGTACACGTCAACTATGACAGACAAATTGAGAAAAAAAATCCAGAAAATCACATTGTAGGATTTTTAATGAATTTATTTGCAAATTATGGTGGAAAATAAGTATTTGGTCACCTACAAACAAGCAAGATTTCTGGCTCTCACAGACCTGTAACTTCTTCTTTAAGAGGCTCCTCTGTCCTCCCTCGTTACCTGTATTAATGGCACCTGTTTGAACTTGTTATCAGTATAAAATACACCTGTCCACAACCTCAAACAGTCACACTCCAAACTCCACTATGGCCAAGACCAAAGAGCTGTCAAAGGGCACCAGAAACAAAATTGTAGACCTGCACCAGGCTGGGAAGACTGAATCTGCAATAGGTAAGCAGCTTGGTTTGAAGAAATCAACTGTGGGAGCAATTATTAGGAAATGGAAGACATACAACACCACTGATAATCTCCCTCGATCTGGGGCTCCACGCAAGATCTCACCCCGTGGGGTCAAAATGATCACAAGAACGGTGAGCAAAAATCCCAGAACCACACGGGGGGACCTAGTGAATGACCTGCAGAGAGCTGGGACCAAAGTAACAAAGCCTACCATCAGTAACACACTACGCCGCCAGGGACTCAAATCCTGCTGTGTCCCCTGCTTAAGCCAGTACATGTCCAGGCCCGTCTGAAGTTTGCTAGAGTGCATTTGGATGATCCAGAAGAGGATTGGGAGAATGTCATATGGTCAGATGAAACCAAAATAGAACTTTTTGGTAAAAACTCAACTCGTCGTGTTTGGAGTACAAAGAATGCTGAGTTGCATCCAAAGAACACCATACCTACTGTGAAGCATGGGTGTGGAAACATCATGCTTTGGGGCTGTTTTTCTGCAAAGGGACCAGGACGACTGATCCGTGTAAAGGAAAGAATGAATGGGGCCATGTATCGTGAGATTTTGAGTGAAAACCTCCTTCCATCAGCAAGGGCATTGAAGATGAAACGTGGCTGGGTCTTTCAGCATGACAATGATCCCAAACACACCGCCCGGGCAACGAAGGAGTGGCTTCGTAAGAAGCATTTCAAGGTCCTGGAGTGGCCTAGCCAGTCTCCAGATCTCAACCCCATAGAAAATCTTTGGAGGGAGTTGAAAATCCGTGTTGCCCAGCGACAGCCCCAAAACATCACTGCTCTAGAGGAGATCTGCATGGAGGAATGGGCCAAAATACCAGCAACAGTGTGTGAAAACCTTGTGAAGACTTACAGAAAACGTTTGACCTGTGTCATTGCCAACAAAGGGTATATAACAAAGTATTGAGAAACTTTTGTTATTGACCAAATACTTATTTTCCACCATAATTTGCAAATAAATTCATAAAAAATCCTACAATGTGATTTTCTGGAATTTCTTTTCTCATTTTGTCTGTCATAGTTGACGTGTACCTATGATGAAAAGTACAGGCCTCTCTCATCTTTTTAAGTGGGAGAACTTGCACAATTGGTGGCTGACTAAATACTTTTTTTCCCCACTGTAAATTCTATTGATGTTACATCTCAGCTGGTGGTTGACGAAGCATTTGTCTGGAGTAGCCTCTCATAAAATATCCAGAACTCACGGCAGCCTAAAGTTAGGACAAAGGAAAAAGTAATTAAAGACGCAATGTCGGGTACATTGTTTTTATGCTACATGGTGCATACAGGCTAAGGCTAAATGCTAATGCTAAATGCTAATATGCTGCATGCTAACATGTGACCGTGGAGGTCCACTGCGATGGGAGAAAGCCTCTTAAATTATGTTTGTCTGTAGAATTTCGGTTCTATGTTTTGTGAGCGCTGTTAAATGTTGTTTGACTATGAGGGGGAAACGGAGGTACAGCAGGACTGTTAACCGTCTATTTGGGGTTGGGGAGAGATGTAAGAATCTCCCTTCCACGGTGAAAAAGTATTTTTGAATGTATCGCGCATGCGTGGGATTTTACTAGACTGGGCTGCAGGGGGAGACAGGGAGACACAGACGAGGGAACAAAGAGGAGAGATTTTAACACGAATCTTATTGTTTTAAAGCGGCTGGTGTTTGAACATGAAACTATTTGTTGAGATGTAGTGAATTTATACATTAAATATATGTTGACGGAGTATAATGAATTAAATTAAATGACGGATTAAAATAAAATAAAAATGTTTTTGAGCGATCTATTTAGTTCTGAGTTCAGTCTTATAGCGAAGTGAACGTAGGAATATTGAATATGGTTGAAATAACTCAGTATTGCATTAACTACTAAAATCTTTTTCTGTGTATGTTCTTTTGTCATATGAGAGGAGCAATAGGACGATACGACAGGAGAGAGAGAGAGAAAGAGAGGGGGTGCTGACGTACACGTCACGTGACGCGACAGAGGATCAAGTCAAAAAGGTTTTGGTACTGATTATGGTTACAAAATCTTCCCCTACAGGATATTTGATGTTATGACAATTTCACATAGGCTTGGCAAATACTATTTCATTAAAAAATTGCATTTTGGAGGTTATGTGCATCACTGGGTTGATTGGAGTTGTGTTGGGAATCAAGGACTGACATTATTCTGTAAATTTTAGATAATTAGGTGCGTATAGAGCAAATGTAGAAATAAAAAATTGGTTTTAGTTATTCATATTTTTATTGATTTAATTTTAAAAATAATTTTTTTTTTTTTTTTTAGGTTGTTAGGTTATATTAATAATTAAAGGGGGGAAGCCATAGGCTATATAGTCTAAAATAAAATTATTCACGATAAAGGAATATAAAAGGGTTGTTACAATGGGGAGAAAGGACAGCAAGGCTATGAAAGTCATTACACCGGTTGATATAGTACGAAATGGTAACCCTTTAACTAAAGTATTGCTAGGTTATCCGGCAAATGAAACAAAAGTTGCCCTTCATTCTCAAACGAAAACTGATAAAAGATTCCAGTGATAAGATAAACAACGGTATAGAGAAGGTGACAGGAAAACTAATGGCAGAAGTTAGTACACCTTTCTCACATACGGATTCAGCAAAAAGACACCCACCTTACGAGAAGGAAGTAGAGCTTAGGGATGTTTATCCTCAGCTTCCAGTGATCATCCAGCAGGGTGATTGTTGCATCAGAGATGAAGATGAAGACAAATAATAGATAGAGGACAAGCAGAAACGACAATGAAGATGAATCCAAAACTCCAGAAGTAAGAAAAACCGAGATGTCTGGAAACTAAGAGAAGAATGAGGTTCGAGTTCAGATGAAGACAGCGATAAAGAGGAGACTAAAGGTGCTGTGTATTCAAAAGGAGTTTATCCTACAAGGACTGGCACAGAAGAAAAGTAAGAAGATGATGGAAGATGATATTTCGAGGACAGAACTTAGAATATAAGCTTTTGAAGAATCCTGATATGTCAACAGCAAGAAAGAACAGGACGAAGAAACTCTCAAGAAACTCAATCATACAACTGGTGGAGAAGAGAAGCTTTGGTTATGAAGAATCAGAGTGAACCAAATCAACAATCACTGTTACAGCTTCAACTGAACAATATCAAATGCAATTGTACCAGCCAAGGGGGGTACCAGGTGTTTCATATCCACAGCCAGTTTCTGGACAGACAAAGAATTGGAGAGGAAGAGGACGAGAAGGCTTAGGAGGAGGAAGATTTCAGATACACTTCCAGCAACTTTCAGAAGACTGTTATAATTATGGACAGGTTGGTCACTTTACCTGTGAGGGCAACATGTCAAAGCGTGCTGTAGGTGCAGTGGTGGAATCAAACGCAGGACGCAGACGGATAATCCAACAGACTTTAGTAATGCCAAAACACGGCAAACGGACAATACTTGCCCGAAGGCGAAATACGCACGAAGGCGAAACGAAACAACAGCGCACAAAACAGGTGCGTAATAACTCCAGCGCAGTGGAGAGAAGCTCAACCGAGCGAAATAAACGACTGACAAAATCAATAACACACAACACCTGACAAACACAACGAGAACTAAATAGGACACTAATGACACTAAATGAAAACAGGTGTGACAATAATCAGACAAAAGCAAACGAACATGAAACATACAACGGTGGCAGCTAGTATTCCGGAGACAACGAACGCCGAAGCCTGCCCGAACAAGGGAGAGAGGCAGCCTCGGCCGAAACCGTGACAGTACCCCCCCCTTGACGCGCGGCTCCAGACGTGCGCCGACTCCGGCCTCGGGGACGACCCGGAGGACGCGGAGCAGGGTGCGTCGGGTGCCCACGATGGAATTCCGTCAGGAGAGACGGGTCCAAAATGTCTCTCCTCGGCACCCAGCACCGCTCCTCCGGACCGCACCCTCCCACTCCACTAGATACTGGAGACCCCCATCCGACGTCTCGAATCCAAGATGGACCTCACGGAGTACGCCGGTGCCCTCTCGATGTCCAATGGGGCGGAGGAGTCTCCCTGATCTCACTTTCTTGGAGTGGGCCAGCTACCACCGGCCTGAGAAGGGACATATGGAACGAGGGGTTAATACTTTTATATTCAACAGGTAGCTGTAATTTATAACACACCTCGTTCAACCTTCCCAGGACTTTAAATGGCCCTACAAACCGCCGACCCAGTTTCCGACAGGGCAGGCGGAGGGGCAGGTTCCTGGTAGAGAGCCAGACTCGATCACCGGGTGCGTACACCGGTCCCTCACTGCGGTGGAGATCGGCGCCGCCTTATGACGTCGGAGGGCCCGCTGCAGGTGGACGTGTGCAGCGTTCCATGTCTCCTCCGAGCGCCTCGCCCACTCATCCACCGCAGGAGCCTCGATCTGGCTCTGCTGCCAGGGTGCCAGAACCGGCTGGTAACCTAACACACATTGGAAAGGAGTTAGGTTAGTGGAGGAATGGCGTAGGGAATTCTGGGCCATTTCGGCACAGGGAACGTACCTTGCCCACTCCTCCGGCCGGTCCTGGCAGTATGTTCTAAGAAACCTGCCCACATCCTGGTTTACACGTTCCACCTGCCCATTACTCTCCGGGTGGTAACCCGAGGTGAGGCTCACCGAGACCCCCAACCGCTCCATAAAGGCCCTCCAGACTCTGGAGGTAAATTGGGGACCCCGATCAGACACAATATCCTCGGGTACCCGTAGTGCCGGAACACATGGGTGAATAGGGCTTCGGCAGTTTGCAGGGCGGTAGGAAGGCCCGGCATGGGGAGCAAACGACAGGCCTTAGAAAACCGGTCCACAACGACCAGTATAGTGGTATTCCCCTGTGAAGGAGGAAGGTCAGTAAGGAAATCCACGAGAGGTGGGACCATGGTCGTTGTGGCACGGGCAGGGGTAGTAACTTACCCCTAGGCAGATGTCTAGGCGCCTTACACTGGGCGCACACCGAGCAGGAGGAAACATAAACCCTCACATCCCTTGCCAACGTGGGCCACCAGTACTTGGCACTAAGACAGTGCACTGTCCGGCCGATACCTGGATGTCCAGAGGAGGGTGACGTGTGAGCCCAATAGATCAATCGATCCCGAACCTCGAGCGGAACGTACTTCCGACCCTCCGGGCACTGTGGTGGACTAGGGTCGGTGCGTAACGCCCGCTCGAGTTCAGCATCGACCTCCCACACTACCGGTGCCACCAGACACGACTCCGGCAGTATGGGAGTGGGCTCCACGGACCTCTCCTCCGTGTCATACCGCCGAGACAGCGCATCTGCCTTGCCGTTCTGTGACCCAGGGATGTACGTGATCTTAAAAGTAAACCTGGTCAAGAACATATTCCATCTTGCCTGGCGAGGGTTCAGCCTCCTCGCTGCCCGGATGTACTCCAGGTTACGGTGGTCCGTCAAAATGAGGAAAGGGTGTTGAGCCCCCTCAAGCCAGTGCCTCCACACCTTTAGGGCCTGTACCACGGCTAACAGCTCCCTGTCCCCTACGTCATAGTTCCGCTCCGCCGGACTGAGCTTCTTAGAATAAAAAGCACAGGGGCGGAGTTTGGTGGCGCGCCAGACCGTTGTGAAAGCACGGCTCCTAGACCGGCCTCTGACGCTGTCCACCTCTACCTGGAACGGCAAAGAGGGATCCGGATGCGCCAGCACCGGGGCCGAGGTAAACAGGTCCTTCAGCCTCCCAAACGCCCTGTCCGCCTCGGCCGACCACTGCAGACGCACCGGACCCCCTTCAAAAGAGACGTGATGGGAGCTGCCACCTGTCCAAAACCCCCGGATAAACCTCCGGTAGTAATTCGCAAACCCCAAAAACTGCTGCACCTCCTTCACAGTGGTTGGTGTTTGCCAATTACGCACGGCCGACACCCGGTCTACCTCCATCTTCACCCCTGACGCAGACAACTGATACCCCAAAAAGGAGACCGACTCCTGGAAAAACAGACACTTCTCTGCCTTCACATACAGGTCGTGCTCCACCAGCCTCCGCAACACTCTACGCACCAGGGCCACATGCTCGACACGGGTAGGCGAGTACACGAGAATGTCATCTATGTACACAACCACCCCCTGCCCCTGCATGTCCCTGAAGATCTCATCCACGAATGATTGGAAAACTGACGGAGCGTTCATCAACCCGTATGGCATGACCAGATACTCATAATGGCCCGAGGTGGTACTAAAGGCTGTCTTCCATTCATCGCCCTCCCTGATGCGCACCAAGTTGTACGCGCTCCTGAGATCTAATTTAGTGAAGAAACGCGCCCCATGCAACGACTCAGTCATGGTCGCAATCAGCGAGAGTGGATAACTGTACTTCACCGTAATCTGATTGAGACCACAGTAATCGATGCACGGGCGCAAACCACCATCCTTTTTCTTCACAAAAAAGAAACTCGAGGACGCAGGGGAAGTGGAAGGCCGTATGTATCCTTGTCTCAGAGATTCGTCTATGTAAGTCTCCATAGCTTTCTTCTCCTCTTGAGACAGAGGATACACATGGCTCCGTGGGAGCGCAGCTCCTGCCTGGAGGTCTATCGCACAATCTCCCTGCCTATGGGGCGGCAACTGCGTCGCCCTCGACTTACTAAACGCAATAGCCAAATCCCCATACTCAGGGGGAACGTGCAATGCGGGCACCTGGTTTGGACTCTCCACCGAGGTAGCCCCTACGGAAACGCCTAAACATCTACCCACACACTGGGCAGACCACTCCATCAGAGCCCTCTCCTGCCATGAAATGGATGGGTTATGGGTACTCAACCAGGGCATGCCCAGCACCACCGGATACGCAGGAGAGTCAATCAGAAATAGCTGAATCATCTCCTGATGACCCCCCTGCGCACACATCCTAAGTGGCGCAGTGACCTCCCTGATCAAGCCCGGACGGCTATCTAGGGCATGAACGGGGAAAGGAACATCAACAGGAAGAAGGGGAATCCCTAAAGCTAAACAAAACTTCTTATCAATAAAATTCCCAGCCGCGCCTGAATCTACCAGCGCCTTATGCTGGGAATGAGGTGCTACCTGTGGAAAACGCACAGGCATACAAAAATGTGCAACAGAGAGCTCTGGGTGAGTGGGGCGCCTACTCACCTGGAGGGAATCCCCAGTGCGGGACCTGTCGTCCTCTCCCCTAGGAGGCCATCCCCAGCACCTAGCCGCGGTGTGTCCTCCCCGACCACAGTTGGTGCAGGGGATGGACCCCCTAGTAAGCCGACCCCTCCTCTCTCTAGCGCCAGCGCCCCCGAGCTCCATGGGGCACGGCTCGGAAGCGCTGGAGGGTGAAATGGACGGTCCCCCTCGGAACGTCCGCGGGTAGCTAGCAGGTTATCCAGCCTGATGGACATGTCGACCAACTGGTCGAACGTGAGGCTGGTGTCCCTACAGGCCAGCTCCCGACGGACGTCCTCTCGTAGACTACACCTGTAGTGATCGACGAGGGCCCGATCATTCCACCCTGCATCTGCCGCTAGAGTACGGAATTCGAGGGCGAACTCCTGAGCACTCCTCCTCCCCTGCCGGAGGAAGACCAGACGCTCCCCCGCCACTTTCCCCTCCGGGGGATGGTCAAACACCGCCTTGAAGCGGCGGGAGAACTCGTCGTAAGTTATGGTGTCCGCGTCGATCCTCCTCCACTCCGCGTTGGCCCATTCCAACGCCTTCCCGGACAGGCAGGAGATCAGGGCGGTCACGCTCTCATGTCCCGAGGGCGCCGGGTGCACGGTGGCCAGGTACAGCTCCACCTGGAGAAGGAAACCCTGGCACCCGGTCGCGGTCCCATCGTAAGCCCTCGGGAGCGACTCCTCAGGGTTCTGGTGCGGGAATAGGCTGACTGGCCGATGGTGCTGGCACGGAGGGTGGCGGTGGAGGCGTCCCCCAGCCTCGGATGGTGGTGATCACCTCCTGCAGTGCGGTCCCCATCTGCAGTATCTGGTCACCTTGTTCCCGGACCCTGTCCTCCAGAGTCGCCTGGGCTGCTGCGGCTCCTGCTGATTCCATGAGGGTGTGTTATTCTGTCAAAGCGTGCTGTAGGTGCAGTGGTGGAATCAAACGCAGGACGCAGACGGATAATCCAACAGACTTTAGTAATGCCAAAACACGGCAAACGGACAATACTTGCCCGAAGGCGAAATACGCACGAAGGCGAAACGAAATGTCGTATATGATGAATGGTGGCAATTATTGCTGTCAACAAAAGGAGTCGGCTCATACTGAACATTGATCATAAGGTTTATTCAGACCACAAGCTTCAGCATGAGTTTACAGACACGCGTGGTCCGGAGAGCAGTGTCGTCCAATTCTAATGTCTGCTCTGTCCTATCTTCTTCGTGTACCCCTATTTATAACCAATGCAACAAGATGGGCTCCCTCTGCTGGCCAGTTTACAATACACTTCCTGTCTATTATATGTTACCTTATACTAAATATTGCCTTTTGATACTAACATAACCAACATTCCATTTCGTCATGAAAAACATTTAACAAAGGCATAATCTTCAGATACGATATTCCCCCTTTCGAGACGAAATAAACGTCTCGAAAACAAACAGAATAAGATTATGACTATTAACCATTTATCTCCTTGAGTATCTTTAACATTAAACCAAACACATTCTCCTCTAGAGTGTAAATACCTTCCTATGAAATACCTGTTTATGAAGTGTGAATACATTACTATGACATATGAAGAAATCTCTATGGAGTGTAAGAGCGAAAAACTGTCCAGCAGCCATCCATCCATATCAATCAAGACAGTAAAATTCTCTCACGGTCCCTCTGCCCCAGGCAACCACCGTCGGTACTCCAGATAACCTCATTAACCATGTAAATGCATTTGAAACTATGATGTAATTAAATACACATGTAAACAAAATCCTATCCATAAATATCCATTGTACGGCTGGTCAACCCATCGAATCGTACAATGAATCTCTCCCCTTCCTAGACCTTCTCTGTCCCTAAACATTCACCGAAATAAACAAAAGCATCTAAGATCCTCATCTGCATTCAATAACATCAAACATCATTCTACTAAAATCAATACCTAAGAATATGACACAATTATGTATTACACATCAAATATGTCTATATTTCATTGCAGACACTGGAATGTAGTCCACTACACTTCATCTCCCTGTAGTGTCCTCTTCCAATGGACTTGTTGATGATGGAATCAGCCACACCCTCCTTGTTTCATCTCCTCCAGTCATATTCTCCCTTCATATTGTCTTTGTTTGAGTATTCCAATCTCCACATGTTCTCCCAAATGCTTCTGGAATGACAAGAAAATAAACGACCAAACAGTATCCTTTGCAAAACAACCACTTTCAAATTAAACCTTCATTTCACCTAAGAATTTTAAAAATGATACATAAATGATGCATGAATCACATTAACCTATCCCCCCTTGATTCATAAATCATACTAAAATCATACTAAAAAAAAATGTTTTCCTTGAAACAATAAAAATAAAATGATCAAATAATCAAAAAGGATATTTATCCATTCAGTAGTCCATCTAGACCCCTCGTCCGTCTTCGTCCAGATCCGGAACAGTCAACACCGGCATCATTCTCCAACCTATTTCAATCTCATAGCTTCCTCAAAAGTCAGTAACATATTACACCTTGCTATCAAAGCTGTCATTAACCCATCACTGCCCCTACTGGCCTAATTGATCTTGCAACCAAATCCTTTCAAATGCATCCCTTATAATGCATCTATAACCCCAGTGATATTATCTGAACTATCTGGACTCAAAGTATAACTAATATTTATCAATATTATCTTCCCAAATGTTACACCATACCATGAATGAAGTCCCCCCTTCTCCCTTAAACTTATTCTTCAATGATAGGCTTGAAGACTATGACCTGTAGCCATGTCTCTTTTCACCCCATTTTCAACCCTAGCTTCAGATTTCTGTATTGGTACCACTCCTCTTTTAATGGTAAAAAACCTCATATGGAAGCTTAAACGTTGACCTGTAACAACATCCTATCCCCCCATAGGGTAAGAATATACTCTATCATCACAAACCCACCAAATATCTCTAAAATTCCCATAGTCACATTGTCAGTCAAAAGCTAATCTTTTAACCATCAAAGTCCTAAGTAACATATTATTTGTCATTACTACCCTTAAGGTCATACTTATCCTAAGTAATCCTATAACATCCCAATCTGATCTTCCCATAAACACACCCCTTACCTCATATGTTTTATTAGAATAACAACAACTTTTATCCTCACTGGTTCACCTGAATACTTCAGGTTTCCACTGTTACCTGACTTTACTTTCCATCTAACAATTCCCATAGGGTAATCCATTTACCCAAGAACACCTAAACCCTAGGCTTAAACCACTGTTCTGACAATGACATTATTTTATCGGTCAATGACTGTTGCCGATACCACAGTCATGACAAAGCATAACCCTGACCCACACCTGCCAGAGGCCGCGCGACCGTCTAACACGTCTTGGGCTGGCATCCCCAACAGACATCAACCCTCAAGATTCCTCACTGATTCTTACCGAATGAGTTAATCTATCTCTAATTTTCACAACAGAGGAACGAGCAGCACTGATCAGATGCCCCCCCCCCCTCTGTCATCAAAATCAAAAGACCCCATCCTGCAGCTTCCATGATGAATCTCTCTTCTCCATTTCAGATTAATCTATATTGCTCTCTACTACTATCTGCTCTACTTTTTAACCCTATTCGTAGTAACCTAAACCCCTGAGTCTCTCTTGCTGCCTCCTTTAATTTCAGAAAAGTTGTTGTCATCCTTCCTACATTTGCTATTACCATCGTATCATTAATCCCTTCCCAAAGTTACCATTAACGTTGTTGATTTAGTTGATGAATTAAAACCCTTAATTCCCTCTAGTGGGAAACTACCAACATCCTATTCGATTATTCCCTGTTGGAGTGACTACTGTAATAAACTTATCCTTAACTCCCTCTGTGACTGTGGAAAGTTTTACAGACTTCAAATCTTCCATTATAAGCATCACCTTACAAATTACATAGCCCTTTAACCAATAATTCTTAACCGGAACAAATTTCTATGCTTTCACTAGATAAGTACACATATTCTCCCTGATCTTTATCTGTAACCTTACGCAAAATAAGTGAACAGTCACTCCTAACCCTCTTCTAAACTATACCTCCTTTTACTCCTGGTCCTAATAACAACACTTATTCTCCATAATTATCTCTCCATATGAGAGAAACGTCCCCATCCTAAACCCTAATAAGTGTTTTCCCCCTAAAATTGGTGCTGTATTGGTTCCCTTATAATCAAATGCGATATATTTATGACTTTAATACCTATCAATGTTGAAAGAGTTAAATTGCTTCTCTCTGTTGTTCTAATAGACTGAAGTGTTAATGTCCTTATTTACTCCTAGTTTCCCCCAGTTTTCCCCTAAAACTTTGAACTCTTTCCTTGTACTTCCATCCATCACCACTAGTATCACTTTTTCCCCAAATCTCAGTCCTATCTCTAAATCCCTGACTTTCAAACTTTTGATTACACAAAGTACACCTATAATGACCTTGATCTCCCTGCTGGAAACTGTAAATATAGATACTCAATCACCCTCAAATCATTCAGCAACACATACTTTCTCAATGCATCTGCTCCTAATCGATTTAAACTCCTACCATATCTTCCCACTAAACTTTAAAATGTCCTTCCTCACTGTTCTCTCTCTGTCTTACTACTAACTTTGAAACTTAGCTTACTGTCTCAGAGTTCCTTCACCCCTAGTTCTCCTAACTTATTTTAATCTAATCTTTTCTCTCATAACATTTAAAACCTTTTCCCCTGATCTATTGACAAAATCTCTTACCACCAAATTTTTTGAATATGTGATTGGGAAAGTTCCCCACCTGCTTCTGACTCATTACACACAGACTTGGCAAAACGACTAACCCCCTTTTAGCCTAGCCTAGCCTGAAATCCCTTAATGTAAGAATGTAACCCAGAATAATAATCACCCCTTTTAACTTTTCAGACAGATTGTCTTAGACAGTCTAGTGTACATCTTATTGTACAATTCAATTCTCTTCCCAACACTGCAATAACAGTATCTTCTAATATTAGTATGTCTATTTTGATTAACTGTTTTACTACCTCAAATCCCTATCCTAATTCGTTATCAATTAGTGATATGTTTAACCTCTTTAGGCCTAAACCCAGATAAGTTTTCCCCTATTCACTATCACTTCTAATGGTCAGTTGTTTTTACTTCAATTGTTGGCTATTTTCTCTTCTTCTCTAATCGATGCTCTCAGCTGATACCCCCCTTCCGGATATTCTAGACACTAACAGGTGATCTTGAATTGCCCCTGTATCTTCCTTAAAAAGGTTCTCTGTTCTTCCTCCTAACTTGTTGCATGAACAGGTAAAGTACCCAATCTGTCCATAATTATACCAGTCTTCTGAAAGTTGCTGAAAGTGTAGCTGAAATATTCCTCCTTCTTCTTTGTTCTTCTCCCTCTCCAATTCTGTGTCTGTCCAGAAACTGGCGGTCGATATGGAACATCTGGTCCCCCCTTGGCTGGTACAATTGCCTTTGATATTGTTCCGTTGAAGCTGTAACAGTGATTGTTGATTTGGTTCACCCTGATTCTTCATCACACAAGCTTCTCTTCTCCACCAGTTGTATGATTGACTTCTCAGAGTTTCTTCGTCCTGTTCTTTGTTGTTGACATATCAGGATTCTTCAAAAGCTTATATTTCAAGTTCTGTCCTCGAAATATCGTCTTCCATCATCTTCTTACTTTTCTTCAGCATCTTTGCCTCAATGTATTCTTCTTCTCCTCCAATTCTTGGGATTAAAAATGTTCTCCGCAGGTTTTCTCCTTGTCTCTTCTGTATCTTCAGCGTCTCGAGCTGTTCCTCTAGCTCCCTTACCTCTCCCAAAGTCGTCTCTTCCTCCAGGCCTGATACGCCTCGGTCTATATCTCCTATTTCTTCTCTGCCAGTCATTGTAGGATAAAATCCTCTTGAACATACAACACCTTTCATCTCCAAATCTTCATCACTTTCTTCATCAGAACTCGAATCTCTTGTCTCCTTCTTCGTTCAACTTTCATCAGAGATCAAGTCTCCAGTATCCTTCTTTCCTCTCTTGCCACTTCCTTCTGATCACAGAGTCACCTCCACCCATGGCCTCTCATCAATCACTCTCCTCTTCATCCTCCTCATCTCCTTAAGTTCCCAGACATCCCGGTTTTCCTTCCGTCTTCTGGATTCATCTTCATCGTTGTTTCTGCTCGTATTCGTCTTCATCTCTGATGCCATAATCACCCTGCTGGATGATGTCTTTCTGCTGAATCCGTATGTGAGAAAGGTGTACTAACTTCTGCCATTAGTCTCTCCTAACACTACTCTAACCCTACTTTGATTACTTTGATTAAAAAATGACTATTTTAATCAATTTTCCCCTATATCAAGCCCTTTTAAATTCCTTTATTGTGAACTATCCTATTTTAGACTATATAAGTTATATAGGCTTCCCCCTGTAATTCTTAATATAACCTAAACAAATCCATTAACCATCCTGAATAATTAAACCCAATTTTATTCCTATGTCACCAATTTATCCATTAGTGTTGAGTATATTACCACAACCCATCAAATGCAAGTAAATGCAAGTTAGTCATCTTCAGACTAAAATACCCATAAACAAAGCCTTCTAACCTTACAACCCTTCAATACTCCAATTCCCATAACCCCTTGCTCTATTAGCTCTAATTATCATAAATTTACAGAAGACTCCTCAATCCATCCTGGATTCCCAACACATCTGTAATTAAACCCCAGTGATGCACATAGCCTCCAAAATGCAATTTTTAATGAAATAGTATTTGCCAAGTCTATGTAAAATCGTCATAACATCACATATCCTGTTAGGGAAAGATTTTGTAACCATAATCAGTACCAAAACCTTTTTGACTTGATCCTCTGCCACGTGACGTGATCACTTCCTGTATCTCCTCGCTCCCCCTCTCTCCTGTCTCTCATGACAAGGGACAAAGACACAAGAACAGCTTTTAGTAGTTCATGCCATCACTGAGTATTTCCAACCATTCAAAATTCATTCGTTCTACATTATTCACTCTAAGACTAAACTCAGGACTAATTATAGATCGCCCAAAAACATTTTGCTTTTAATCCGTCATTTAATTATTTAATTCAATCTATTATAATCCATTATCCTATATTTAATTTATAAATTCAATAGGCTACAAAACAAGTTTCATCTTTAACCAATCGCAGTTTAAACTAGAATCATCGTGTTAAAATCTCTTTATGCGTATTTGTTCCGTCGTCTGTGTTCCTCTGTCTCCCCCTGCAGTTTAACCAATGTGTTGTTTTACAGAATTCCACGCATGCGCAAATATCATTTTAAAATTAAACGCATCCCCATACATTTACTACATAGATCGCTCCAAACCATTTCATTTAATTTTAATCGTCTTATTTTAATTAATTATACTCCGTCAACATATATTTGATCTATAAATGTACTACATCTCGCCAAATAGTTTAACGTTCACATAACAGTTACTTTAACGATTTTAAAAGAGTCGTGTTCACCTCTCTTCTCGATAGCTCTTAAACCCCTAAAAGAAACCCCCAAACAATCATATGACCTTACGCCACCATTTTGTTCCGTCGACTCAGCACGACCGCATGTCGTAACTCTCGCCCTGTAAAATCACACGCCTGCGCACATCCAATCAAAACCACATTTTCACCTCCACGAAACGGATACCAGTCCAGCTGTACCTTTCGCTCCCCTCCCTAGTCAAACAACATTTAACAGCGCTCACAAAACATACAACCTGACTTACAGACAGTGACAAGTTTAAGAGACTTTAATCCATCGCAATGGAATCTCTAAGGATATCCGTTAGCATATAGCATGCAACACAATTAGCATTCAACCTTAGCATTTAGCTTAGCCTAAGGTACACCGTGACACTAAACACAATTAGCACTAGCATCCACCTCAGCCACCATGATGTAGCATGATTCACACTTTAGCCTTACAAAAATTAGCCTTTAGCCTTAAGCATTAGCATTTAGCCACGATGTACCACGTGGCCCGAACCATACAATCAAGCATTTAACCACGAGGCACCACGTGACTGAAACAATCCAGCATTAACACCAACCTCCAGCTAACTGCAGCCTACTAGCTATACAAATGAACACCCCGCACCGTGGCCAAATCATCATCATCACAATTATCTCCCCGTCTAACTTTTTGTTGCCTTGAAAGATGAATCTCATATCAAGCGGTTATCCCCAACCAATTTCCCGTCGGCCAGAGGGGGAGTATAACATAAATACAACCATTCACTTCATAATTCCCGCTTAAGGAATCAACCTGACCCAACCTAACTAAGTCCAGGATTTGTAGCCCACTCAATAATAATAATAAGAATTATTACGAGTCGCCCCGTTTCGAGGTCTTTTCCGTATTCACGGTGCCCTAACTATGCAGATATCTTCCAACCTTTATTCTCTACCAATCCATTGTCCTAAACATGCTATTATTCCCCGTTACCCATCAACCAAATTTAAAATATTTTCGTTCAGACTCCCAGTTAACAGCCATAACGCCACCCGAAACACGGTCGTAAGGGTACATTCCTCCAGTGTACATAAGCAGTAACAAAACCAACAACTTAGCTGTGTCTAGTCGGGTCATGACTCCAGACCAAAGTCAGCTTGAGTTAGCTTGATGACTCCAAATGCAGCAAAGAAGGATTGCATCATCCCTCCTGGCAAGCTCGCCATTCTGTCGTATATGATGAATGGTGGCAATTATTGCTGTCAACAAAAGGAGTCGGCTCATACTGAACATTGATCATAAGGTTTATTCAGACCACAAGCTTCAGCATGAGTTTACAGACACGCGTGGTCCGGAGAGCAGTGTCGTCCAATTCTAATGTCTGCTCCGTCCTATCTTCTTCGTGTACCCCTATTTATAACCAATGCAACAAGATGGGCTCCCTCTGCTGGCCAGTTTACAATACACTTCCTGTCTATTATATGTTACCTTATACTAAATATTGCCTTTTGATACTAACATAACCAACATTCCATTTCGTCATGAAAAACATTTAACAAAGGCATAATCTTCAGATACGATAGAAACAACAGCGCACAAAACAGGGGCGTAATAACTCCAGCGCAGTGGAGAGAAGCTCAACCGAGCGAAATACACGACTGACAAAATCAATAACACACAACACCTGACAAACACAACGAGAACTAAATAGGACACTAATGACACTAAATGAAAACAGGTGTGACAACAATCAGACAAAAGCAAACGAACATGAAACATACAACGGTGGCAGCTAGTATTCCGGAGACAACGAACGCCGAAGCCTGCCCGAACAAGGGAGAGAGGCAGCCTCGGCCGAAACCGTGACACAACAAGTCAGGAGGAAACAACAGAGAACATTTTTAAGGAAGATACAGGGGCCATTCAAGATCACCTGTTCTCCAGGTGAACCCTAAAGATTCTAGAGTGCCTAGAAGGTACGAAGGGGGGTGTCAGCTGATAGCACCGATTAGAGAAGAAGAGAAAATATCTAACAATTGAAGTAAAACCAGAGGACTATGAGAAGTGATGGTGAATAGTGGAAAAGCTTTTATCTGTGTTCAGCCTAAAGAGGTTAAACATCTCACTATGTAAAATTTACTAATTAGGATAGGGATTTGAGGTAGTAAAACAGTTAATTACTCTTAAGGTACTAATATTAGAACATATACCTATTGCATTGTTGGGAAGAGATGCATTGTGTAAATTGGACTGTACAATAAGATGTACACTGAACGGCTGTCTGGTAGAAGATTTAAAAAAGTAGGGTTTTTGGGAATCATATTTGCTTCAAAAGATAATATCATAGGAAGGATGATAATCTATTAGACTGCCTATTAGACAATCTGTCTGAAAAATAAAGTTAAAAGGGGTGACTGTTATTCTGGGTTACATTCTTACACCAAGGGATTTCAGGCTAGGCTAAAAGGTGTTTAGTCGTTTGCCAAGTCTGTGTGTAAAGAAGTCAGAAGCATGTGGGGACTTTCCCTATCACATATCCTAAAAATTTGGTGGTAAAGGGATTTTGTGAATAAATCAGTGGAAAAGGTTTTTAAAGGTTAGGAGAAAAGATTAGATTAAAATAAGTTAGGAGAACTAGGTTGAAGGAACTCTAAGACAGTAAGCTAAGTTTCAAAGTTAGTAGTAAGAGAGAGAGAACAGTGGTGAAGGACATTTTAGAGTTTAATGGGAAGATATGGTAGGAGTTTAGATCTGTTAGGAGCAGATGCATTGAGAAAGTATGTGTTGCTGAATGATAAGAGAAGATTGAGGGTGATTGAGTATCTATAGTTACAGTTCCCAGCAGGAAGATCAAGGTAATTGTAGGTGTATTTTTTATAATCAAAAGTTTGAAAGTTAGGGTTTAGAGTAGGAAGAGAGAGTGAATGTAAGTTACATTTACATCATTTGACACTAGTGGTGATAGATGGAAGTACAAGCAAAGAGTTCAAAGCTTTGGGGAAACTAGATGAAGTAACTAAGGACATTAACACTTCAGTCTATTAAAACAAAAGTGAGAAGCAATTTAACTCTTTCAACATTGATAGTTATTAAAGCCATAAATATATCGCATTTGATTATAAGGGAGCCAATGGCTCCAGCACCAATTTTAGAGGAAAAATACTTATTAGGGTTAGGATGGGGACGTTCCTCCCACATGGAGAGGTAATTATGGAGAAGACGTATTGTTATCAGGACCAGATGTAGAAGCGGTGGCCCCTAGTGAAAGAAAGTATATTTTAATTCGTAAAGTGACGCCTATAATGGAAGATTTGAAATCTGTTGAAGTTTCCACAGTCACCAAAGGAGTTCAGGAGGAGTAGATTACAGTAGTCAGTCCAACAGTAGATAATACACATAGGATATCGGGAACTTTCGCACTAGAAGTAGTTAAGAGGTTAATACATCAACTAGATCAACTACTTTAATGGTAACTTTGGAAGGGATTAATGATACGATGGCAATAGCAAATGTAGGAAGTATGACACCGACAACAACTTTTCTGAAATTAAAGGGGGTAGCAAGAAGGACTCAGGGGTTTATGTTACGGATGGAGAGTGCTGTCAATGATAGTACGAATAGGGTTAAAATAGGAGAACAGATAGTAGTAGAGAGAATATAGATTCATCATGGAGGTACAGGATGAGGTCTTTGATTTTAATGACAGACAAGGAGAGGTATCTGATCAGTACCGCTCGTTAGGGAAGAGAGAAACTAAATGGAGTGGTTTGATTCTTCTGTTGTGAAAATTAGAGATAGATGGGCAGGTTCCAGCAGCTCATTCTGTAATATCAGTGAGGAATCTTGAGGGTCCATGTCTGTTGAGAATTCCAGTCAAACATGTTAGAGACGGTCGCTCGACCTCTATCAAGTGTGTGTCAGTATTATGCTTTGTCATGACTGTTGTATCAGCAACAACAGTCAGTAACAGATAAAATAATGTCGTTGTCAAAACATTTGTTTAAGCCTAGGGTTAGGTGGTATTGGGTTAAGTGAATTAACTTGTGTGCATTTGTTAGATGGGAAGGAAACTCAGGTAACAGCAAACCCTGGAACATTGGAGGTGAAAGCAGTGAGGGCTAAAAATTGTTTTTGTTCTAATAAAACATATGATGTAAAGGGTATGTTCATGGGAATATCAGATTGTGATAATTATATGATGACTTTGGATAAGCACGAACATAAGGTTAGAGAGGACAAATAATATGTAACTTTTTATGTACCAGGTAGTAAGAACAGCAGGACTTTGATGGTTAAAAGATTAGCTTTTGCCTGGCAATGTAACTATGGGGAATTTTAGAGCTATTTTGAGGGTTTGTGGTGATAAAGCATATATATTCTTACCCTATGGATGGACAGGATGTTGTTACATGTCAACGTTGAAGCTTCCATATGAGGTTTTTACCATTAAAAGAGGGGTAGCACCGGACACAGATAAATCTGAAGCTAGGTTTGAAAATAGGGTGAAAAGAGACATGGTGGCATGTCATAGTCTTCAAGCCTATCATTGAAGGATAAATCTAAGGGAGAAGGGGGGACTTTTTCCATGGTATGGTGTAACATTTGGGAAGATCCTATTGATAATGTTAGTTATACTTTGAGTCCAGATAGTTCAGATATTATCACTAGGGTTATATATGCATTGAAGAATATAAGGGATGCATTTGGTAGATCTGAAGGAGCGGAAGTCAGCGAAGACTTGGTTGCAAGATCAGGTAGGCCCAGTAGGGGCAGTGATGGTTCAGATTTTAGTTGCAGCTTTGATAACACTGTGTGTGAGGTTTGTAATTTGTTACTGACCTTTGAGAAAGCTATGAGATTGAGATAGGTTGGAGAGTGATGCCTGGAGACAACACTCAGATGCCGGTGTTGACTGTTCCTGATCTGGATGAAGATGGACAAATGGAACTGAATGGATAAATATCATTTTTGATAATTTGATCATTTTTCAAATTTTTTTTTTCAAAATTAAGGTGATTTTAGTATGATTTTATGAATCAAAGGGGGGAAATGGTTAATGTGATTCATACATCATTTATATATCATTTCTATATTCTTAGTTGATATTGATGTTCAATTTGAAAGTGTTGTTTTGCAAAAGATACTGTTTGGTCTTTCCTTTTCTTCTAGAAGCATTTGGGGAACATGTGGAGATTGAAATACTCAAACAAGGACAATATGAAGGGACAATATGACTGGAGGAGATGAAACAAGGAGGGTGTGGAAAGATTCCGATTCCATCATCAACAATCCATTGGAAGTCGAGACTACGGGGAGATGAAGTGTAGTGGACTACATTCCAGTGTCTGCAATGAAATATAGACATATTTGCATGTGTAATACATAATTGTGTCATATTCTTAGGTATTGATTTTTGTAGAATGATGTTTGATGTTATTGAATACATGTGGGGAACTTAGATGTTTTTGTTTATTTCGTGAATGCTTAGGGACAGGGAGTCTAGGCAGGGAGAGGTCCACTGTAGGGTCCAATGGGTTGACCAGCCTTAGAGTGGATATTTTTTGGATAGTATTTTGTTTGCAGGGGCTTACATGTGTATTTAATTGCATCATAGTTTCAAATGCATTTACATTGTTTATGAGTTTATCTGGAGTACCGAGGTGGTTGCCTGGGGCAGAGGGACCGTGAGAGAATTTACTGTCTTGATTGATGGATGGATTTGGAACGAAGGTTGCCGGACAGTTTTTCGCTCTTACACTCCATAAAGATTTGTTCATATTTCATAGTAATGTATTCACACTTCATAAACAGTTATTCATATTTCATAGAAAGGTATTTACACTCTAGAGAATAATGTTTTTGGTTTAATGTTAAAGATACTCAATAAGATAAATTGTCACTTGTCATAATCCTATTCTGTTTGTTTTCGAGACTGTTTAGTCTCGAAGGGGGGAAATGTCGTGTATGAAGATTATGACGTTGTTAATGTTTTAAGTGGAACCAGAGAGGACGTTAATTTTAGTATCAAGAGGGAATTTTTTAGTGTAACACCACATACAACAGACAGGAAGTGTGTTGTAGACAGGGGAGACTGGTGATTGGCCAGAAGAGGGAGCACCCTTCTTTTTGCATTGTTTATAAGTAGGGGCAAAACGAAGAAGAAGTCGGAACGGCCATTGCAATCTGGGACGCCGTTCTCCGGATGTCATGACATCTGTCACTTATGCTGAAGCTTGTGATATGAATAAACCTTATGATCCAAGTTCAGTATGAGCAGACTCCTTTGTTTATCAGCAATAATTGCCAGCATTCACCCGATACGACAAAATATACCCACAGATCACCTGAAAGGCCATATTGAGATGTTCTGCTATGATAAAATCCTGTCGTTTGTGATTCTATTTATTGCATCTATATTATCAGGTAAATTGATGGATAATACATTTCCCATTTACAAAACAATCCTGAGGAAAAGTTTGAAGGATGTCACACCCGGATCTGTTTCACCTGTCTTTGTGCTTGTCTCCACCCCCCTCCAGGTGTCGCCCATCTTCCCCATTATCCCCAGTGTATTTATACCTGTGTTCACTGTTTGTCTGTTGCCAGTTTGTCTTGTCAAGCTTACTAGCGTTTTTCCCGTACGCCTGGTTTTAGCTAGTTCCTGTTTTTTAGTTTTCCCGGCTTTTGACCATTCTGCCTTCCCTGACCCTGAGCCTGCCTGCCGTTCTGTACCTTGTGACACCGCCTTGGATTATTGACCTCTGCCTGTCCTGACCCTGTCACTGCCTGCCATTCTGTACCTTTTGGACTCTGATCTGGATTACTGACCTCTGCCTGCCCTTGACCTGTCGTTTGCCTGCCCCCTGTTTTTGTAATAAACGTTTGTTACTTCGAAACTGTCTGCATCGTATCTTCTCCTGAGCCGTGATAAAGGACAGTTTAAGAATTACTGTACTTGTCAGAGGCTGATGTGGATGTGGTGTAGGAGTCAGGCGCAGGACACAGAAGCTACTTCCAACAGACTTTACTGGAGGACACGAAATACAAAGAAAAGGGCCTCAACAAAACAAGGAGGCGAGCGATTACGCAACAGTGCGCAAAAACACTCCAATGCATAAGCAATACGCAAAAGTGCGTCTGGACTCACAACTCACTACAAACAAAACGAGACACATATAGGGAAAATAATTAGCACTAACAAGAAACAGGTGAACAAGGAAGACAAAACCAAACAAACATCGATAACATACAACGGTGGCAGCTAGTACTCCGGGGACGACGACCGCCGAAGCCTGCCCGAGCAAGGAGGAGGAGCAGCCTCGGCCGAAACCGTGACAGTACCCCCCCCTTGACGCGCGGTCCCAGCCGTGCGCCGACCCCGGCCTCGGGGACGACCAGGAGGACGCGGAGCAGGGCGTGTGGGATGACCAGGGTGGAACTCAGTCAGGAGAGATGGGTCTAAGATGTCCGTCCTCGGCACCCAGCACCGTTCCTCCGGGCCGTACCCCTCCCACTCCACGAGATACTGGAGACCCCCCATCCGACGTCTCGAATCCAAGATGGACCGAACTGTGTACGCCGGAGCCCCCTCGATGTCCAATGGGGGCGGAGGAGTCTCACTTATCTCACAGTCCTGGAGTGGACCAGCTACCACCGGCCTGAGAAGAGACACATGGAACGAGGGGTTAATGTGATAATCAATAGGCAGTTGTAACCTGTAACACACCTCGTTCAACCTCCTCAGGACTTTAAATGGCCCTACAAACCGTCGACCCAGCTTCCGGCAGGGCAGGCGGAGGGGCAGGTTTCGAGTCGAGAGCCAGACTCGATCTCCAGGTGCGTACACCGGACCCTCACTGCGGTGGAGATCGGCGCTCGCCTTTTGTCGACGGATGGCCCGCTGCAGATGGACGTGTGCAGCGTTCCACGTCTCCTCCGAGCGCCGCACCCACTCATCCACCGCAGGAGCCTCGATCTGGCTCTGATGCCATGGTGCCAGAACCGGCTGATACCCTAACACACATTGGAAAGGGGTTAGGTTGGTGGAGGAGTGGCGGAGAGAGTTCTGTGCCATCTCTGCCCAGGGGATATACCTCGCCCACTCCTCCGGCCGGCCCTGGCAATACGATCTCAGAAACCTACCCACATCCTGGTTAACTCTTTCTACCTGCCCATTGCTCTCCGGGTGGTACCCCGAGGTAAGGCTCACCGAGACCCCCAAGTGCTCCATGAACGCCCTCCAGACTCTGGAGGTGAACTGGGGACCTCGATCAGACACTATATCCTCGGGCACCCCATAGTGCCGAAAGACGTGGGTGAACAGTGCCTCAGCGGTCTGTAGGGCAGTAGGGAGACCCGGCATTGGGAGGAGACGACAGGCCTTCGAGAACCGATCCACAACGACCAGTATAGTGGTATTCCCCTGAGAGGGGGGAAGGTCTGTAACGAAATCCACCAAGAGGTGTGTCAGCTTCCTGCTTCCCCTGTTTGTCTCCTGGCCTCTAGAGGTCAGCTGTGTTCCCCTTTGCCTTAGTTTTTCCTCATGTGTCCTAATTAGCTTATCTATGTCACCTGTGCCTTGTTTCCCCTTGAGTATTTTAGCTGTGTGTTTTCCCCTTGTTTCTCACTTGGTTATTGCGTCCTGTCTATGTGTCTCCTGCTTTGTCCCACCGTATCAGTCCTAGTAAGTTATTCAAAGTTATCTTTAGTTTGTTTTTCTCCCCTCGGGGAGTTGTTTTGTTTTGCCTCCTGTTTTGGAACATTAAATCTACTTACCTGGAGTATTGCCTGGGGTGTTTCATTTGGGTCCTACAACATCTCCTCTGTGGCTAAGGGGTAGTACCCCCAGCTCTACACATTTGAGACCGGAGTTCTAGCCCGGCTTGTGACAGAATAACCAAGTCAATCATGGACCCAGAAACACTCAGTTCCCAGGACCTGTTGGCGGTGATCATTCGACATGAGGCTTCTTTCCAGCGCCATGAAGCCGTTCTCAGCCGACAAGAGGAGCTGATGGCTAGACATTCTCAACTCCTGGCCGAAATGATGAGTTCCCTTCACCAGCTCTTTGAACGCCTCCTTGGTTCTCCCCCTTCCCCCCGGTCACCTCACAGTGACGACAGGCCTTCTCGGTTGGCGGAGCCCCGACTACCACCTCCCAAGCCCTTTTCTGGGGATCCAAGCTCTTGTCAGGGTTTCCTCACCCAATGCTCCCTCACCTTCGAGCTCCAACCCTCAAGTTTTCCCACAGACCGTTCCAAGATTGCCTACCTCATTACCCTTCTTTCAGACAAGGCGCTCGCCTGGGCCTCTGCGGTGTGGCAGTCCCAGGAGGCCTGTTGTGACTCCCACGCTGCATTTGTAGAAGAGTTCAAGCGGGTGTTCGATCATCCTGTCAGTGGGCGGGAGGCTTCCAAGCGCCTACTGTCTCTCCGTCAGGGCCCCCGAAGCACGGCAGATTTTGCCATTGAGTTCCGAACCATAGCAGCAAGGAGCGGATGGAATGATGAAGCGCTGAGGGTCTGCTTTCAGGGAGGGTTATCTGAGCCCCTTCAAGATGAGTTAGCCACCCGTGAACCAGCTGAAGATCTCGAGTCCCTCATAGCCTTGGCCATCCGCCTGGACAATCGTCTAAGAGAGCGGAGAACGGCTCGCCGTCAGGTGTCTCAGTCCCAAGTTCCTCTGAGCAGCTCTGTTTCTCCTGTTTGGACTCCGTCATTCAGAGCTGCCCCGGCTCCTGAACTGCCCCAGGATTCCCGGAGAGCATGCAGTTAGGCCGTTCCAGGCTTTCTTCCAACGAAAGGGAACGTCGCATGAGGGAGCCGTCGGTGCCTCTACTGCGGGGTTGCCGGCCACTTCCGCTCCACTTGCCCCGAGCTTTCGGGAAACGCCTGTCCCCGCCCAGCTACAGGAGGGTTGTGATGGGGAAAATTAGAGCTCCTCCTACTAACGCGGTCCTAGCTATTCCAGCCACTCTGTCCTGGGAGGGCCACCAGCATCGGGTCCAGGCTATGATCGATTCCGGTGCCGCAGGTGATTTTATGGATGTAACCTTGGCTAAGGAACTTAAGATCCCTACCCAACTACTTCCTCAACCCCAGGCAGTTACAGCCTTAGATGGCAGACCTCTGGAACCAGGAAAAGTTACTGAGGCGACTCAGTCCCTGCGACTTACCATCTCTCAACACCAGCAGGAGGAGACCTTCTATCTCATTGACTCTCCCGAGTATCCTATTATCCTGGGTCACCCTTGGCTATGCAGACATAATCCCCAGATCGACTGGCCTACTGGCACCATTCTTAGCTGGGGTCCCACTTGCCAACTCACCTGCATGCTTCAGAGTTCCTCAGCCCCTAGTACCCAGTTTCAAGAGTCTGTTGACGTCTCCCGAGTCCCCAGTGTTTACCATCGGTTCAAAGCAGTGTTCAGCAAGGCCCGGGCTACTGCCTTACCGCCTCATCGCACTTATGACTGTGCCATTGATCTACTCCCTGGGTGCTGCCCTCCTAGAGGTCGGATCTTTTCCTTGTCCTCCCCCGAGCACGCAGCTATGGACACCTACATTAAGGAGTCCTTGGCAGCCGGCCTCATCTATGCCTCTACTTCCCCGGCTGGGGCGGGCTTCTTTTTGTTGAAAAGAAAGACGGGGGTCTGAGGCCTTGTATTGATTACCGGGGACTCAACAAGATCACGGTTCGGAATCGATACCCTCTTCCTCTCATGGCCACTGCTTTTGAGCTGCTTCAAGGGGCTTCCATTTTTACTAAGCTGGATCTCCGCAATGCTTACCATCTCGTGCGGATCCGGCCAGGAGACGAATGGAAGACGGCGTTCAACACGCCCACGGGACACTATGAATATCGGGTGATGCCGTTCGGGCTCACCAATGCCCCCGCAGTATTCCAAGCCCTGATTAATGATGTTCTCCGGGATATGCTTAATCTGTTCGTCTTCGTGTACCTGGACGATATCCTCATCTTCTCGAGGTCACTGAAGGAGCATGAGGGGCATGTTAGCCGGGTTCTCCAGAGGCTCCTTGACAATCACCTCTACGTTAAGCCTGAGAAGTGTGAATTTCATGTTTCTCAGACTCAGTTTCTCGGGTTTATTGTCACTCCCGGGCACCTAGAGATGGATCCCAAGAAGGTCAAGGCGGTCCACGATTGGCCCACACCTGCCACGGTCAAGGAGGTTCAACGGTTCATTGGCTTTTCTAACTTCTATCGGAAGTTCATCAAGAATTTCAGCTCGGTGGTAGCCCCCTTGACGACGCTTACCAAGGGAGGAGGGACCAAGATTCACTGGGGTCCGGAAGCAGCAGGGGCCTTCGAGGATCTCAAGCGCCGCTTCACTTCTGCTCCGATTCTGGTGACCCCTGACCCAGAGAGACCTTTCGTGGTGGAGGTGGACGCCTCAGAGGTGGGGGGTGGGAGCCGTCCTGTCACAGAGGGGTGCGGATGGGAGATTACACCCTTGTGCCTTCATGTCTCGCCGCCTGTCTGAGGCCGAGCGCAACTACCACGTGGGGGATCTAGAGTTGCTTGCGGTTAAACTGGCCTTGGAAGAGTGGCGCCATTGGCTTGAGGGGGCTCAGCACCCGTTCCAGGTTCTCACGGACCACAAGAACCTGGAATATCTCCAACAGGCTAAGCGGATGAACCCTCGGCAAGCACGATGGTCCCTTTTCTTTAATCGATTCCAGTTCATCCTGACTTACCGACCTGGCACCAAGAACGTCAAGCCGGATGCTCTGTCTCGAGTCTATTCTCCCGAGGTACAAGAGAAGCCCTTGGCATCGATTATTCCGAGGTCTAGGATCGTCGCACCTCTTCAGTGGGAACTAGAAAGAGGGGTACGAGAAGCTCTTGCCCATGAGCCCGATCCAGGCGGTGGTCCTGCCGGTCGCCTGTTCGTTCCTCTCTCGGTTCGGGCCCGCGTCTTGCAGTGGGGTCATGAGTCGCCCTTGACATGCCATCCTGGCAGTGCTCGCACACTGGAGTTCCTCCGACGGCGGTTTTGGTGGCCGTCCATCAAGAAGGACGTGCAGGTCTTTGTTGAGGCCTGCCCTGTGTGCAACCAGGGAAAGTCGACACGCCAGCGACCCCAGGGACTGCTCCATCCCTTACCTGTTCCTCGAAGGCCATGGTCACACCTTTCTCTGGACTTTGTTACGGGACTTCCTCTATCCCAGGGCAACACCGTCATCCTGGTGGTGGTAGACCGTTTCTCTAAGGCTGCCCGGTTTATTCCCCTGCCCAAGCTGCCCTCGGCTAAGGAGACTGCGGAGCTCCTCATGAACCATGTCTTCCGGATATTTGGCATTCCCCTGGACGTGGTCTCTGACCGAGGTCCCCAATTCTCGTCCCGGTTTTGGGGGGCCTTCTGCAGGCTTATTGGGGCCACAGCCAGCCTATCGTCAGGATTCCATCCAGAGTCTAATGGCCAAACGGAACGGATTAATCAGGATCTGGAGACCACCCTGCGGTGTATGGCGGCCAGTAATCCCACGTCTTGGGCCACCTATATTATTTGGGCTGAATATGCCCACAACACCCTCCAGTCCTCAGCCACCGGATTGTCCCCCTTCGAATGCCAGTTCGGTTACAACCCTCCTTTGTTTCCAGAGGAAGAGGCGCAAGTTGGTGTTCCCTCGGCCCAGCGCTTTGTCCAACGCTGTAGGCGGACCTGGAAGAAGGCCAGGTGTACCCTCCTTCGGACCTCCCAGAGATACCAAAGTCAGGCTAATCGCCACCGCCGGACGGCCCCCTAGTTTCCGAGCTGGTCAGAGAGTTTGGTTGGCCACTAAGAACTTGCCCCTCCGGGTCGAATCCAAGAAGCTTTCCCAGAGATACATCGGCCCTTTCCGCATTTCTAGAAAGGTTAACCCTGTGTCGTATCGTTTAGTTCTGCCTCGCTCCCTTAGAGTTAACCCCACTTTCCATGTTTCACTCCTTAAACCTGTCTTGTCTTCTCCTTTTGCCCCCCCCACAGACCCCCGCCACCTCCCAGGATCATAGACGGCCAGCCAGCCTACACAGTCCGCCGGATACTGGACTCCCGGAGGGTCCAGAACTCTCTGCAGTATCTGGTGGACTGGGAGGGCTACGGGCCAGAGGAGCGCTCCTGGGTTCCGGCCAGGGACATCCTGGATCCAGGGTTGATCCGAGATTTTCGCACCCTGGGGCCAGGGTGTTCTGGAAGGAACGTCAGGAGTCGTTCCTAGAGGAGGGGGTCCTGTCAGCTTCCTGCTTCCCCTGTTTGTCTCCTGGCCTCTAGAGGTCAGCTGTGTTCCCCTTTGCCTTAGTTTTTCCTCATGTGTCCTAATTAGCTTATCTATGTCACCTGTGCCTTGTTTCCCCTTGAGTATTTTAGCTGTGTGTTTTCCCCTTGTTTCTCACTTGGTTATTGCGTCCTGTCTATGTGTCTCCTGCTTTGTCCCACCGTATCAGTCCTAGTAAGTTATTCAAAGTTATCTTTAGTTTGTTTTTCTCCCCTCGGGGAGTTGTTTTGTTTTGCCTCCTGTTTTGGAACATTAAATCTACTTACCTGGAGTATTGCCTGGGGTGTTTCATTTGGGTCCTACAACATCTCCTCTGTGGCTAAGGGGTAGTACCCCCAGCTCTACACATTTGAGACCGGAGTTCTAGCCCGGCTTGTGACAAGGTGAGACCAGGGTCGTTGTGGAACGGGCAGAGGTTGTAACTTTCCCCTGGGCAGGTGTCTAGGCGCCTTACACTGGGCGCACAACGAGCAGGAGGAGACATAAACCCTCACATCCCTGGCTAACGTTGGCCACCAGTACTTAGCGCTAAGGCAGTGCACTGTCCGGCCAATACCTGGATGTCCAGAGGAGGGGGACGTATGAGCCCAATAAATCAGACGATCCCGAACCTCGAGCGGAACGTAAGTCCGACCCACAGGACACTTTGGGGGACTAGGGTCGGTACGCAACGCCTGCTCGATCTCCGCATCGACCTCCCACACTACCGGTGCCACCAGACAAGACTCCGGCAGGATGGGAGTGGGCTAACGCTGAATGGAGGGGAGAACTCCGCGTAGGTGATGGTGGCGGCGTCTATTCCCCTCCATTCAGCGTTGGCCCACTCCAACGCCTTGCCGGAGAGACAGGAGATGAGGGCGGAAACGCTCTAGTATCCCGAGGGCGCCGGGAGTATGGTGGCCAGGTAGAGTTCCACCTGCAGGAGGAACCCCTGACACCCGGCTGTGGCGCCATCATACGCCCTCGGGAGCGAGAGCCGAATCCCACTGGATTCTGGAGCTTGGATGGGAGGACTGACCGATGGTGGTGGTAAGGTCGGAGGAGGTGTGGGCACTCCTCTGGTCTCCCATCGGTGCAGAGTGTTGATCACGTCCTGCAGGGCGGACCCGAGTTGAATGATCCGGTCGTCTTTCCCGCTGGCGCGCTCCTCCAGCGACTCGGGTGCTGCTGCTGCTCCTGCTGACTCCATGATGGGTGTGTAATTCTGTCAGAGGCTGATGTGGATGTGGTGTAGGAGTCAGGCGCAGGACACAGAAGCTACTTCCAACAGACTTTACTGGAGGACATGAAATACAAAGAAAAGGGCCTCAACAAAACAAGGAGGCGAGCGATTACGCAACAGTGCATAAAAACACTCCAATGCATAAGCAATACGCAAAAGTGCGTCTGGACTCTAAAACACAATAGAGCAAAATACCAGCACCTACGGACAGGCGGAACAATTACACACAACTCACTACAAACAAAACGAGACACATATAGGGAACATAATTAACACTAACAGGAAACAGGTGAACAAGGAAGACAAAACCAAACAAACATCGATAACATACAACAGTGGCAGCTAGTACTCCGGGGACGACGACCGCCGAAGCCTGCCCGAGCAAGGAGGAGGAGCAGCCTCGGCCGAAACCGTGACAGTACTAATTATTCCTCATGACAGTAGAGTAATATTGGTACAAGCTGTTATCAAGTGATCATTGTATGATAAAGGGCATCCCACTGGGCAAAAACAAATTGAATCAATGTTCTCTTCCACAAGCTTCACACAATAAGCTGGGTGAATTTTGGCCCATTCCTCCTGACAGAGCTGGTGTAACCGAGTCAGGTTTGTAGGCCTCCTTGCTTGCACATGCTTTTTCAATTCTGCCCAAAAATGTTCTACAGGATTGAGGTCAGGGCTTTGTGATGGCCACTCCAATACCTTGACATTGTTGTCCTTAAGCCATTTTGCCACAACTTTGGAAGTATGCTTGGGGTCATTGTCCATTTGGAAGACCCATTTGCGACCAAGCTTTAACTTCCTGACTGATGTCTTGAGATGTTGCTTCAATATATCCACATAATTTTCCTTCCTCATGATGCCATCTATTTTGTGAAGTGCACCAGTCCCTCCTGCAGCAAAGCACCCCCACAGCATGATGCTGCCACCCCCGTGCTTCATGGTTGGGATGGTGTTCTTCTGCTTGCACGCCTTCCCCTTTTTCCTCCAAACATAACGATGGTCATTATGGCTAAACAGTTCTATTTTTGTTTCATTTGACCAGAGGATATTTCTCCAAAAAGTATGATCTTTGTTCGAATGTGCAGTTGCAAACCGTAGTCTGGCTTTTTTATGGCGGTTTTGGAGCAGTGGCTTCTTCCTTGCTGAGCGGCCTTTCAGGTTATGTCGATATAGGATTTGTTTTACTGTGGATATAGATACTTTTGTACCGGTTTCCTCCAGCATCTTCACAAGGTCCTTTGCTGTTGTTCTGGGATTGATTTGCACTTTTCTCACCAAAGTACGTTCATCTCTAGGAGACAGAATGCGTCTCCTTCCTGAGCGGTATGATTGCTGCGTGGTCCCATGGTCTTTATACTTGTGTACTATTGTTTTTACAGATTTTCCCATGATGTCAAGCAAAGAGGCACTGAGTTTGAAGGTAGGCCTTGAAATACATCCACAGGTACACCTCCAATTGACTCAAATGATGTAAATTAGCCTACCAGAAACTTCTAAAGCCATGACATAATTTTCTGGAATTTTCCAAGCTGTTTAAAGGCACAGTCAACTTAGTGTATGTAAACTTCTGACCCACTGGAATTGTGATACTGTGAATTATAAGTGAAATAATCTGTCTGTAAACAATTGTTGGAAAAATTACTTGTGTCATGCACAAAGTAGATGTCCTAACCGACTTGCCAAAACTATAGTTTGTTAACAAGACATTTGTGGAGTGGTTAAAAAAATAGATTTTTAATGACTCCAACCAAGTACCAAGTGTATGTAAACTTCCGACTTCAACTGTATAACTCCAACCGTTTATGGGGTGGGTGAGTTTTTGTACAGCTCTGGTGCTGTTTTGTATAACTGTTTGTAGCGAGCACAATAATAAACAACTGTGTCCTCAGCCTGCAGACTGGTGATGTCTAAGTACAGTACATTACTACTGTCTCTGGAGATAGTGAATCTGCTCTTAAAAGAGGCTCCAGAGTTGATGGATCCACTGGCCCAGATGATCCCAATCCACTCCAGTGTTTTCCCTGGCTGCTGTTGTATCCAACCTGTACCATAGTCTGTCAGGGCATAGCCAGAGACTTGGCAAGATAGTTTCACTTACTGTCCAGGAACTTTGAGTTGAGCAGGGGAGGAGGTCAAACTAATACTGTGTATATCTGAATAAGAGCAGGGAGAAGAGAGAGACAGGAAACTTAACCTGACGAAAGGGAATAAATAACTTTTTCCAACTATCTTTGTCTTTATTTTCAAAATGAACTGTACAAACACACGGTGAAACAACCATATTTACTAGATATTCTCTCCAATCTTGTTTTGTACACTGCATTTGAAGAGATGAAAATGACCCCACTTACATGCCAGGAAGGCCAGGAGGAGGAGAGATGTAAGAAACATGTTTCTCTGTTGAATGGCAGACAGTGTCTGTCTGGTTACTAACAGACAGGGTGGTTGCAGTGATGAAGGTTGTGTCTGTGTGTGTCTGTGTGTGGCTGCCCCTCAGAGCTGGTCATTGATAAATACAGTTTATAGCAGAGGGGATTATTTGCATAATGTCCGTCTTTCATTGACAGAGTAAACAGGTGTTAATATTGAGACATCAACCTAGGATCTGGAAAATATGCATAAGCTGTACAGCTTTCCAAGCAGCAAGAGATAGTGTTAAATGAGAGAGGATGGTGCTATGGTTGGAGGGCTATACAGTCTCTACTTACCGTTAGTTCAGCTCAACATTAATGCCATTTTGACAATCATGGAGAAATAATTTGATTTTGAGATGCTTGAAGTGCAGATAGATTTTGGTGAAGCTGACATAGAGATGGATCAGTTTGGTGATGTTCAAGAGGAGGGAGAAGAGGAGGAAGAGGAAGAGAAGGGAGATCGTGGACGCTCAGGCCAGCCCAGACGACCCCGACAGCCACAACAGCAGCGAACTCTAAGACACATGGGAGTCCAGATTAAAGACTACTTCTGATGCTCTGTGTTCAACTCCATGTTCTGCAACTGCCTCTTCCTAGGGCTCATGGTCCTGGTCTGCTATTGTCAGGTAATATGGCTGACATGAATTGGATCATGACATAACAAAGCACTCAGAAACAAGATGGTTTTAATGGTGAGCTGTGTATATACAATATACCTAGGCACTTTGTTATAGGTTTAAGAGCTTTAGTCCAATCAGGGATGAGACTTTTTAGGGCACCCAAGTCCGGGCTCTGGCTGGGCCACTCACGGACATTCAGAAAGTTATCCCGAAGCCACTCCTGAGTCGTCTTGGCTGTGTGCTTAGAGTCGTTGTCCTGTTGGAAGGTGAACCTTCGCCCCAGTCTGAGGTCCTGAGTGCTCTGGAGCAGGTTTTCATCAAGGATTTCTCTGTACTTTGCTCCGTTCATCTTTCCCTCGATCCTGACTAGTCTCCCAGTCCCTGCCGCTGAAAAACATCCACACAGAATGATGCTGCCAACACCATGCTTCACCGTAGGGATGGTGCCAGGTTTCCTCCAGACGTGACGCTTGGCATTCAGGCCAAATAGTTCATTCTTGGTTTCATCAGACCAGAGAATCTTGTTTCTCATGGTCTTTGAGTCCTTTAGGTGCCTTTTGGCAAACTCCAAGCGGGCTGTCATGTGCCTTTTACTGAAGAGTGGCTTCCGTCTGGCCACTACCATAAAGGCCTGATTAGTGGAGTGCATCAGAGATGGTTGTCCTTCTGGAAGGTTCTCCAATCTCCACCTCCCTGACTAAGGCCCTTCTCCCTCAATTGCTCAGTTTGGCCGGGCAGCCAGCTCTAGGAAGAGTCTTGGTGGTTCTAAACTTCTTCCATTTAAGAATGATGGAGGCCACTATGTTCTTGGGGACTTTCAATTCTGCAGACATTTTTCCCCAGATCTGTGCCTCGACACAATCCTGTCTCAGAGCTCTACGGACAATTCCTTCGACCTCATGGCTTGGTTTTTGCTCTGACATGCACTGTCAACTGTGGGTCCTTATATAGACAGGTGTGTGCCTTTCCAGATCATGTCCAATCAATTGAATTACCACAGGTGGACTCCAATCAAGCTGTACAAACATCTCAAGGATGATCAATGGAAACAGGATGCACCTGAGCTCAATTTCGAGTCTCATAGCAAAGGGTCTGAATACTTATGTAAATAAGGTATTTCTGTTTTTTATTTTTAATACATTTGCAAACATTTCTAAAAAACTGTTTTTGCTTTGTCATTTTGGGGTATTTTGTGTAGATTGATGAGTTAAAAAACGTATTTCATCAAATTTAAAATAAGGCTGTAATGTAACAAAATGTGGAAAAGATCAAGGGGTCTGAATACTTTCCAAATGCACTGTATGTCCCCATGCCATAACCAGTGTCACGTTGTATAATGATTAGAAGACAGGCCCAGGAATGCGTATTATGAATAGTTATGCATGCTCAAGTTTTCTGTTTTTTTTTGTCTTATTTCTTGTTTGTTTCACAATAATAAATACAATAATAAATCAAATGATACAAACCAGCAAAAAATCCATTTTAATTCCAGGTTGTAAGGCAACAATATAGGAAAAATGCAAAGGGGTGTGAATACTTTCGCAAGCCACTGTACACATACTAATCAGGGGGAATGGGAACCAGGTGTGCGTAATGAGACAAGACAGTCCGGGGTTGGTGGTAATGAGCCAGGTCAGTGACGCCTAGAAGGTCGGTGACGTAGACCTCCGGAGCTAGTGAACGGACTGAGCAGCAGTACCGGGGGATCCATGACACCAGGGTCTAAAGTTTTTTCTGTTCAGATCACATAGGTTGGTAAAACTGTAGGGAACCTTGGAGGATGATTTCTAAATATTTGTAGATATCCTTCACGATTGTGGTTAATTTACTGTAAATGTCAGATTAAGGACCAATCTATCAAGGACAGTCACCTTGTTTAACAGGAATGAACACAGCTACAGTATGTAGGCCTGTATGTGATTCCTCTTTATTTTATCTCTCCTCAGGGAACCTAGTGTTGATGTACAAGTAGTTCTGTTATTTTGGCACTCAGGGGAATATTATACTTCAGTAGATGTGACTCTGTTGTACTGATGTTCTACTGCCCTCTGTTGACTCTGCTGCCAGTTAGATTCTCTCAGGGGTTTTTGTACAGATCCTCCCCTCACTCACACCACTGTATCTCTCCTGCACAGTAATACACAGCAGAGTCATCTGCTGTCACACCAGACAGCATCAAAGTCAACATGCTGTTGCTAGTATCTTTAGTGGTTTCCATACATCCTTCAAACCTTTTAGCATGGTAACCTAGGCCTAATCCAGAATAACCCACACATTCCAGGGATTTTTCTGCTTATTGTCTTATCCAGACTGTGTTGCAGACAAAGGTGAATCCAGATATCTTACAGGAGAGGCTGAGCATTTCTCTAGGCTTTTTCAGGACTGGACTGGAGGGCATGGTCTCCAGACTCTGACCATCTGATGGAGAGAGAGAGGTGAAAATGAGAGAGATAAATAAATAGGAAGAATGTGTTAAAGAAAATTAGGAAGCCAAAGAAAATAGTTTATAAAATCATTGTCCATGTTCAGTCATTCTACTAAAGAACAGCTGATTAAGTAGATCAGAACTCACAGGGCAGACAGAGAGAGATTATGACAACTTCCGGAGGATGTCCTCCAACCTATCAGAGCTCTTGCAGCATGAACTGACATGTTGCCCACCCAATCAAAGGATCAGAGAATGAATCTAGTAGTGAAAGCATAAGCTACAGCTAGCTAGCACTTCAGTGCATAAAATGTGGTGAGTAGTTGACTCAAAGTGAGAGAAAAACAAAAGTTGAACAGTAAAAAATAATCTAAAACGAAAGAGAAGCAAGAGATAAGGAGAGAGAGAGCTAGCTATATTTTGTTGTATTTTTCTTCACTTTCTTTTTCACTTACTTAGTTTGCGAATGCAGCTAACAGTAGTTAGTTTAGCCTACTCAAACACCCGGTTCAAATAGAGAGGAATGCTATGTTAGCTAGCTGAGAAGATTCCAAGTCAAGGTAAGCTTTTGGTTTTATAAATGTATTGCAACCAGGGCCCACTGGTGTAACTGCTAAACTGCTTGCTGACTGTACACTGTGCTGCATGATTGTTGCGGGTTTACAAACGTGTTAGTTCTAGTAACTATGTGACTATGACGATAGCTAATATGGTGACAACAATGTAGGCTATGTGTAGCGGTTATGGTATAAGGGTTTGTCTTGGAAAGGTTTTTTCGCCTGGTCACAGACAGCTGATGTGTTGTGCACTGAAGTTCACAAGCAAATGGAAAAGGTGAGAGGAAGAGAGCGCATAGATGTGAGAAGGAATTATACAACGAGCAAAGTGATCATGCTGTTTGTATGTGGCTGCTCTGAAAGTGAACTGTGTTTGCGGTGATCAGGGGTGTATTCATTCCGCCCATTCTGTTTTAAAAAGTTTCTTAAACGGAAGCAAAGGGAACGAAACGGGGATAAACATACCTGGATTTGTTGAATAGAAACTCTCGTTTGCAACTGTTGAACTAATAGATCAGGTAGATGCAGGCAAAAGTGTGCAAGGCGGTATTAAATGTGTCACTGTCTGTCACCTTGATTACTCCAATGTGTCACACCCTGGTTCTGGGACTCTATATGTTGAGCCAGGGTGTGTTCATTCTATGTTGTTGTTCTATGTCGGGAGTCTAGTTTTGTATTTCTGTGTTGGCCAGAGTGGTTCCCAATCAGAGGCAACGAGTGTCAGCTGTTGCTGGTTGTCTCTGATTGGGAGCCATATTTATACAGGCTGTTTTCCCACAATAGTTGTGGGATCTTGTTCCAGTTGGTTTGTTCCTTTTGGGTTATTCCGTGTTGGTTGTGTTTAACCTTTGGACGTCACGGTATCGTTTATTGTTTTGTTCGAGTGTTTACTCTCTTTAAATAAAGTATGTTTGCCTGCAACGCTGCGCCTTGGTCTACTCCGTCTAACGATCGTGACAGAAGATCCCACCATACCAGGACCAAGCAGCGTGTCCAGGAGCAGGCAGCCTGGACATGGGAGGAAGCGCCGGGAAAGGAGCTGGAGAGGTTGACGATGGCCCAGGTGGGCAAATCGTGGTCCTGGGAGGACATGCTCGGGGGCAAAGGGCCATGGGCTAAGATTGAGGCCCTGGCGAGAGAGGAGCAACGGCGTCAACAGTGTCGTCGTCGGACGGACGAGAGGCAACCCCAGAAAATGTTTAGGGGGGGGCACACGGCATGGGCGACTGGGCAGCAGGAGGCTGCCACAGGGCGAATTGGGAGATTTGGAGAGGAGGCCACCGGGTTTGGGGGGCCAGAAGGCAGGTTGGCAGAGCCTGGATGGAGAGCAGAGCCAACTCCCCGTACTCAGGCATGGCAGCATGAGACTGGGCAGGTTCCGCGGTATGCGGAGCTGCATACTGTGCAACGAGTGGTCCGGCATAGTCCGCACGTCCTGTGCGAGCACCCCGCACGTGTCGTGCGAAGGTGGGCATGCAGCCAGGACGGAGTGTGCCGGCTCAGCGCTCGTGGCCTCCAGTGCCTCTCCTCGGTCCCGGATATCCTGCGCCAGTGTCACGTGCTGTTATGCCAGTACGGGTACACAGCCCTGTACGTCCTGTGCTGATGCCTCACACAGAGTGTGTGAAGGTAGGCATTCAGCCAGGACGGGTTGTGGCAGCTCTTCACTCCAGGCCTCCTATCCGTCTCCACAGCCCGGTCCGGCCTGTTCCTGCCCCTCGCACCAAGCCTACGGTGCGAGTCGTCAGCCCGGCCCGGCCTGTTCCTGCTCCTCGCACCAAGCCTACGGTGAGCGTCGCCAGCCCGGCCCGGCCTGTTCCTGCCCCTCGCACCAAGCCTACGGTGCGAGTCGTCAGCCCGGCCCGGCCTGTTCCTGCTCCTCGCACCAAGCCTACGGTGTGCGTCGCCAGCCCGGCCCGGCCTGTTCCTGCCACTCGCACCAAGCCTACGGTGTGCGTCGCCAGCCCGGCCCGGCCTGTTCCTGCCGCTCGCACCAAGCCTACGGTGCGAGTCGTCAGCCTCGGCCCGGCCTGTTCCTGCTCCTCGCACCAAGCCTCACGGTGTGCGTCGCCAGCCCGGCCCGGCCTGTTCCTGCCACTCGCACCAAGCCTACGGTGCGCATCATCAGCCCTCGGCCCGGCCTGTTCCTGCTCCTCACACCAAGCCTCACGGTGTGCGTCGCCAGCCCGGCCTGGCCTGTTCCTGCTCCTCGCACCAAGCCTACGGTGCGCGTCGCCAGCCCGGCCCGGCCTGTTCCTGCCCTTCGCACCAAGACTACGGTGTGCGTCGCCAGCCCGGTCCGGCCTGTTCCTGCTCCTCGCACCAAGCCAGGGGTGCGCGTCGCCAGCCCGGCCCGGCTTGTTCCTGCCCTTCGCACCAAGCCTACGGTGTGCGTCGCCAGCCCGGTCCGGCCCGTTCCTGCTCCACGCACCAAGCCAGGGGTGCGCATCGTCAGCCCGGTCCGGCCCGTTCCTGCTCCACGCACCAGGCCAGGGGTGCGAAGTCGTCAGCCCGGTCCGCCCGTTCCTGCTCCACGCACCAAGCCAGGGGTGCGCATCGTCAGCCCGGTCCAGCCCGTTCCTGCTCCACGCACCAAGCCAGGGGGTGCGAGTCGTCAGCCCGGTCCGGCCCGTTCCTGCTCCACGCACCAAGCCAGGGGTGCGCATCGTCAGCCCGGTCCGGCCCTGTTCCTGCTCACGCACCAAGCCAGGGGTGCGCTATCGTCAGCCCGGTCCGGCCCGTTCCTGCTCCACGCACCAAGCCAGGGGTGCGCATCGTCAGCCCGGTCCAGCCCGTTCCTGCTCCACGCACCAGGCCAGGGGTGCGGCGTCGTCAGTCCGGCACAACCCGTGCCTGGGTCACCGGTGCCTGGTCAGGTACCGGTCAGCTGCCTGGTCAGGTACCGGACCTTAAGCAATCCGCTCCTACGATGTCCAGTCCAGCTCCAGCCAGCGGGGCCAGACCGGACCAGTGGCGCTACGGGGGGTGTATTGGAGGGTGGTGGGCGAGCCCGGAGCCGGAACCGCCTCCGAGGAGGAATGCCCACCCAGCCCTCCCCTGTTTGGTCTATGTTGATGCGCGGTCACAGTCCGCGCCTTTAGGGGGTACTGTCACACCCTGGTTCTGGGACTCTATATGTTGAGCCAGGGTGTGTTCATTCTATGTTGTTGTTCTATGTCGGGAGTCTAGTTTTGTATTTCTGTGTTGGCCAGAGTGGTTCCCAATCAGAGGCAACGAGTGTCAGCTGTTGCTGGTTGTCTCTGATTGGGAGCCATATTTATACAGGCTGTTTTCCCACAATAGTTGTGGGATCTTGTTCCAGTTGGTTTGTTCCTTTTGGGTTATTCCATGTTGGTTGTGTTTAACCTTTGGACGTCACGGTATCGTTTATTGTTTTGTTCGAGTGTTTACTCTCTTTAAATAAAGTATGTTTGCCTGCAACGCTGCGCCTTGGTCTACTCCGTCTAACGATCGTGACACAATGTTTATCTCGACCTGTGCACCTACATTGTAAACTTTAATTCATAGGCTAGGTTGTAGCAACCTCAGGATGGGTATAAAATGTGATTATCATGTAGTAGCCTAAACCTATCGATGTTAAATTGAGCTAGGTGAATGGAATATGAATGACAGTCATCCAATATGCTGTAATAGAAATAAGGCCATGCTCATAAAAAACATTATCGTCCTCCCTCATATTAAACGGCACCGACCGCCACTGGTACACATTAATCTGTCAAGAAAAAATGTATTTGTTCGTCATGAATGAACACAGCTTAATAAGATTTAACACACCACATTGCCTAATTAGCCACATCGCCTAATATGAACTCAGACAAGACAACAGCATAAGTATTTATGAACTCTGAGGGCTCTGGATTTGAATTATGATGTCATGGGGAGGGGAGGATTACTCTGAGGTCAGGGGTCAGTCTATGACTCGTCAATGCGGTTTTAGGACACAGTCAGAAAAGACTCCTGGCCTATTCACCACACAGAAATTACTCAAGGTCTGAAGGAACTGTCTGGAACATTGGAGGGTGGTATTATTCATATCTATTCATGATTGGATTCATTGAAGTGACAGATATAGACATCCATTTGTCAAGGAAAGAGTGCTTGTTCACCATGAATGAACACATCTTAATAATATATGTGGCGTACGCACATCCTGTACATGTATTGGTTATTCACTGTTTTAAGCTTTTTAAATTATTTTCAACAAGCGTTCGATTTAGTAAACTGAATAAGAATAGATTGCTTTGATCTAGACAATTTTAGGATAAATCAGTCTGATTCATTTGATGTTTTGATTCGAATTCACTCAACAATGACAACCTGCATCCAGCATTCAAGAGGATTCCTACAAAGTCTCCAGCAGATCAAGACCACCCCGAGTAACAAGCTTGAAAATAGACTGATTCTGCAAGGCATATATCAGCAAAACCATAGATGGAGAAGGTGGCGGAGTGGTAGAAAATACAGATTATTACAGTGCCTTGCAAAAGTATTCATCCCCTTTGGCATTTTTCCTATTTTGTTGCATTACAACCTGTAATGTAAATTGATTTTTATTTGGATTTCATGTAATGGACATACACAAAATAGTCCAAATTGGTGAAGTGAAATGAAAAAAATAACTTGTTTCAAAAATTCTAAAAAATAAATAACGGAAAAGTGGTGCGTGCATATGTATTCACCCCCTTTGCTATGAAGCCCCTAAATAAGATCTGGTGCAACCAATTACCTTCAGAAGTCACATAATTAGTTAAATAAAGTCCACCTGTGTACAATCTAAGTGTCACATGATCTGTCACATGATCTCAGTATATATACACACCTGTTCTGAAAGGCCCTAGAGTCTGCAACACCACAAAGCAAGGGGCACCACCAAGCAAGCGGCACCATGAAGACCAAGGAGCTCTCCAAACAGGTCAGGGACAAAAGTTGTGGAGAAGTACAGATCAGGGTAATAAAAAAATATCTGAAACTTTGAACATCCAACGGAGCACCATTAAATCCATTATAAAAAAATGGAAAGAACATGGTACCACAACAAACGTGTCAAGAGAGGGCGGCCCACCAAAACTCACGGACCAGGCTGTCACGCCCTGGCTCTGGGGACTCTAGTATGTTGAGCCAGGGTGTGAGTTTTCATGTGTTTCTGTTCTAGTCAGTTGTTTTCTATTTTGGCCAGTGTGGTTCTCAATCAGAGGCAACGTGTATCAGCTGTTGCTTGTTGTCTCTGATTGAGAACCATACTTAAGTAGCCAGTTTTTCCACAGTGTTTGTGGGATCTTGTTCCAAGTAGGTTGTGTTTATCTAAGGACGTCACGTTATCGTTTTGTTGTTTTGTTCGTGTTATCTTATTTAATAAATATGTTTGCAAATAACGCTGCGCATTGGTCCTCTGTTCCCGACGATCGTGACAGAAGATCCCACCAAAACTGGACCAAGCAGCGTGTCCAGGAGCCAGCGCCAGGGGAATTGCTAGCGGATCTCCGTGGCAACCTAGTGAAGAGCAGAGAGGGTGGACTTGGGAGCAGTGGAGGAAGAGTCTCGACTGGGTCAAGCCAAATGAAGAGCAGAGTGGTTGGACTTTGGAGCAGTGGAGGAAGAGTCTGGCGAGAGATAGGGAGGCTTGGTCCATGGGGAGGAGAGACACCCAGAATTTTTTTTAGGGGGCTCACGCCGTGTACGACGGGGCAGCAGGAGGCCGCGATGGAGCGGTCCAGCGGGTTTGTAGAGGAGGCCGCCAGGTTAAGGGGGCCACTGGTCACAGAGGAGAGGGAGAGTGTAGAGGCACGGCGAGAGGTACTGGGGTGTGTTACCAGTCCGGTCCGGCCCGTTCCTGATCCCTGCGTAGGGCCAGTGGTGTGTGTCCCCAGTACGGTCCGGCCTGTTCCTGTTCCTCGCATCGAGCCTGTGGTGCGTGTCGCCAGCCCGGCCCGGCCTGTTCCTGCTCCCCGCACCAAGCCTATGGTGCGCGTCGCCAGCCCGGTCCGGCCCGTTCCTGCTCCCAGCACCAAGCCGATGGTGCGCGTCGCCAGCCCGGCCCGGCCTGTTCCTGCTCCCCGCACCGAGCCTATGGTGCGCGTCGCCAGCCCGGCCCGGCCTGTTCCTGCTCCCCGCACCAAGCCTATGGTGCGCGTCGCCAGCCCGGCCCGGCCTGTTCCTGCTCCCCGCACCAAGCCTATGGTGCGCGTCGCCAGCCCGGTCCGGCCCGTTCCTGCTCCCCGCACCAAGCCTATGGTGCGCGTCGCCAGCCCGACCCGGCCTGTTCCTGCTCCCCGCACCAAGCCTATGGTGCACGTCGCCAGCCCGGCTCGGCCTGTTCCTGCTCCCCACACCAAGCCAGTGGTGTGCGTCGTCAGTCCGGCACAGCCCGTGCCTGTTCCACCGGTGCCTGGTCCGGTACCGGTCAGCTGCTCCACGCCAGAGCTAGAGCAATCCGCTCCACCAGTGTTCAGTCCAGCTCCGGCTAGCAGGGCCAGACCGGACCAGGGGTACTTTGGGGGGTTAGAGAGGGAGTGGGGATCATGCCTGGAGCCGGATCCGCCGCCAAGGCGGAGTGCCCACCCGGTCCCTCCCCTGTGGTGTTTGGTTGGCGCAGTCGGAGTCCGCGCCTTTGAGGGGGGGGTACTGTCACGCCCTGGCTCTGGGGACTTTAGTATGTTGAGCCAGGGTGTGAGTTTTCATGTGTTTCTGTTCTAGTCAGTTGTTTTCTATGTTGGCCAGTGTGGTTCTCAATCAGAGGCAACGTGTATCAGCTGTTGCTTGTTGTCTCTGATTGAGAACCATACTTAAGTAGCCAGTTTTCCCACAGTGTTTGTGGGATCTTGTTCCAAGTAGGTTGTGTTTATCTAAGGACGTCACGTTATCGTTTTGTTGTTTTTGTTCGTGTTATCTTATTTAATAAATATGTTCGCAAATAACGCTGCGCATTGGTCCTCTGTTCCCGACGATCGTGACACAGGCAAGGAGAGCATTAATCAGAGAGGCAACAAAGAGAACAAAGATAACCCTGAAGGAGCTGCAAAGCTCCACAGTGGAGATTGGAGTATCTGTCCATAGGACCACTTTAAGCCGTACACTGCACAGAGCTACGCTTTACGGAAGAGTGGCCAGAAAAAAGCCATTGCTTAAAGAAAAGAATAAGCAAACACGTTTGGTGTTTGCCAAAAGGCAAGTGGGAGACTCCCCCAAACATATGGAAGAAGGTACTCTGGTTAGATGAGACTAAAAAACGTTATGTCTGGCGCAAACCCAACACCTCTCATCACCCCCGAGAACACCATCCAATTTTTCATCGGCAGGGACTGGGAAACTGGTCAGAATTGAAGGAATGATGGATGGCGCTAAATACAGGGAAATTCTTGAGGGAAACTTGTTTCAGTCTTCCAGAGATTTGAGACTGGGATGGAGGTTCACCTTCCAGCAGGACAATGACCCTAAGCATACTGCTAAAGCAACACTCGAGTGGTTTAACGGGAAACATTTAAATGTCTTGGAATGGCCTAGTCAAAGCCCAGACCTCAATCCAATTGAGAATCTGTGGTAAAGATTGCTGTACACCAGCGGAACCCATCCAACTTGAAGGAGCTGGAGCAGTTTTGCCTCGAAGAATCAGCAAAAATCCCACTGGCTAGATGTGCCAAGCTTATAGAAACATACCCCAAGAGACTTGCAGCTGTAATTGCTGCTAAAGGTAGCTCTACAAAAATGATTTTGCATCTTCAAAGTGGTAGGCACGTTGTGTAAATCAAATGATACAAACCCCCCAAAAATCAATTTTAATTCCAGGTTGTAAGGCAACAAAATAGGAAAAATGCCAAGGGGCGTGAATACTTTCACAAGCCACTGTACCCACAACGCAGGTAGGAAACAAACTTGCTCACCTAAATTGAATAGGAAACAATCTAATAGTACTCCTAAGGTCATAGTATGCAACGCATGGTCAATGGCTAACAAGTTGGATGAATTTAAATAAATCCCGCTGTCAGAGAGGGCTTAAATTGCTGCTGTGTCATAGACAGGGTTTGACTCAGATGTACCACCTGAACTCTGGGAAATCTATGGTTTCAACAGCTACTCCAAACCAAGACAAGGTAAAAGGGGAGTGGGTGTGGCACTTTATATAAGAGAGGACATTTCTGCACTCACGCTCTCCCACTCATAGAGGTACGACCTGAATTGGAGTGTTTGTGGCTAAGGCTTAGACCTAAACGGTTAGCAAGGCAAGTTGGATCAATTATAACAGATGGTATGTTCCCCCCCTCAATCCAATTCAGAAAATGAACTTATCCAACATCTAACGGACAGCCTTGATACTATCAGAGCAAAGTATGTTGATGCTTGGATCCTTATCATGGTTGATTTTAACCATGTTGATGTGTCTGGACTATGCTCAGGGAATGTCACCTTTGGGTCTCAGTGATCATATTGTTGTTACCACACTGAAATCTCATTATGTCACTAACACAACCAGGAAAAAAGTTATTCAACCAATGAAAGAGTCAAGCATCAGAGCATGTGGTCAGTGGCTTTCCCTCCATAAATGGCCGGAAGTAACAAATATGGAGAGCACACAGGAGAAAACAGACAACTTCTATAACGCCCTGAATCACGCCATTACAGCTTACTTCCCAAAACATGGTTAGGATTCACGCACAGGATAAGGAGTGGATTGCACCTAGAATCAAAGAGCTGATAAAAAGCAGATAGAACGCCTCCAGTGAAAAAGACTGGCCTTCATGGCGCACTCTGAGGAACAAAACCCAGAAAGAGATAAAGGCAGCAAGATCAAGAACCCCTACTCAGACTGACAGATACTACAACAGCCCAATGCCTTTGTGAGACTGCTTAATGCTGCTTAACTGTAATATTGTATACTACACTATATATATAAGTATGTGGACACACCTTCAAATTAGTGGATTCGGCTATTTCAGCCACACCCGTTGCTGACAGGTGTAGAAAATCGAGCACACAGCCATGCAATCTCCATCACAAACATTGGCATTAGAATGGCCTTACTGAAGAGCTCAGTGACTTTCAATGTGGCACCGTCATGAGATGCCACTTTCCAACAAGTCAGTTTGTGTAATTTCTGCCATGCTAGAGCTGCCCCGGTCAACTGTAAGTGCTGTTATTGTGAAGTGGAAACATCTAGGAGCAACAATGGCTCAGCTGCGAAGTGGTAGAACACACAAGCTCACAGAATGGGACCGCCGAGTGCCGAAGCTAGTAACGCGTAAAAATCGTCTGTTCTCGGTTGCAACACTCACTACCGAGTTCCAAACTGCCTCTGGAAGCGACGTCAGCACAATAACTGATCATCGGCAGCTTCATTAAATGGGTTTCCATGGCCGAGCAGCCGCACACAAGCCTAAGATCACCATGCACAATGCCAACCGTCGGCTGGAGTGGTGTAAAGCTCGCTGTCATTGGACTCTGGAGCAGTGGAAATGTGTTCTCTGGAGTGATGAATAATGCTTCACCATCTGGCAGTCCGACGGACAAATCTGGGTTTGGCGGAAACTAGGAGAACGCTACCTCCCGAATGCATAGTGCCAACTGTAAAGTTTGGTGGAGGAGGAATAATGGTCTGGGGCAATTTTTCACGGTAAGAGCTAGGCCCCTTATTTCCAGTGAAGGGAAATCTTAACGCTACAGCATACAATGACATTCTAGACGATTCTGTGCTTCCAACTTTGTGCCAACAGTTTCGGGAAGGCCCTTTCCTGTTTCAGCATGACAATGCCCTGTGCACAAAGCGAGGTCCATACAGAAATGGTTTGTCGAGATCAGTGTGGAAGAACTTGACTGGCCTGCACAGAGCACTGACCTCAACCCCATCGAACACCTTTGGGATTAATTGGAACGCCGACTGCGAGCCAGGCCTAATCGCCCAACATCAGTGCCCGACCTCACTAATGCTCTTGTGGCTGAATGGAAGCAAGTCCCCGCAGCAATGTTCCAACATCTAGTGGAAAGCCTTCCCAGAAGAATAGAGGCTGTTATAACTGCAAAGGGGGGACTAACTCCATATTAATGCCCATCATTTTGGAATGAGATGTTCGACGAGCAGGTGTACTTTTGGTCATGTAGAGTATATCTCATTTTTGTATTTAATTACTTACGTAGGCCTATGTATACTGCAATTCAGCGTTTAGCTGCAAATGTGTACAATTCAAAATAAACCTTAAATATATAAGTTCAGCAAATTCGTAACATATTGTAAGTTTGGGAAATTCGTAACATATCATACAAATTGTAATTTGGAACATATCATATAAAATGAATGATGGACATCCACAAATTAATACATACCATATGAAATGTAACATATCGTACTAAATGGAGTGTATCGGAAACATACAGAACAATATGAAACGCTCTGAGACCAGGTTAGGATTTTGTACAGCTCTTCCACTCACTCACACCACTGCCTCTCCTGCACAGTAATACACAGCAGAGTCCTCTGATCTCAGACCAGACAGCTTCAGATACACCATGCTGTTAGAAATCTCTATGATAACTTCTATAAATCCTTCAACACTTTTTGCGTTCACAGTTCCACTATCAGTCCATATAATGCCTATCCATTCAAGTGTGCTTCCTGCAGGTTGATGTATCCAGCCAATGCTGTAGCTACTAAATGTGAAGCAGGATCTTTTTTTAATGGAGAGAGTTTCTACAGGCTTTTTCAGGACTGGAGGGAATGGCCTCCAGACTCTGACCATACACCCCTAATAGAGAAAAAAATAATGAAGACAACCTCTCCCTCAACGTGATCAAGACAAAGGAGATGATTGTGGACTACAGGAAAAAGAAGAGGACTGAGCACGCCCCCATTCTCATCGACGGGGCTGTAGTGGAACAGGTTGAGAGCTTCAAGTTCCTTGGTGTCCACATCACCAACAAACTATCATGGTCCATACACACCAAGACAGTCGTGAAGAGGGCACGACAAAGCCTATTCCCCCTCATGAGACTGAAAAGATTTGGCATGGGTCCTCAGATCCTCAAAATGTTCTACAGCTGCACCATCGAGAGCATCCTGACTGGTTGCATCACCGCCTGGTATGGCAACTGCTCGGCCTCTGACCGCAAGGCACTACAGAGGGTAGTGCGTACGGCCCAGTACATCACTGGGGCGAAGCTTCCTGCCATCCAGGTCCTCTATACCAGGCGGTGTCAGAGGAAGGCCCTAAAAATGGTCAAAGACTCCAGCCACCCTAGTCATAGACTATTCTCTCTGCTAATGCACGGCAAGTGGTACCGGAGCGCCAAGTCTAGGTCCAAAAGGCTTCTCAACAGTTTCAAGCCATAAGACTCCTGAACAGCTAATCATGGCTACCCAGACTATTTGCACTGCCCCCCCACCCCACCCCATCCACCTCTTTTACGCTGCTGTTGCTCTGTTTATTATTTATGCATAGTCACTTTAACTCTACCCACATGTACATATGACCTCAATTACCTCGACTAACCGGTGCCCCTGTACATTGACTCTGTACCGAAACCCCCTGTATATAGCCTCCCTACTGTTATCTTATTTTACTGCTGCTCTTTAGTTATTGACTTTTATTTTTTTTTACTTAACACTTTTTTATTTTACTTTTTTATTTTTAAAAAAACTGCTTTGTTGGTTAAGGGCTTGTAAGTAAGCATTTCACTGTAATGTCTACACCTGTTGTATTTGGCGCATGTGGCAAATAACATTTGATTTGATTTGATTACAAATATGTTAACTCAATGGATATTATAATTATCTCTATTCGTAAAATACTTTGTTACAATAAATTGCTAGATTATTGAGTACATACTACAGAGGCCCAGCAAGACCAGGAGGAGGTGTAGTTTGCCTGTCATCTTTTTAGGATGGAAGACAACCATGGTTGCGTGGTAGCATGCAACATGCATATAAACGGTGTTCAAGGCAATCAATTCTAAGTCAAAGCCAAACATCAAATCAAATCAAACTGTATTTGCCACATGCGCCGAATACAACAGGAGTAGACATTATAGTGAAATGTTTACTTACAAGCCCTTAAACAACAATGCAGTTTTTTAAGAAAAAAAAGAGATAAGTAAAAAATAGCAAATAATTAAAGAGCAACAGTAAAATAAGATAACAGTAGGGAGGATATATTCAGGGGGTTTCGGTACAGAGTCAATGTACAGGGGCACCGGTTAGTCGAGGTAATTGAGGTCATATGTACATGTGGGTAGAGTTAAAGTGACTATGCATAAATAATCAACAGAGTAGCAGCAGCGTGAAAGAGGGGGATGGGGTGGGGGGGCAATGCAAATAATCTGGGTAGCCATGATTAGCTGTTCAGCAGTCTTATGGCTTGGGGGTAGAAGCTGTTAAGAAGCCTTTTGGACCTAGACTTGGCACGCCGGTACCGCTTGCTGTTTGGTAGCAGAGAGAACAGTCTATGACTAGGGTGGCTGGAGTCTTTGATAATTTTTAGGGCCTTCCTCTGACACCGCCTGGTATAGAGGTCCTGGATGGCAGGAAGCTTGGCCCCAGTGGTGTACTGGGCCGTACGCACTACCCTCTGTAGTGCCTTGCGGTCGGAGTCCGAGCAGTTGTCATACCAGGCGGGGATGCAACCAGTCAGGATGCTCTCGATGGTGCAGCTGTATAACTTTTTGTGATTGGTCCTCCCAGTGAGGAGGAGCTCATGCAAAACTCTCCAGTCCTCCATCTTTATTAATGTCTCTGTTGAAGGCTGTTTCTGCTGAGGACTGTCTCAACTACCTTTAGAGAACTAAACAGCTCACCATGTTTCCTACCACAGGAATACTCTTACTGACAGTCTGTTTAACAGGTGAGGATATAATATGTTTAATTATGCTGTTTATCAAATAAACAAGTTGACATCAGGTTTTAGTTTCAACTTCAACATGATCTCTGATTTCTATTTCCACAGTTGTTCATGGTCACACATTGACTGAGTCTGGACCAGTGCTTAAAAAGCCTGGCGAATCCCACAAACTGACCTGTACAGGCTCTGGGTTCACTTTCAGTAGCTATTATATGGGCTGGATTAGACAAGCTAAAGGGAAAGAGTTTGAGTGGATTGGTCATATTAGTGGTGCTACTACTTACTACTCCCAGTCATTTCAGGGTAGATTCACCCTCTCCAGAGACGACTCCAGCAGTAAGCTGTACCTACATATGAACAGCCTGAAGAGTGAGGACACAGCAGTGTATTACTGTGCCCGGTACACACAGTGAGAGAGAGTGGTGGGAGAGCTGTACAAAATCACTTCCCCATTTAGCACAGACAACCTAATTTCTTTCAGATGAATGGTTTAAAAGCACAAGCTCAGCCATACTTTAAAAAAAAACACACATAGTGTAGATACTGTACATATAGTAAAGGATTAATAATAATAATGATTAGGTGGGTGCTTACATTTGTCCTATTTCACACATGTACAGGTGAGTATTATACACGTGTGAAATGTAAATATGTATTTTTGCGTATCCCACTCCCCCTGATACACCCTCAGAGAGTGGGGTCACGGCCAGGATTACCAATAATGAGCACCCATGTCATTTGTGTCCCATAGAGAATTATTAACCATTATAAGGAGTTACTACATATCTCCCATATCTCCTATAAGTGTAGTGTCAAAAACGGACAAATGAACAGAACATTTCCCCTCATTTTGCACTGATATTCTCAGTCCTTTTATACCTGACTATCTTTATTATGCAAATGTCTCTTACCTCTCTCTCTCCCTCCCTCCCTCTCCCTTCCCCTTATACTGTATAAACAGGCTCTGTGTGTGTGTCATAACACATCCCTCTGAGTCCTGGAGAAGATAATCTCCCACCAGTTCAGCTTCAACACAAACCACATCTTGGATTCGACAACCTGCAGGGAAAGCACTGGAGTGGATTGGAAGCATATATACTAGAGACACATCCTACAAGTATTTAATTGAAAAACAAGTTCAGCCTCATTTTAAACTCGTCGAACAACATAGTGACTTTTATGTCATTTTTAAGGAGTAAAATGTACAAGCAGCCAAATAGGATAGTCACAGATTTTGACCAAATTTAGGGGCACCTCCCCCTAAATACTTGAGTATGTCTTGATTATAATTGTGTATAGGGGAGAGAGTTTAAGAATGTGTTTTTATCAGTCATGCCTATCAAAATGAGCATTGGGCACAGTTGTTCAAAGCTACCCAAGCATGACTTCTGCCCCAGGATGCACCTGCACTCTGGTAAAGGCATTTCCCTGATACAGTATCTTGATTAACCCTAAAAAGGACCAATGTATCATTGTGAAAGTGCAGTAACACATTTAAAAACTACACACAACAGCAGATGTTGGGAGAAAATGACACATTATGAATTGTAAAAGTCATTGAGTGAAGTTTGGACGTGTACTGGTTTGGCGATAGTTGCTGACCATGTGACATTGAAACAACGGGAACACATTTCAGGGTACAGTACTTCAGGATGTGAATTGTTCATTGTTTTATGTGTTGTTAAAAAAAATACATTTGTAATGTATTTTCTGACTTTATTGAACAGATAAAGTCAAGCGTATTGTCTGCCTCCTTCTTTCCACTTCTTTCCTCTTTTGACCTCTGCCTCTCACCGTCCCCCCCTACTCACAAGGCAGGCAATACGCTTGACCTCATCTTTACTAGATGCTGTTCTTCTACTAATCTCACTGCAACTCCCCTCCAGGTCTCCGACCACTACTTTGTGGTGCCAGGTCTCTGACCTCCTCCCTATAGGCTGTCTCATCGTTGTCGGTGATCAGGCCTACCACTGTTGTGTCGTCGGCAAACGTAATGAGGGTGTTGGAGTCGTGCCTGGCCATGCAGTCATGGGTGAACAGGACGTACAGGAGGGGACTGAGCACGCACCCCTGAGGGTCCCCCGTGTTGAGGATCAGCATGGCAGATGTGTTGTTACCTACCCTTACCACCTGGGGGAAGCCCGTCAGGAAGTCCAGGATCCAGTTGCAGAGGGAGGTCTTTAGTCCCAGGGTCCTTAGCTTAGTGATGAGCTTTGAGGCCACTATGGTGTTGAACGCTGAGCTGTAGTTAATGAATAGCATTATCACGTAGGTGTTCCTCTTGTCCAGGTGGGAAAGGGCAGTGTGGAGTGCAATAGAGATTGCATCATCTGTGGATCTGTTGGGGCGGTATGCAAATTGGAGTGGGTCTAGGGTTTCTGGGATAATGGTGTTGATGTGAGCCATGACCAGCCTTTCAAAGCACTTCATGGCTACAGACACGAGTGCTACGGGTCGGTAGTCATTTAGGCAGGTCATCTTAGTGTTCTTGGGCACAGGGACTATGGTGGTCTGCTTGAAACATGTTGGTATTACAGACTCAGTCAGGGACATGTTGAAAATGTCAGTGAAGACACTTGCCAGTTGGTCAGTGCATGCTCGGAGTACACGTCCTGGTAATCCGTCTGGCCCTGCGGCCTTGTGAATGTTGACCTGCTTAAAAGTCTTACTCACATCGGCTACGGAGAGTGTGATCACATAGTCATCCGGAACAGCTGATGCTCTCATGCATGCTTCAGTGTTGCTTGCCTCAAAGCGAGCATAGAAGTGTTTAACTTGTCTGGTAGGCTTGTGTCACTGGGCAGCTCGCGGCTGTGCTTCCCTTTGTAGTCTGTAATAGTTTTCAAGCCCTGCCACATCCGACGAGCTTCAGAGCCGGTGTAGTATGATTCAGTCTTAGTCCTGTATTGACTCTTTGCCTGTTTGATGGTTCGTCGGAGGGCATAGCGGGATTTCTTATAAGTGTCTGGGTTAGAGTCCCGCTCCTTGAAAGCGGCAGCTCTCCCCTTTAGCTCAGTGTGGCTGTAATCCATGGCTTCTGGTTGGGGTATGTACGTACGGTCACTGCGGGGACGACGTCATCGATGCACTTATTGATGAAGCCAGTGATCACTGTCAATCAGCAAACATTTTCTATATTGTTCAGACAGTAAATTCATTGTTTTTTGTGTGTTGTTTTCAACAGTGAGCCATGAAATAAATCATATTAAATGTTGATATTTCTCACAACAAACACATTCATACAAGTGGTATCTGTAAGAAATTGTGGTTTGTTGTCTCATTCGTTTTCGGAATAGTTTTGAATCTGGCCTACTGCCTTTTGACACAACCTCTATCTTTCATCACTGTCATCCTCTCTATCTGTTGAATAAAGTCAGAAAAGACCTTACAAATATATTTTTTTAAACAACACATAAAAAAAGATAATAACAAACCAAAAAAGTCCATTCAAATCCTGAAGTACTGTACCCTGAAATGTGTTCCCATTGTTTCAACATCACATGGTCGGCAACTGTCACCAAACTACTTCCCTTAGATGGCTAAACTTCACTCAATTACTTTTTCAATTCATAATTTGTCATTTTCTCCCACATCTGCAATTCATCACTGTTGTGTGTAGTTTTTTAATGTGTTACTGCACTTTTACAATGATACATTGGTAATTTTTTGGGTTAATCAAGATACTATATCAGGGAAATGGCTTGATCTGAGTGCAGGTGCATCCTGGGGTAGAAGTCATGCTTGCGTAGCTTTGAACTGTTGCACCCAAAACTAATTTTGATAGATGCCTTATAAAAACACATTCTTAAACTCTCTCCCCTATGAATAATTATAATCAGGGACATACTAAATAATTTAGGGGGAGGTGCCCAGAACAGCTATGAGAAACCACATAGAGCAATTTGTTATTTTAGTTAAGGACTCATTGTTCAATGCAATTCTTGAAAAGTATGTGAGTGTCTGAAAATATTAAATAATATAATTAATACAACTGTTGACAAGGTCTATAATATAAATGAAATAGTGATGAAATTGTCTGATTTTTTTTATCTATCTCACCATTTATTCAAACCAAATGCAAATCGTGTTCATGTGGTTGAAACATTGTATGGTAACCAGCCACCAGCTGGCTTATGCAAAAGGCGGTCTCTCCTCAGCTGAAACAAGGTAGTGAGAATTAGATCATGAATGTGTACAGGGACAGTCCCTTGGCTACTTAACTTCTTTCACTGTCTGTCTATCTTAATCGTCAGAGATGCTAAACTGGGACCCTGAAACACCCAGGTGACAGACTGGAGTTCACCAAGCGTGGTGCCACACAGCTGTGAGGGGCACAGAGAGGAAGAGAGAGGGGTGGGGTGTGTGAGAGAAACAGACACAACTGAGAAAAGCAGAGCAGGGCCGGTGTGTGTGTGCATGTGTGTGTGTGTGTGTACTTGAAGATATCTACTACTAAAGAAAAATATAAACGCAACATGTAAAGTGTTGGTCACATGTTTCATGAGCTGCAATAAAATATCCTAGAAATGTTCCATATGCAAAAAATATTATTTCTCAAAAATGTTGTGCACAAATTTGTTTCCATCCCTGTTAGTGAGCATTTCTCCTTTGCCAAGATAATCCATCCACCTGACAGGTGTGGCATATCAAGAAGCTGATCGTTACACAGGTGCACCTTGTGCCGGGAATAATAAAAAGCCACTCTAAAATGTGCAGTTTTGTCACACAACACAATGCCACAGATCTCATGTTTTGAGGGAGCGTGGAATTGGCATGCTGGCTGCAGAAATGTCCAACAGAGCTGTTGCCAGAAAATGTAATGTTCATTTCTCTACCATAAGCCACCTCCAATGTCGTTTTCGAGAATTTGTCAGTACATCCAACCGGCCTCACAACCGCAGACCATGTGTAACCATGCCAGCCCAGGACCTCCACATCCAGCTTCTTCGCCTGTGGATCATCTGAGGAGGGAGAGGGGCTTTGCTGAGGAGTATTTATGTCTGTAATAAAGCCCTTTTGTGGGGAAAAACTCATTCTGATTGGCTGGGCCTAGCTCCCAAGTGGGTCAGCCTATGCCCTCCCAGGCCCACCCATGGCTGCGCCCCTGTCATGTGAAATCCATAGATTAGGGCCTAATGAATTTATTTCAATTGACTGATATCCTTCTATGAACTGTAACTCAGTAAAATATTTGAAATTGTTGCATTAATATTTTTGTTCAGTATACATCTACTATTCATACGATTAAATAATGCTGCTTGCGAGATAATGCTGTATACATAAATGTATGCAATGAATTGTATTCAGTAGGCTAGTCTATGGAAACTAAGACCGTCTGCCCACTTGAACCTGAATTGTATTTCCTTTGAACTTGAGATAGAACAGGCATGCAGTGCAAGTAGCCTAAACCTAATAATAGGTATTACAGAGTCAATCTTTGGACTGGGGGCTTATACTAGACTATGATTAGGCTACAGAGTAGTAGTATGGGCAAAAGTTGCAAGCATCATTTCACTGCACTATAGGCATATACCAGGGGTATTCAAATATTACCCAATGAGGTCTGAATTAGCCTACTTCATGTTTTTTGTTCTACCTGGTAATTAATTTCACCCACCTGGTGTCCCAGGTCTAAATCATTCCCTGATTAGAGGGGAATAATGGAAAAAAAAGCAGCGGAACTGGCTTTAGGTCCAGGTTTTAATTTGAGGAGCATATAGTCTATGGATACCCATGTTTCTCTTTTTCCCTCAGACAGGTTTCCAGGCTTGTTTTTCAAGTTCTATCAAAAGTCTATTCTCGTTTCCAGATAAACCAGCCGCGTGGGTAGGAAAACCACTGGCACCCGGAAATGCTCCACCTTCATCGGCTTCCCATACCAAGTCAAAGCCACCGGCAAATTGGAATGTGATTTATCTGAGTTCAGAGACAGGTCTAAGAGTGTCTCGACAGGGCAACATACGACCATTTAGGCTACTTTTGAGCAGAAACGGGTGAGTTTGAACTTTCATTTCTTCAGAAATTTCGACTAACTTAGTTTATTTTTTATTCATTCATCAGCAGCATCCATTTACGGGAAAATTCAGGTAGCACTTCACAACTTGATCCATCCTGAAAGAGTGCAATAGCCTAACAAAGAGGGTTTCCGACAAACTGTTTGAATGTGTAACAATTCGATAGTCTCCGGTTTAAATCGTTACAAAGTTGCATCATCCATGACTGTCACACTAGTGACATCCCGCCCACGCTTTCACATAATTTCGGAAGGAAATGCAAGTCTTTGCCGCGCTCTTCCAAATTACCCATAATTCACACAGCTGTGAGTAATCAACCGTGAATAACTTGCGGCAGGGCCTAATTTTCCCTCTTTATAGCGCATATAATGTAATCTTACCTTCTTAGCCTACTTTTGCATTTTCTACACCTGACCTGGGCCGGGTGATTCTAACGATGAAACCGGGCCCTGATGTGTAGGCCAATTCATTACGCCTATTTCGCAACGAAAACGAACATTTATATTGGACACATTCCACTAGGTCCCTCCCTGTTCCGTTCTTAACTGGTAAAAGGTTTCCGTTAAAATACTTAATGAATACACCCCTGGATTCATCGTGTGTTCTCAATGAGCAACTAACGCATCTTGACTGAAAATATAAAACTGTGCTCAAGGCTACTTCATGTGGGCGTTTTTAAAAGACACCGAAGTTTAGTTAGACAATGGCCAAGATTGCACAAAGCAGCAGCCAAATATGTGTATTTGACCAATAAAATTGAATTTTATTTATGTCTGGAATTTACAACTCTATTACTATTGGCCAAGTGAATGTGCAATAGCAATGCTCTTCTCTCATCACTGGTTATTTTGGTTGTGTGGTGTCTCAACACTAACTCACTTTGTGTCCATGTCTGTCTGTGAGTGGATAGAGATGGCCAGCCAGAGTGAGGTGATTGACCGGTTGAGGGCTACGTTCCGGTCGGGCGTGACCATTCCAGAGCAGTTCCGTATGACCCAGCTCCAGAACCTTCTCTCCCTGGTCGAAGAAAACGAGCAGCTTATACAAGATGCTCTCCATAAGGACCTCCATAAGGTACTACTATACACTCTGTCCCCTCTGCCTCCCTCTCTCCACCTCTCATTATTTCCTCTGTTGGTCGCCCCTCGTCCTCTTTCCCTGTCCCTTCTTCTTCACCTCTCCCCTCTATTTCTCTTTTTGTCCTGTTCCCTCTCTCCCGCTATTGTTTCACCTTCACCTGTTCAGTCTTTGGTTAACACAAACATTTCGCTACACCCGCTGTAACATCTGCTAAACACGTGTATGTGACAAATAACATTTGATTTGATTCTCTCCTCTCTCCCCCCATAGCCCAAGTTTGAGTCAGTCCTGTCAGAGATTCAGATAACGCTGAATGACCTGTACTTCGCCATGGAAAACCTCAGGACCTGGATGCAGCCGGAATACAACATTGGCAAGAATCTGGTATAGATTCCGTCAACGTTCACTGTCAACTGTTTGACTCTACCACTTTTTACTATGTCTCAACATGTAAACACACACAATTGGAATATTTTTTACTGACATGCTGCTTCTGTAATAACTGTCCAAGAAAACCCTTTTTCCTCTCCATCCTTTTAGGCCACTAGGATGGACGACTGTTTCATACGCAGGGAACCCTTGGGGGTAGTTTTAATCATCGGGGCGTGGAACTACCCTCTCCATCTTATTCTCTTACCTTTGGTTGCTGCAATTGCTGCAGGTACACATATATCATTTGTATACCTATAGGCTTTGTTAATAATAATGGATTGGATTTATAGCGTTTTTACAGTAGCTCAAAGCATTTTACATCCACCACCAATGTTGCCTTGTCAGTAATGTACAGTACCAGTCATAAGTTTGGACACCTATTCATTCAAGGGTTTTTCTTTTCTTTTTTACTATTTTCTACATTGTAGAATAATAGTGAAGACATGAAAACTATGAAATAACACATGGAATCATGTAGTAACCAAAGTGTTAAACAAATCAAAATATATTTTAGATTCTTCAAATAGCCATCCTTTGCCTTGACAGCTTTGCACACTCTTGGCATTCTCTCAACCAGCTTAATCTGGAATGCTTTTCCAACAGTCTTGAAGGAGTTACCACATATGCTGAGCACTTGTTGGCTGCTTTTCCTTCACTCTGCGGTCCAACTCATCCCAAACCATCTCAATTGGGTTGAGGTCGGGTGATTGTGGAGGCCAGGTCATCTGATGCAGCACTCATCATTCTCCTTGGTAAAATAGCCCTTACACAGCCTGGAGGTGTGTTGGGTCATTGTCCTGTTGAAAAACAAATGATAGTCCCACTAAGCCCAAACCAGATGGGATGGCGTATTGCTGCAGAGTGCTGTGGTAACCATGCTGGTTAAGTATGCCTTATTCTAAATAAATCAGTGTCACCAGCAAAGCACCCCCCCATGCTTCACGGTGGGAACTACACATGCAGCGATCAGCCATTCACCCACACTCCATCTCACAAAGACAGCGGTTGGAACCAAAAATCTCCAATTTGGACTCCAGACCAAAGGACACATTTCCACCGGTCTAATGTCCATTGCTCGTGTTTCTTGGCCCAAGCAAGTCTCTCCTTATTATTGGTGTCCATTAGTAGTGGTTTCTTTGCAGCAATTTGACCATGAAGGCCTGATTCACACAGTCCCCTCTGAACAGTAGATGTTGATGTCTTACTTGAACTCTGTGAAGCATTTATTTGGGCTGCAATTTCTGAGGCGGGTAACGCTAATGAACTTATCCTCTGCAGCAGAGTTAACTCTGGGTCTTCCTTTCCTGTGGCGTTCCTCATGAGAGCCAGTTTCATCATAGCGTTTGTTTTTTGCGACTGCACTTGAAGAAGAACTCAGTTCTTGAAGTTTTCCAGATTGACTGACCTTCATGTCTTAAAGTATTAATGGACTGTTGTTTCTCTTTACTTATTTGAGCTGTTCTTACCATAATATGGACTTGGTCTTTTACCAAATAGGGCTATCTTCTGTATACCACTCCTACCTTGCCACAACACAACTGATTGGCTCAAACGCACTAAGAAGGAAAGAAATTCCACAAATTTAACTTTTATGAAGGCACACCTGTTAATTGAAATGCATTCCAGGTGACTGCCATGAATGTGCAAAGCTGTCATCAAGGCAAAGGTGGCTACTTTGAAGAATCTCAAATATAACATTTATTTTGATTTAACACTTTTCTGGTTACTACATGATTCCATATGTGTTATTTCATAGTTTTGATGTCTTCACTACTATTGTACAATGTAGAAAATAGTAAAAATAAAGAACCCCTTGAATGAGTAGGTGTGTCCAAACTTTTGACTGGTACTGTATATGTAAAGTGAATGCTTATTCTCTTAGCATGTCATTATTGATTAGGTTTGATTTTGTGATGATGACATTATATTTATTCCATGATGTCATGAACCAGGAAACTGTGCCGTTCTGAAGCCGTCAGAGATCTGTCAGGCCACCGAGCAACTCCTGGCAGAACTCCTCCCCAAATACCTGTCTCAGGTAACGCACACACTGCTTTGGTTCCCCCCTGCTTCTGTTACCAGTTGTGGATCATCAGTGCAATGCAGCACAACTGTGCCATATTTGCTCAATACCCATCCACCCATTTATCACTACTGTCACTTACAGTTTGTTTTTAATGTTTGAGTTTTGCCCTCTGATTATTGTAGGACTGCTATGCAGTACTATGTGGGGGAGCAGAGGACACCAAGTCATTGCTGAAGAATAAATTTGACCACATCTTCTACACAGGTAAAGTCACACAGAGGACTCCCTAGACCAATAATATGTATTACCTCAATTCCTGTTTTTAGTATGTTTTAAAATGTCGGCTGTATGCCCCTTTTCCCCCTCCTCTCCCTTCACCCTCCCCCATCTCCTCCCCAGGTTCCCAGGCAGTAGCCCGCTCCATCCTGCTAGCGGCGGCGCCTCACCTGACCCCGGTCACCCTGGAGCTGGGCGGCAAGAGCCCCTGCTTCATCTATGGCCGTATCGACATCCAGAAGGCCGCCAAGCGCCTGTGCTGGTCCAAGTTCTTCAACACTGGCCAGAGCTGCGTGGCGCCCGACTACCTCCTCTGCACTGCCCAGACCCGGGACGCCCTGCTGCCCGCCCTCCAGGAGACCCTACAGACCTTCTACGGGCTGGACCCCGGGGCGAGCCCAGACATGGGGCGCATCGTCAACCAGCGCCACTGGAGACGCCTGGTGGACATGCTGGGGAAGTCCAAGGGGAAGGTGGTGATCGGAGGGGACAGCCGCGAGGAGGACAGGTATATCGGTGAGTTTGGGGTGATACAGGAGAGGACTATGAGATGCAGGCAGTGGTGTTGTTTGGTTTGTATACTGCTGCCACCTTGTGGGTGTGAATGCAAGTTGAAAGATTGTTGAAATAGGTTTAGGTGGTAGCCTTGCTGTTAAAGTGGCTTGACATTCAAATATGAGTAAGCGGGCATATAGAAGCAAATGCTTGCTGACCAAGTGGTGTTTAACTCCCACAGTGTTGGTGGACGTGCAGGAGTCTGATGTTTCTATGGTGTTTCTAGCTCCCACAGTGTTGGTGGACGTGCAGGAGTCAGATGCTCTGATGCAGGAGGAGATCTTTGGCCCCATCCTGCCCATCCTAACCATAGAGTCTCTGGAGGAGGGCATAGACTACATCAACCGCCAAGAGAAACCCCTGGCTCTCTACGTCTTCTCTGACGAGACCTCGGTACATTACAGCACACAGGGGACCTTCATTACAGCACATAGGGGACCTTCATTACAGCACATATATGTTATTTTCTTATATTGTTATAGTCATGTTGGCCTCCTCCACAGAGCTCCTATAATTTAAAGTTGTATATGTAGTTCTATGGCCGCCTCTGCCTTCACTGTGGCTCCACTCTTATGGAATAAATGCATGTTCCTCCCCTCTCGCTGTCAGGTGGTGACCACAGTGTTGAACAATACCAGTAGTGGGGGTTTCTGCGGCAATGATGGTATAGTACACATGGCCTTGCCAGGCCTGCCCTTTGGAGGAGTTGGTAAGTGTGTGTCTGACAACGTAAATAAAGTAGTCATTATCAGAAGAAAAGCACTAGACATGGATCTGATCACCGTGTATCATGTTGCCCTGTCATCTACCCTCCAGGTGCCAGTGGGATGGGCAGCTACCACGGCCGCTGGGGCTTTGAGACGTTCAGCCACAGGCGGGGCTGTATGAACCGGAGCTGGTTGCTGGAGAGGGTCAACGTCCTGCGCTACCCGCCCTACAGCGACTACAACCTAGGCTGGTTGCGCTGGGCCACCACATTCAAGAAGAACAGCTGGGGAGGCTGCTCAGTCATGTGAATGACACTCAGTGCGTGCATGACTGTACTCCCAAAGCCAAATGGGCTTTCCTTAAAGGTCCAATGCAGCCATTTTTATCTCAATATCAAATCATTTTTGGGTAACAGTTAAGTACCTTACTGTGATTTGTTTTCAATTAAAATGGTCAAAAAGCAACAAAAATAGTTTCTTAGCAAAGAGCATTTTCTCAAGCAAGAATTTTGCTAGGACTGTCTGGGAGTGGAAAACAAGCTGTTCTTGGCAGAGAGGTTTGGAACTCTTTCTTTTTGGTCTAGTAACTCATTTACCGCCTGGTGTTGTCACCAGGTATTACAAAACTCCCATCCCACCTAAAAGGGCTTACATTTCAGGCAGTCTTTTTAAACCGCTCTTACACTAAAAGGGTATTATAATTTTTCACAGTATTATTCCAACATCATAGTGTGGAATTATATAAAACACAGGAAAATCATGTTTTTGACTGCACTGGGCCTTTAAAGTATCTGTCCAGTGTTCCAGATTTCTATTAAATAATTTACCTAAAATGAATTTAATTAAGGATGTTAAAAAACAGCTTTTCTCTGTTCCTTGCTTGGCCTGATTGGAAACAGTGGTTTGGGCGTATACTGGTAAAAAAAGCTGACTTGCCAGCTCAGCCAATGAGATGCACAAACACTTGAATATTCAAATTAGCTACCAACTCCATGTGGAGCAGCAGGCTTGCCTTCTTTTTGGGGGCCTTGGCTGTGAATACGTTTTCCGCCCCGTCCACTAAGGATCCGGATCACATTCTGCACTTTATTTTATGCACACTACATGACTGCTGCTTACACTCCCCCGTCCTTTAGGTTCTGTCTTTACTCACCCTCTTCTGAACCATGATGATGGTGCCTATCTCTGCCTCATGTTTCTGAACAGCTGAAATAAAATAAAAACTGAATGACCATTCCCCAAAATATTTATTGAAGGCTATACAACCTTTCTCGGTTGTAACAGATATTTTAGTTGCACAAGCGGGACTCATTAAACAAACAGCGTTTTGTGTGATGTAGGCCCCCCCATACTCAACTGGTGTACCGGATTGGTCGGCCTTCGACCCCTGGTGTCATATAAACACACACAAGACATGAAAGAATGTGTAGAATTGCAGACGTTTTGCTTTAAAACAGCAAAAAAAATCTTTGCCATGTGCATAATGTGTAGAATGCAGGAAAGTTAGCTTTAAAACTGCAACATTTTCTCTCCGCCAACAAGAGGGGTGTGAACAGTTTGGGGTCGCATGGGTTGTGAGGTGGGGGTTTGTTACTACATCGATAAATTACATTATCCATCCGGACCGTTGCCACCTAGGAAATGTGTGTGACTGGACCTTCTCAAATAGTACTTGAGTACCCCTGATGTAGGCTAATCTTTATAGTTACTGCCATATCGTAGTAGTAGTATTGCGAGAGAATACAGGAGAAGTACAGGAGTAGAGTTCGTGAAAAAAGAATAACTCCCCACTTTTGCATAGGAACTCTCTGCGTTTCAACCACACACAGGCCCTACTAACTGCTATTTCACTTCTCAATGATCATGCAAGTACAGAATGAGTAGGCTACCTAGCGGTTCCACCTCCAGTCTGCCTAAGATTCTAGGCAGCCCGAGCATGTGTATCCGGACCGGTAACCAGAGCCTGACAATGGGCGCCCTTATCGTTTGTCAACTACTGCCTGCTACACTGAACAAAAATATAAACGCAACAATTTCAACGATTTTACTGAGTTACAGTTCTGTCACGAGAATTTCTATCTTTAATTAATCAAACTTAATGCTCTGAATAATTCCCAGAGGGTGTAAATTCTCTGGTTTAATCATGAATTAAACAAAGGTCCGCAACCAGCAAGAATGATCTGTATTTTTAATCATGGAGAGCTCTGGCGCCAAAAAACATACATACAGCTTTTATATCCCTTGACACACAAAGGCACTTTGCTCCGCCCACCTTTAAACCGTTTCTTAGTCCCCTTCACCCTGGAATGCTTTCTCAGCAGTTTCTAACTTCCCCCCTCTGTTAGTGGGTTGACACTACATTATAACTCTAACACCTCACACATTTATACTGTATTTGGGGTGAAATCCTTTAGTCATTATTCTTAAAATACAAATTAATCTATCAAGTTCATATAAGGAAATCAGTCAATTGAAATCATTTCCGTAGGTCCTAATCTATGGATTTCACATGACTCGAGGGCATATGCCCACCCACTGGGGAGCCAGGCCCAGCCCATAAGAATGAGTTTTTCTCCACAAAAGGGCTTTATTATAGACAGAAATACTCCACAGTTTTATCTGCTGTCCGGGTGGCTGGGCTCAGACGATCCCGCAGGTGAAGAAGCCGGATGTGGAGGTCCTGTGCTGGTTACACGTGGTCTGCGGTTGTGAGGCCGGTTGGACGTACTGCCAAATTCTCTAAAACAATGTTGGAGGCAGCTTATGGTAGAGAAATTAACATTACATTTTCTGGCAACAGCTCTGGTGGACATTCCTGCAGTCAGCATGTCAATTGCACGCTCCCACAACTGCACATTTAGAGTGGCCTTTTATTGTTCTTGATATGCCACACCTGTCAGGTGGATGGATTATCTTGGCAAAGGATAAATGTTCACTAACAGGGATGTAAACAAATTTGAGCGCAATAAGCTTTTCGTGCTTATGAAAATTTTTTGATATTTTATTTAATCTCATGAAACATGGGACCAACACTTTACATGTTGTGTTTTAATTTTTGTTCAGTATATTTGTGATCATTTTTATAGTTATGCTGCCATATTGTAGCGAGAGTTGCTGAAAAAAGAACTAGCCAAATGTTTGCAATGACAAGAAAAATAATTGCTATCTTGACTGCCTGTATGTCTTACTTGTGTTTGATATACTTGCCTAAATATACTGTTACAACAAAGTTTGGACGAACATGTTGATCATGTTTTCTGTGTACAACATGATAGCTGCATGTTAGCCTAACACCCCTCCTGAAAAAGAACATGAAATTGCACTTGAGGCATGGAATGCATAGTTCGAACATGCCCACCATATCTTTAGTGTACAACACAAAGTGTCCCCCTCCATGTCAAGGAGAGGGGGAGCGGCAGCGGAGCAGTTGGAGCACTAAGCAGAAGCTACACTACATTGCCAAAAGTATGTCGAACATCTCATTCCAAAATCATGGGCATTAATATGCAGTTGGTCCCCCCTTTGCTGCTATAACAGCCTCCAGAATCGCACAGAATCGTCTAGAATGTTATTGTATGCGATGGAGATTGCATGGCTGTGTGCTTGATTTTCTACACCTGTCAGCAACGGGTATGGCTGAAATAGCAGAATCCACTAATTTGAAGGGGTGTCCACATACTTTTGTGTATGTAAGCAGCAGAGTGGACAGCAGCTACAAAAAATAATATATTCTTGCCATGGCAAGTTGGGTTCCAGAAAATTGCGGCCACTCCATTTTTGTACCAATACCGAAGGCTACTTACTGCCTGTAGTTAAATGGGATTAAGGATTTGGAAACTCATAATGGAACTTCTAGAGCAATTCACTATAACAGCAATAAACATTGAGTTGTGTCCATTTGATCTTTCACTATTTAAATTCCTGATATTTTTGTTATTAGCTAACGTTAGTTACAGCTAGCAAGCAAGTCGCGATTGCTAGGAGCAAAGCTAGCTATCTAGATAGCTGCTGCTACATCTATCAACAACAGCTAACTAGGTTTCCTCGGTTCTTCACATCCAACTTTTAGCTACAAACCACAGGATTGAAAATAGGGAATGGCGATGGTTTTTGTGTGGAGGATTTGCTTTCTTGTTGCTCAGCTAGCTAGCGAAGTTACAAACCCCATCATTTGAAATGGAAGTTGTATAGACTGACTCCTTTTTGCTAACACAACCTGTGGATTGCTTGGCTTGTGCGCTGCAGTGTGCCCTCTGAGCCCGTGGCTCCCCTAGTGTACTCTTCTGCTCCCCATCAGAGAATTTGGGAGAAAAGCTGCTGGACCAATCAGGCGGGCCTGTCCCGGCTAAGGAGGATGATGTCATTCTCCAAGCAAATTTCAAGCATTTTTTGATACGGTTTGTTTGAGATGGGGTTTAACTGAGCAGGTTTTCTCTCATTTATGCTTTGGCCACAACTACAAGTAAATGATGAGTCAACAACATTATTTGGGTATGAGCAAACAGAATGAGCTTTTAAAAATGAGACTTTCACTGGACAGTTACTTTAATGCATTTAGTGCATGACCTTTGCATTAACTGTTTACATTAATCAGCTTGCTACCTGACCATTTACTCTCAGAAGAGTAATTTTTAAAGTGGTGTTTTATAGTATATTGTATTGCTGTCAACAAATCTTACTATCAATGACACTGTCACATCTTGGACAATGCAGTGTTTGCTGCTCATTTCTTACCAACTGGACTGAGTTCAACACACATTTTATCTTTTTTTGTTACTTTTGTCCCGGTACTTGTTTGGTTTCATTGGTCTGTGGTTTCTCATGGGCACACGCCACACAAGGTTTCTCCATTAACTGTTTGTCACAAGTCAGTTTCAATGTGCCTGTTTGGTTTGAGTACTTGAAAAGAAGGCTGTATTTGGATAGGGCCATTGACTCAGCAGAAAGGAGCTGTGAGAAAAGGGGAAAGAGGTGCTACCTGTGGTTCTGGTTTAACCAGGTTATTCAAGGCAGGGACACAGGCTGCATCTCAATAGTCTTGATTGGCTTCTTTCCCTTATCTCCTCTCCATTACAATGATCTGGAAAAATGAAGAAAGGTGAAAGTAATGTGGTAGATGCCAATGGCTTTCACCTGTCCTGTTCTTTCAAGTCTTTGCAGTTAAAGGGAAGGAGAGCCACTATTGCCATCCACCCAGGGTGTGGTTTCAGTTCTGTGTGTTCACTTCTGCATCTGCTTCCTCCACTCGTCTTGCTTTGACCCATCTTATCAGATCAGTATAGATGAGTGGAAGCCACTATATTGAAATGTTTCCCCAGCTTTTTAAATGGACTGGCTACCAGGATCTGGAGAGCTAAAGGGTTTTTAGCATTGTTGCACAAGACCTGCTTTGTTTAACATAGTTCTTCACATTACGGTATTATGTAACAATTTTACTGGGTTTTGTTAGATGCTGTATGTAGTGTGTATATTGTATGATATATTGTATGTTAGGTGGTGGATGGATGTTTTTTGTTAATTTTATAAAGTTATTTGTCCAGAAGGCATGTTTAACTAATAAAACCTTACTTTACATGAATACATTTATTGGCTTATACTTTAAGCTTGTTAAAGTAGTGTCAATTGCACTGTTATTTGCCCCATTCACCCTCATCCCAGCATGTTGCTTTTCTATGCAAGTCATTGCATCATTAGTGCTTTACTCAATTACTTTCTGAACATACAGAATATTAGGTAATGCTATTGAATATAATGGTAAGGTGACTGAAAAAAGTTTGTCAATGTCATGGAGACAAAAAAATAAATATTTACAATTTCCATCATGAAAACGCATAGAAACTCTTACAAGACGGCTTTCTTTATCTCCAAAAGCCCTCAAGTCACATCATAGAATCTGGGCTGACAGAGTGAGGCACTCTATAGGCTTACACAAGTCACGTGTATATTGCAAAAGAAAACAGTTCAGTTGATCTCATCACTGAAGCAATCAATAGACTTTACTTGTTACAGACTGGTGAATCACACATTGATACCAATTTGTTTTTGTTTTTTTACATCAGGGCCTATATTCATAACGCATCTAAGAGTAGGAGTGCTGATCTAGGATCAGTTTTGCCTTGTCTGTCATTATGAATAAGATTGGAGGAACTGATCCTAGATCAGCACTCCTACTCTTAGATGCTTTATGAATACAGGCCCAGGTTGGGTGTGTGATTCAAAGAAAATGTATTTTATTCCAGTTTATGAAAATCAACATCACAACTGTCATGGCTAGTACAAATAGGGGCTATATTGCTTCCTTCACTGTAGAATTCTGCAGTCTCATTAGTGTTTGTGGTAAATACAGTGTACATATTATGGGGGACAGTACAAATCTGAGATTGGTCAAAAATTATCAAATTCTTAAATGTAAATATTCAAATACTGCTGCATTTTGCCGCCTCCTCTCCCAGAGGTTTCTCCAGCACGGAGGTATACAACGCAGGTCCTCTGTTCCAAACCGACCCCTAGCCCCTATCCACCCAGGGCACTTCTGTAGATCTCAAAGGAATGGATAGGTATAAGCAATATGGTAATAGCTCCACTTTGCCCTCTGGTAGGCTACCCTGTAACTTCTCCCATATTAGTATCCACTCCAATGCATTTGGATTTACAGAAGTGCGGCATATTGCCTGTACCTGTCCAATCCATTCCGATCTACAGAAGTGCCTATAGGTGGGTAGAAGCTAGGGGATGGCGTGGGACTGTTTCCTGGTAGTCTCAGAGGTCAGGGTTCGGGTTTGTATGAGGAGGGGGGGTTTGTCCCTGGAGGGCCCTGCTCGGTGGCGGAGGTTTGGGAGGCTGACGAGGGGCAGGTGGCAGCAGGGGGCTCCTTCTGGACCAGCTCTGGGTCGTCCTGGCCCGCCTGGGGAGGATGCACCAACACTCGGTCGATGATCCCAAAGTCCTGTGCCTCAATAGGGCTCATGTAACGATCTCTCTCCATCACACCCTCTGGGAGAAAGAAAACAGGAGGGAATCATTTTGTGGTTATGAGTTTTGGTGAAAATGTGTGACACATTGGTGGTGGCTGAGGTGAGTTCACTCCTCTCACATTATTACAAAGTGCTTTGAGTGAGGAAGGACTCAGTCAATCATCAAATCACTTAACCTTGAATTAGCGCTTGAATTTAGTTAGCGGAGTCACTAATTGATAGGCCTTGTCAACATGGGACTCGGAGGCTATGGAACATTTTCCATCAGACAATTTAGGGTATTTCAATTACTTTCAAAGACATTTCAAAGTAAGTATTTTGAGATTTTTTATTGGAATATTGAAATGTTGAATATTGGGATGTATTTGGAAATACACTTGGAAAGTATTGGCATATATTAGAAAATACTCAAATACGTGTATTTTCAAGTGTATTTTCAAATATAATTTCATGCATTTGAACCCAGGTCTGTTTGGTCCTAGGGGTATTTGAAATAAGGCTGAACGATCGAATCAAACTGCCCCGTTCCACTCCTGTCCTGCCCCCCTGGACGCCTCTTCCCCAGAGCTAAACAACCGAATCACGTCTCTGCCTCATATTTATGAACAGCTGAAATAAAAACCCTGCAGCGACTTAAACTAACATTCCCTAATTTGGGATGTAGGCTATAACTTTCTCTGTCGGTTGTAACTAAGGATATTGCAGTAGCACAAACATAAGCAGGAGGCGGTCTACACATTGCATTGGGGCAAAACAACTTTCGCTTCTCAATGATCAAGCAACGCCACACGATTTGATACAGCACATAATTGAAATTAGCCAGAGTTGCCTGTTGTACCTGTGTACAGCCTAAAGTTCTGCGCATGGTAACCAGAGTTTGACAATGGGCTTGTTTGTAAAGTAGAAAATCCCACATGCCCAGAAGGTTTGGTTGTTTAGCTATCAAAAGGAGGTGTCCAGAGAATTCAGCCACTCCATTGAAATAATGTATTTGGAAATATGTATTTGAAATTAGTTTTGGCTATTTATAGGAAGTTATAAGAAAATACTTTCAGATACTTCAAATGGAAGTAGCTGATTTGGCCACATTATTTGAAAATACTCTAATACACAGAAAATAAGTATTTAAATAAAAAATAATTAAATAAGCATGTATTTGAACACAGGTCTGTTTTCAATATTGGGAACGTTTGTCTGCTTTTCCCTCTGAGCCAGATTCTACTGAACTGGATGCCTTAGCTACTTACCTATATGTGTCAACAGCTGGCCAGTGTGTTTAGCATAGAGTTGATTGATCTGTTTCTTTAGCTTTATGATCTCCTCAGCCTGAATGGCGATGTCTGTAGCCTGACCCTAATAACACACAGGAGAGAGAAGAGAGATGTTATGTAAAGGCAACTGACAACTGTTATTTATCAGCTGAGGTGTCAAAATACTGAACTCATACCAATAGCCTATGGACAATTACAGGTCTGGCTTTTGATAGCAACACAAGCTAACCAACCAACAGTTGTCCCAGGTTCTCTAACCCCCTATCCCCTTACCTGTCGGACTTCACCCCCCCAGCTCCTATTCTTGCTGCCTCCCTGGTCCCATTACCACTTGCCCCCCTGCACCTTTCCCTCCTTACCCTGGCCCCTCCAGAGGGCTGGTGCAACATGATGCGGGCGTTGGGCAAAGAGTGCCTCATGCCGGCAGTGCCTGCAGCCAGAAGAAGACTGCCCATGCTGGCTGCCTGGCCCACACACCACGTGGAGATGGGGTTGAGGATGTACTGCATGGTGTCGTAGATGGCCAGGCCTGCAGTCACAACACCGCCTGGGGGGGGGGGAATAGGAACATCAAGGTGAATCAGGATTGATGGTTTGTTGGATTTTGTTCATGAATGGTTCTCTTCTCCCAGACTTTTCTAATCTCTCCTTAAAGCTGGAATCCATAGCGGTGAAACTGCCACGTCTGTTTGCGATATTACAACAAAGACATTACTTCAACACTTTTTTTTTCTTCCTCTCACATCATTGCACGCACAATAAAACATACTTTTTTTTTTACCATTGATGCTGGATGCTCATTTCCTCAAAACAATAACAAATGCATCTGGGGCTGTTGAGCCTATCACGGATCTCAGCTTTAACGTTGAAACCTATGATGTTCATTTGAAGTCAAGGTAAAAATATTCTGAATGCACCCTTTATCTCCTATCACTGTCATCTGATCCATCTGTCCCTTTTGTGTTCTCTCCCCTCCAATCAAGAAACATGCTTTTTACCAAGTAACCCATCCCTATTTCGCCAACCATCCCCTGCCACCATCTGTTCCTCCACCATTTTTATGGAAGGTCCCCCTCATCTCCTTCCCTCTTTCACTCTTCTCTTACCAGGACTGTTGATGTACATGTGGATGGGTTTGTTGTTGCTCTCTGACTGCAGAAAGAGCAGCTGAGCAATAACCAGACTGGCCACAGAGTCGTCAATCTGAAAAAAGGCAGAGAGAGGGAGAAGAGAGAGATTAACAAATGAATCTTAACTGCAACAGCACTCAGCTGGAACTCCGATTGTGTTTACATGTCCTAATGTAACCGGTGTGAAATGGCTAGCTAGTTAGCGGTGCGCGCTAGTAGCGTTTCAATCGGTGACGTCACTGACTCTGAGACCTTGAAGTAGCTGTTTCCTTTGCTCTGCAAGGGCCGCGGCTTTTGTTTAGCGATGGGTAACGGTGCTTCGAGGGTGACTGTTGTCGATGTGTGTCGATTATGCCGATAAAGATAAGCAGAGTAAGGTGTATACATGTGTCATGACTAATGCCATACTCTGCCTACTGCCATAATCAGTTTCATATCGAATTATTAGTGTGCATGTAAACATACTCAATTTCTCCTGGTGTAGGGTTTGAATCCCAACCCATTACACAGACAGTGACACACAGCTAGATTTACCTGCCCCATTACACAGACAGTGACACACAGCGAGACTTACCGGCCCCATTACACAGACAGTGACACTCAGCGAGACTTACCGACCCCATTACACAGACAGTGACACACAGCTAGACTTACCTGCCCCATTACACAGACAGTGACACACAGCTAGACTTACCTGCCCCATTACACAGACAGTGACACACATCTAGACTTACCTGCCCCATTACACAGACAGTGACACACAGCTAGACTTACCGGCCCCATTACACAGATTATCCTCTCCCTTAGCAGACGAGAGTAGATGTCATATGCCCGCTCTCCTCGACCCTAAGAAAGAAGAGAAAGACAGGGAAAAAGAAAGCAAGAGGAAGATATTTGAACATTGGAAAGCAGTTAGACCAGCTAGGACCAGGAACTGACAGCTGAACAACTCATTTCGAAACCGTTCGAAACCGAGAGTGAATCAGGTTGCATAGAAATGTTGCAGTCCTAAATAGAACTCTGTTGGGGTTCCAATTCTTACCGTCTGTTCCACAACGATAGGTATGAGAGGACTCCTCCATTGAGCACTGTGGTGGATGGTCCTGTGTGACTTTAAAGCTGTCACTCCACATTGTAACACCCTCTAAGAGAGAGGGATGGAGAGAAGGGAGAAAGAGAGTTATTGACATTTGTCTCTGTAAGGTCTTAAACCTGCCCAACACGGTTTACATTTAGGTTATTTCAATAATTCTATATGGAAAAGTTCCATTCAGAGATAGCATGGTTATTTTTTTCCAACCCTGGCCTCTTGAAGTGTGTTCAAGACAAAGCTATCAAATGTATTATGATCTTACTCTGAACATTACACACATCTTTTTCTTGCCACTCCCAAGTAGAAAATGTTACAGTTGCTCATGATTTCACATTAACAGCTAGGAAAATGTTTTTCTTTCAAAAGTGTCGCCAGATTTAGCTAGCTGAAGATGGGAATGGGTTAGGTTAGCTACACAATTTTGGTTAAGTTACACAAGTGTGGCTAGCTAGCTCACTGGCTATTTCATCGTCGCAGGTGCATGATGTAAACTATTCACCTGAGGCGAGAATGCACCGCTCAGAAGGCAAATAACCTTTGCGCATTGTAATCCCTATAGTTTACAACACAAACGATGCATTTCCAAAAGGTGTTTTCAGTCTTTCTCTCCAATACTTACTCGTATAAGCATTGTGATGTATTGTAATGTGCAATCCCCTCTGTTTGACCCCAATTCAACCGGAAACAATAATATTTTGAGCGTTGAACTGTTCCTGAAGTCGCTGAGCAATATTCCTCTGTCATGTGACGAGTTTGTGTTTAAAGCCTCGAATATATAGTTACTGGCTGTTGGCGCTAGATGGCAATCGTGCACAAGAAAAACCCACTAATTTAATACTATTGTTTATTGTTGACTTGATAATTCAATACATTTCAGATATCAAATATTTGTAAAATACAACAGCCTACTTGTTATATAAATATACAATTGAATAATGTGATGAATAATGCTTAACATTCAATTTCATTAAAAGACAGAAATGTGTGTTGAAGAGCAAAAACTCGTGACATTGTAGATGGTGGTCTGGTCTCTATAAATAAACAAATGAAAAAAGGAGCACATGACGGGACTTTATTTCGCTAATGAAATTCTCGTGGTTCTAGGGTTGTTTTGAAAAAGGCTCTTTATACAATTGAGTTTTATAAAACAGCAATTGAGAGCCATTCTCATAAAATACGTTTCTGTACATTTACTTCACCATAGCCAACTGTAGGCCTATAAACCAGTGCATTATTGGCGACACAATATAAAACCCAAAGGAACATTACATTTTCTGAAAATAGCCCATTCATTTGTTTTACTGACTGATCTATCTCTCTCTCTCTCTCTCTCTATATATATATATATATATATATATATATACACACACACACACACACTACCGGTCAAAAGTTTGGGGTTACTTAGAAATGTCCTTGTTTTCCATGAAAACATACATGAAATGAATTTGAATAGGACATATATCAAAATGAATAGGAAATGTAGTCATTGACAAGGTTAGAAATAATTGAAATAATAATTGTGTCCTTCAAACATTGCTTTCGTCAAAGAATCCTCCATTTGCAGCAATTACAGCCTTGCAGACCTTTGGCATTCTAGTTGTCAATTTGTTGAGGTAATCTGAAGAGATTTCACCCCATGCTTTCTGAAGCACCTCCCACAAGTTGGATTGGCTTGATGGGCACTTCTTACGTACCATACGGTCAAGCTGCTCCCACAACAGCTCAATAGGGTTGAGATCCGGTGACTGTGCTGGCCACTCCATTATAGACAGAATACCAGCTGACTGCTTCTTCCCTAAATAGTTATTGCATAGTTTGGAGCTGTGCTTTGGGTCATTGTCCTGATGTAGGAGGAAATTGGCTCCAATCAAGCGCCGTACACAGGGTATGGCATGGTGTTGCAAAATGGAGTGATAGCCTTCCTTCTTCAAGATCCCTTTTACCCTATACAAATCTCCCACTTTACCACCACCAAAGCACCCCCAGACCATCACATTGCCTCCACCATGGTTGACAGATGGCATCAAGCACTCCACCAGCATCTTTTCATTTGGTCTGTGTCTCACAAATGCTATTCTTTGTGATCCGAACACCTCAAACTTCGATTCGTCTGTCCATAACACTTTTTTCAAATCTTCCTATGTCCAGTGTCTCTGTTCTTTTGCCCATCTTAATCTTTTCTTTTTATTGGCCAGTCTGAGATATGGCTTTTTCTTTGCAACTCTGCCTAGAAGGTCAGCAACCTGGAGTCGCCTCTTCACTGTTGACATTGAGACTGGTGTTTTGCGAATACTATTTCATGAAGCTGCCAGTTGAGGACCTGTGAGGTGTCTGTTTCTCAAATTAGACACTCTAATGTATTTGTCATCTTGCTCAGTTGTGCACCGGCGCCTCCCACTCCTCTTTCTATTCTGGTTAGAGACAGTTTGCGCTGTTCTGTGAAGGGAGTAGTACACAGCTTTGTACGAGATCTTCAGTTTCTTGGCAATTTCTCGCATGGAATAGCCTTCATTTCTCAGAACAAGAATAGACTGACGAGTTTCAGAAGAAAGTTATTTGTTTCTGGCCATTTTGAGCCTGTAATCGAACCCACAATTGCTGTTGCTCCAGATACTCAACTAGTCTCAAGAAGGCCAGTTTGATTGCTTATTTGATCAACAGTTTTAAGCTGTGCTAACATAATTGCAAAAGGGTTTTCTAATGATCAAATAGCCTTTTAAAATGATAAACTTGGATTAGCAAACACAACGTGCCATTGGAACACAGGGCTGATGGTTGCTGATAATGGGCCTCTGTATGCCTATGTAGATATTCCATTTAAAATCAGCCGCTTCCACCTACAATAGCCATTTACAACATTAACAATGTCTACACCGTATTTCTGATCAATTTGATGTTATTTTAATGGACAAGAAAAATGTTTTTCTTTCTAAATAAATGACATTTCTAAGTGACCCCAAACTTTTGAACAGTAGTATATATATATACAGTGGGGAGAACAAGTATTTGATACACTGCCGATTTTGCAGGTTTTCCTACTTACAAAGCATGTAGAGGTCTGTAATTTTTATCATAGGTACACTTCAACTGTGAGAGACGGAATCTAAAACAAAAATCCAGAAAATCACATTGTATGATTTTTAAGTAATTAATTTGCATTTTATTGCATGACATAAGTATTTGATACATCAGAAAAGCAGAACTTAATATTTGGTACAGAAACCTTTGTTTGCAATTACAGAGATCATACGTTTCCTGTAGGTCTTGACCAGGTTTGCACACACTGCAGCAGGGATTTTGGCCCACTCCTCCATACAGACCTTCTCCAGATCCTTCAGGTTTCGGGGCTGTCGCTGGGCAATACGGACTTTCAGCTCCCTCCAAAGATTTTCTATTGGGTTCAGGTCTGGAGACTGGCTAGGCCACTCCAGGACCTTGAGATGCTTCTTACGGAGCCACTCCTTAGTTGCCCTGGCTGTGTGTTTCGGGTCGTTGTCATGCTGGAAGACCCAGCCACGACCCATCTTCAATGCTCTTACTGAGGGAAGGAGGTTGTTGGCCAAGATCTCGCGATACATGGCCCCATCCATCCTCCCCTCAATACGGTGCAGTCGTCCTGTCCCCTTTGCAGAAAAGCATCCCCAAAGAATGATGTTTCCACCTCCATGCTTCACGGTTGGGATGGTGTTCTTGGGGTTGTACTCATCCTTCTTCTTCCTCCAAACACGGCGAGTGGAGTTTAGACCAAAAGCTCTATTTATGTCTCATCAGACCACATGACCTTCTCCCATTCCTCCTCTGGATCATCCAGATGGTCATTGGCAAACTTCAGACGGGCCTGGACATGCGCTGGCTTGAGCAGGGGGACCTTGCGTGCGCTGCAGGATTTTAATCCATGACGGCGTAGTGTGTTACTAATGGTTTTCTTTGAGACTGTGGTCCCAGCTCTCTTCAGGTCATTGACCAGGTCCTGCCGTGTAGTTCTGGACTCATCCCTCACCTTCCTCATGATCATTGATGCCCTACGAGGTGAGATCTTGCATGGTCAATGGGTGATTGACCGTCATCTTGAACTTCTTCCATTTTCTAATAATTGCACCAACAGTTGTTGCCTTCTCACCAAGCTGCTTGCCTATTGTCCTGTAGCCCATCCCAGCTTTGTGCAGGTCTACAATTTTATCCCTGAAGTCCTTCCACAGCTCTCTGGTCTTGGCCATTGTGGAGAGTTTGGAGTCTGTTTGATTGAGTGTGTGGACAGGTGTCTTTTATACAGGTAACGAGTTCAAACAGGTGCAGTTAATACAGGTAATGAGTGGAGAACAGGAGGGCTTCTTAAAGAAAAACTAACAGGTCTGTGAGAGCCGGAATTCTTACTGGTTGGTAGGTGATCAAATACTTTTGTCATGCCATAAAATACAAATTAATTACTTAAAAATCATACAATGTGATTTTCTGGATTTTTGTTTTAGATTCCGTCTCTCACAGTTGAAGTGTACCTATGATAAAAATTAAAGACCTCTACATGCTTTGTAAGTAGGAAAACCTGCAAAATCGGCAGTGTATCAAATACTTGTTCTCCCCCACTGTGTATATATATATATATATATATATATATATATATATATATATATATATATATATATATTTTACAGTGGCTTGCGAAAGTATTCACCCCCCATGGCATTTTTCCTATTTTGTTGCCTTACAACCTGGGATTAAAATAGATTTTTGGGGGGTTGTATCATTTGATTTACACAACATGCCTACCACTTCGAAGATGCAAAATATTATTTATTGTGAAACAAACAAGAAATAAGACCAAAAAAAGAAAACTTGAGCGTGCATAACTATTCACCCCCGAAGTCAATACTTTGTAGAGCCACCTTTTGCAGCAATTACAGCTGCAGGTATCTTGGGGTATGTCTCTATAAGCTTGGCACATCTAGCCACTGGGATTTTTGCCCATTCTTAAAGGCAAAACTGCTCCAGCTCCTTCAAGTTGGATGGGTTCTGCTGGTGTCAGCAATCTTTAAGTCATACCACAGATTGTCAATTGGATTGAGGTCTGGGCTTTGACTAGGCCATTCCAAGACATTTAAATGTTTCCCCTTAAACCACTCAAGTGTTGCTTTAGCAGTATGCTTAGGGTCATTGTCCTGCTGGAAGGTGAACCTCCGTCCCAGTCTCAAATCTCTGGAAGACTGAAACAGGTTTCCCTCAAGAATTTCCCTGTATTTAGCGCCATCCATCATTCCTTCAATTCTGACCAGTTTCCCAGTCCCTGCCGATGAAACACATCCCCACAGCATGATGCTGCCACCACCATGCTTCACTGTGGGGATGGCGTTCTCGGAGTGATGAGAGGTGTTGGGTTTGCGCCAGACATAGCATTTTCCTTGATGGCCAAAAAGCTCAATTTTATTCTCATCTGACCAGAGTACCTTCTTCCATATGTTTCGGAAGTCTCCTACATGCCTTTTGGAAAACACCAAACGTGTTTGCTTATTTTTTTCTTTCAGCAATGGCTTTTTTCTGGCCACTCTTCCGTAAAGCCCAGCTCTGTGGAGTGTATGGCTTAAAGTGGTCTTATGGACAGATACTCCAATTTCCGCTGTGGAGCTTTGCAGCTCCTTCAGGGTTATCTTTGGTCTCTTTGTTGCCTCTCTGATTAATGCCCTCCTTGCCTGGTCTGTGAGTTTTGGTGGGCGGCCCTCTCTTGGCAGGTTTGTTGTGGTGCCATATTCTTTCTATTTTTTAATAATGGATTAAATGGTGCTCCGTGGGATGTTCAAAGTTTCAGATTTTTTTTTATAACCCAACCCTGATCTGTACTTCTCCACAACTTTGTCCCTGACCTGTTTGGAGAGCTCCTTGGTCTTCATAGTGCCCTTTGCTTGGTGGTGCCCCTTGCTTAGTGGTGTTGCAGACTCTGGGGCCTTTCAGAACAGGTGTATATATACTGAGATCATGTGACCTTAGATTGCACACAGGTGGACTTTATTTAACTAATTATGTGACTTCTGAAGGTAATTGGTTGCACCAGATCTTATTTAGGGGCTTCATAGCAAAGGGGGTGAATACATATGCACGCACCACATTTCCGTGATTTATTTTTTTGAATTTTTGAAACAAGTTTTTTTTTTTCATTTCACTTCACCAATTTGGCCTATTTTGTGTATGTCCATTACATGAAATCCAAATAAAAATCAATTTAAATTACAGGTTGTAATGCAACAAAATAGGAAAAACACCAAGGAGGATGAATATTTTTGCAAGGCACTGTATATATATACACATATATATACTACCAGTCAAAAGTTTGGACACACCTACTCATTCAAGGGTTATTCTTTATTTTTACTATGTTTTACATTGTAGAATAATAGTGAAGACATCAAAAATATGAAATTTTACATTTTAGTCATTTAGCAGACGCTCTTATCCAGAGCGACCTACAGTTAGTGAGTGCATACATTTTCATAATAACACATATGGAATCATGTAGTAACCAAAAAAGTGTTAATCAAATCAAAACATATTTTATATTTGAGATTCTTCAAATACCCACCCTTTGCCTTGATGACAGCTTTGCACACGCTTGGCATTCTCTCAACCAGCTTCATGAGGTAGTCACCTGGAATGCATTTCAATTGACAGGTGTACCTTCTTAAAAGTTAATTTGTGGAATTTCTTTCCTTCTTAATGCGTTTGAGCCAATCAGTTGTGTTGTCACAAGGTAGGGGGGTATACAGAAGATAGCCCTATTTGGTAAAAGACCAAGTCCATTTTATGGCAAGAACAGCTCAAATAAGCAAAGAGAAATGACAGTCCATCATTACTTTAAGACATGAAGTTCAGTCAATATGGAACATTTCAAGAACTTTGAACGTTTCTTCAAGTGCAGTCGCAAAAACCATCAAGCGCTATGATGAAACTGGCTCTCATGAGGACCGCCACAGGAATGGAAGACCCAGAGTTACCTCTGATGCAGAGGATAAGTTCATTAGAGTTACCAGCCTCAGAAATTGCAGCCCAAATAAATGCTTCACAGAGTTAAAGTAACAGACACATCTCAACATAAACTGTTCAGAGGGGACTGTGTGAATCAAGCCTTCATGGTCGAATTGCTTCAAAGAAACCACTACTAATGGACACCAATAAGAAGAAGAGACCTGCTTGGGCAAAGAAACACGAGCAATGGACATTAGACCGGTGGAAATTTGTCCTCTGGTCTGGAGTCCAAATTTGAGATTTTTGGTTCCAACCGCCATGTCTTTGTGAGATGCAGTGTGGGTGAACGGATGAGGACAATGACCCAACAGGACAATGACCCAACACACCTCCAGGCTGTGTAAGGGCTATTATACTAAGCAGGAGAGTGATAGAGTGCTGCATCAGATGACCTGGCCACCACAATCCCCCGACCTGAACTCAATTGAGATGGTTTGGGATGAGTCGGACGGCAGAGTGAAGGAAAAGCAGCCAACAAGTGCTCAGCATATGTGGGAACTCCTTCAAGACTGTTGGAAAAGCATTCCAGGTGAAGCTGGTTGAGAGAATGCCAAGAGTGTGGAAAGCTGTCATCAAGGCAAGGGGTGGCTATTTGAAGAATCTCAAATATAAAATATATTTCGATTTGTTTGTAGACCAGCACAAGGCTGGGATAGGCTACAGGACAATAGGCAAGCAGCTTGGTGAGAAGGCAACAACTGCAATTATTAGAAAATGGAAGAAGTTCAAGATGACGGTCAATCACCCTCGGTCTGGGGCTCCATGCAAGATCTCACCTCGTGGGGCATCAATGATCATGAGGAAGGTGAGGGATCAGCCCAGAACTACACGGCAGGAACTGGTCAATGACCTGAAGAGAGCTGGGACCACAGTCTCAAAGAAAACCATTAGTAACACACTACGCCGTCATGGATTGAAATCCTGCAGCGCACGCAAGGTCCCCCTGCTCAAGCCAGCGCATGTCCAGGCCCGTCTGAAGTTTGTCAATGACCATCTGGATGATCCAGAGGAGGAATGGGAGAAGGTCATGTGGTCTGATGAGACAAAAATAGAGCTTTTTGGTCTAAACTCCACTCGCCGTGTTTGGAGGAAGAAGAAGGATGAGTACAACCCCAAGAACACCATCCCAACCGTGAAGCATGGAGGTGGAAACATCATTCTTTGGGGATGCTTTTCTGCAAAAGGGACAGGACGAATGCACCGTATTGAGGGGAGGATGGATGGGGCCATGTATCGCGAGATCTTGGCCAACAACCTCCTTCCCTCAGTAAGAGCATTGAAGATGGGTCGTGGCTGGGTCTTCCAGCATGACAACGACCCGAAACACACAGCTAGGGCAACTATGGAGTGGCTCCGTAAGAAGCATCTCAAGGTCCTGGAGTGGCCTAGCCAGTCTCCAGACCTGAACCCAATAGAAAATCTTTGGAGGGAGCTGAAAGTCCGTATTGCCCAGCGACAGCCCCGAAACCTGAAGGATCTGGAGAAGGTCTGTATGGAGGAGTGGGCCAAAATCCCTGCTGCAGTGTGTGCAAACCTGGTCAAGACCTACAGGAAACGTATGATATCTGTAATTGCAAACAAAGGTTTCTGTACCAAATATTAAGTTCTGCTTTTCTGATGTATCAAATACTTATGTCATGCAATAAAATGCAAATTAATTACTTAAAAATCATACAATGTGGTTTTCTGGATTTTTGTTTTAGATTCCGTCTCTCACAGTTGAAGTGTACCTATGATAAAAATTACAGACCTCTACCTGCTTTGTAAGTAGGAAAACCTGCAAAATCAGCAGTGTATCAAATACTTGTTCTCCCCACTGTATATGTATGTACACATAAGTGCCTCTCTTTACTGATAACCATATTTAATTAGGGGCCATTATGAAAGCAGTGGGGAGAACATGGCGCAAGAAAAGCCGTGCGTTTTTTCAGAGAGAGGGGGAGCACTTCAGTCGCATTGGCCTCGTCAGAAATCTCGTTCTTTCAAGTGATAGCCGGACACTTTCACTTGGCCGTTGGACAGACCACGCAGACATGTCGAATAACAGCGCAAACAGCAGCAACTTGGTTATCGCTCAGAAGGTGGTAAAACAACTTCGGCTAGAGGCGAGTGTTCGCAGGATCAAGGTAAATAAATGACATTCAGAAAGACTGATAAAAAACTATTCTGCATTGGGTGTGACTTACTGACTTGTCAACATGGCCCTTTAGTAACTAGTGAAAAGCTATATTGTATGTAAAGTTTCACTATTTTATGGAAAACAACGCGTTATTTTGCTATTTCCAGGCCATTTGTTACAAAATGCTGTTCCATTGGAATTATGCCAGCTGTTTGCAGAATTGTAACTAACTGCAGAGGTGTCCAGTAGACTAGAGGAGTATCCTGTAAATTGACGTGCTCAATCGAGCGCCGCCTTTCAACTGTCATGTTGAGTCACGAAAGCCAATTAAACACTTTGTTACCTAAAGAAGAATGTAAGATTATAACGTAGTTCTAGTCTTGCTGTATGCATAGGGTGTTATGGCACATTTAGGCTACTCCTCAGCTCTTCACTTAGTTTAACACCGTTTTGAATGGATGTATTTAAGATATATTTAGATGTTAACGATTTGCTGTTAATTATGATCTAATTTAATAATGTGAAATATGATGATTTCCTGCTGTAGGCTGTGTAATCCGGAGAAAGCAAACAGCTCGTAGGCTAGTTTCCGCGCTGGTGCAGCACAGTGGTGGCCTTTGTTGATTGTAGCTGTGACAGTAGTGCGATTGTTGGCCGAATTACTCTTTTAGAGATTAGTCCGCAGACCTTAAACTACTCTGGAGCAGTCAAGCAAGCTGTGCTTTGAAGGACATATTAGAATGCAGGAAAAATATAGGGTGACTTGTATCTATAGCCTATGAAATATTATCAACTAACTAGACAAATAACAAACTCAATGTATAGCCCATTTGTGACTTGGTCCTAAAGTGCCATCTTGTGTTAATGGGGACAATGTTGTAGACTTCACCCATGAAACAAGCCCTCTAGTAAAGTACCAAATTATTATGCTATTGCTGAGTCAAGTTCCAGGTAGGAACTTTAGGAAAATAGCTGCTCATTTCTCAGATTCTCTCGCAGTGTGAGCTTGGACCATATTACTGTAGGTTCATTAGACTGAGTATCAGTAGGAGTATTGTGGCAGAGTGAAAGGGTTGGCCCCTCTATTTATTGATGCGTGGACCAGGTCTCTCTTGAAAAGCTGCGTTAAAGCAAGTAGAAGTTAAGTAGAACAGGATTGATCTCAATTTACTTGGAACTTCATTATAGAAAACGCTGTCATTGTCAATGATGACTCATTCTCATGAATGCCCATGACATCTATATGTCATCTTTACAACAGTGTTATGTAGCCCTTATGACACGGAATTAAAGTATAAGGGAACTGACAGTGTCTCTCTGTTTCCACTCTCAGGTGTCCCAGGCAGCAACGGACCTGAAGACCTTCTGCCTGCAGAACGCCCATAAAGACCCTCTCCTCATAGGGGTGCCCTCCAGCGACAACCCCTTCAGACCCCCCAAGTCCTGCGCCCTCTTCTGAGGTGAGATGACAGTCTGATGATATGCTAGAGTAGGCTTCAACTAACTCCCTCTCAATCTCTCTCTTCTGTCTCTTTCTCTCACACGCACACACACACACATACACACACACACACATTTTCTCTCTGTTTCTTTCTGTCCTGCTTTCTTTCTCTACCTTCCTCTCTACCCCTGTTCCTCACTCTCCTTTTCTCTCTCTGTTTGCTAACCTTTGACTTTATGGCTTTGATTGTTGCAGAGAGAACATAACCCATAGCAGCCATATCTCGTCTAACTGCTGTGCCTGTGATCTGATCGGACTCCATTCTTTCTCACTGCAGGCAATGGTGATGATGGAGGCTCGTAAAACACGTCTGAACATTCCCTAAGGATGCCTTTCTTCTCCCAGCCCCTCGGCATCTCCTACACCCTACCCCACCACGTCCAGTCACTGAAGACCTCAAGGCCAGAACACAATCACAAGCATTTAACCCTATGCTGAGTAAGTTTTGACATGTGTTCTGTTCTGGATTTCTTCAGCTCAATAAGGATAACATTTGCAGTCTTTTGTGTGTTGAGATCATTAGAATGGCAGCACTCCTTAAAGTATAAATATGGCAGTCTCAACCCAACTCTCCCTGTAGTCTCTACGTTTTTGTTACTTTTCTTTTACTCAAAGTGAAATTGAACTGTATTAGGATTTACACATTGTTGTTAGCGAGTCTTTTAAAGTGGTTGACCAAGTGCCATTACATGAGTATAGCCTACAGTATCATTGTTGTGAAGCTATATTCAACACACTGCAAGATATTACACCTGAGTTTTATCTCAGTGCTTGTTTTTCAAAATGGTGCTCAGTTGGTCGCAAACACAAATGAAGGTTCCACACAAACTCACCTTAACACTGTCACTGTGATTTTTGTCAGATGAAATTGTGAAGCATTTCGATAAGTGTCATTTATGATTCTCTGCTAAGAGTGTGGTGACTCTATGAGCGTCTCAAGAGAATTGAGCCATTTGACTGAAATGTTACGCGGATTCTCATGTGTTAATCACTCGACTACACTGTTAAGATCCTCAGTTGACAGTTAAACCACTGTGATGCAAAATTGAATTAAAAAGGAGATAGTGTTACTATGTGTTGAAACGAGTGACTTAGAGAGGATGTTAGAGGTTTATTGTGAGTCTTGGCATATAGAGATCTCAAACTCAGGTCGTGCAAAAGATCTGTTTCAATGCTGGTTTTGTGGTGTTTCTCAGTCAACATCAGAATAATGACATGAAGGATCATAACAAGAATATGAAGGATTATGATTACTGTACTGACACTATAGATAAGTATAATTGCTGTGTATCATCATTATAAATAAGCCTTACCTCAGGACACTCAGTGGAAAGAGCCTGCTACTCCATTGGTGCATCTAAGTTAAAGTAAGCACACATTGTAAATGCTTGAAAGTCATTTTTAGGGTTCCCCACCCCACCCCTTTTACATTTTACTCTACTGCTTCAAACTAATGTGCCTTAGTATGTGCCATACTTCTGTTAATTTAAATGCCCCGATTTTAACACGAGACCTGTTGAGGCCTAAATCTGCATTTACTTTCCCACTTGATTAATCAGAAACACTTAAAGAGGACCTGAAGGAGTTGAAAAACAACACCAGAGAATGAGTAACGTTTAGGAACCATACTGTGTTTTTATTACAACATGAAGTGTTGCTAAAAACTGGAGAACAGCCCTTGAACGTGTTCCAATACCCAGAAACATATGTCTTTAATAATATCCTCTGACATGACCACTGATAGGTGAAAGGACTAGGCCTAAATAGATTTTCACAGTACTATTATCTTGCCTACCAAGTCATTTCATATCAGTGGCCATGCAGGAAAGGAGATGGAGGAACGGAAGCTATTTTCACTATGGTGACAGACACTGAGCTCTGAATTCCTCTGACGTTATAATAAAGTGAAGAGATACATTTTTGAGAACTACAGTGTCCATAATGCATGGGAAAGCCGAGCACCTCTTTTTACAAATATTAGTCACTGAAATGCTCTGGTGGAAGGATTTTTACATGTGGAAACACTGTCAACCTCTTGTGCCTTAACATTTATTTTGTATTTTTTTGTATTTGTCTTAGAATGGTACCATGTATTGACTGAATCATTTAATAAATGTATTATTTCACCTTCAACATCTCCTTGAGTCTCATGTTTTATCAAGGAGTTTGCTTAAGAGAGGCCCCCTTAAGCTGACTGGCCAGAACACACAGTATCAGGGGTAGGCAACTCCAGTCCTGCAAGGACCTGAGTGTCTGCTGCTTTTCTCTTTTGCCTGGCACTTAATTAATCCACTTATGCCACACAAAAATGTATGCACGCATGACTGTAAGTCGCTTTGGATAAAAGCGTCTGCTAAATGGCATATTATTATTATATTATACCTGGTTTATAAATCAGATGCTGATTTTGAGAGAACAAAAGCCAGCAGACATGCACTCAGGCCCCTGTAGACCAGACTTGCTCATCCCTGTCATATAGAATGCTGCTCAAGTAATACCAGTGCATATTTGCCAATAGTCTGCCAGAGAAACTGTATTTGGCTACTGCCCAAAGTTGTAGGTTTTGGTACTTGCTGCATGACATGTTACACAGCAGAACATATACTATTCACATAGATTTAACAGATCAGGATACGAAACGCAGCCTGGCTGACAGTCTGACATTCTTATTTTATTCATACGATTATTCAAGATCCCCTATTTCTCTATTTGTTCAACTAACTATAATGTCTATGCTGAAACAGTATACAGCAGTACAACAGAAGTCGGTGCAAAGTCTACTGTATTTGCACTAAGCAGTTTGCCTCTCGGCCACAGAGTGGCAGTAAAGCTGCGTGTATCCCGTTTCCTGTCGTGAGTGCGTGTCCAATGCTGGATGTGAGCGCCACTGTGAGCTGTCTCTTCCCCAGATCGAAGATGGCGGTGTCGGTGTTTCCCGGCGTGCGGCTCCTCTCTATCGGAGACGCAAACGGAGAAATACAGCGTCACTCCGAGCAGCAGCCTCTACGACTGGAGGTGAAAGCCACACAGGACGCTGCCCTGATCAACCTCTCCAATGGTGAGTGGTCTTGAGACAGCTCTTCCATACCCCGGTTCGGCCTGGGCTCCTGGCTAACTTACGTTACCCTGGCTAACTAGCCAGAGCTAAATGCTAACAAGCTAGCTAGCTAACCGATGCGAGTGCCTTGTCTTGCACATGTGTGCGGATGGGGGTTCCACTTCAAAACCGACTGGTTCCACCTATAGAATCCAACGTAATGGGGACTGTTGTTTTCGCTTATCGCTACTAGCTAGCTAATATAACTTCGTTAGCTACTTCTCCAGCACCGCGACAGCGCACACTGTTGGTAGCTTAGCTAACTATCGGTGGTTAGCATTATCAAGCTTACTGCGTTCATTTCGTGGCTTGTGGACCACGTTTTATCTTACCTAGCTATTTGTCTTGAAGAATATTCTTTAAAGTAGTTATTTCATGCGAAGTAGTCTGTTTTTGCTCACACGAGACGTTTCCTGGACAGCTAACTAAGTGTGACCAAACATATTAGTTACCTAGCTACCCTTGTTTACTAATATCAACTTGCTAACAATTTAGCGCCAGATTATCTTTCAATGATGCACCATCCTGTCCCGCAGCCAAGCCTGCTAGCCAGCTCGCTACACATTGATGCAGATAGCCAATGCTAATTGACATGTTAGCGTGCGCTTTCATTTCTGCTCCAAAAAACTAACTGTCAGCCCTACTACGCAATGTTGTGCCCTTCATGCCACACAGTACTAACAGTTAAAACCAACTGCGTCATATGGGCATTGCCCTCTTTATTAGCTAGTTAGATGTTTTTTTATGATAAAGTAAGATAACGTTTGACCCTTTGAGATGTGTATCTTAAGTGTGTGTTGTTTTGGAACGTCGTCGTCTTTGCGCACAGATCATAGTAGCGGTGCAAGCAAGCTAAACCCGGTGGCTCGTGCGTGCTACTTTATGGTTCTCTCATCTACTGTAGCTACCTAGCTGAGTTAATAATTGGCGATAATCGAAATCGTTCCAAAGAACAGGCTAAACAGGAGGCCTTGCGTGTCGATGAGCTAAACCAGGCTCGTATTAGTTATTCATCTTTGTTCTCCCCTGAACAATAGCCAACTAGTCCCCCATCTACCCTCTCCCCTGTCGTTCTCTTGTTTGCTCGCGGTCAGAGCTTGCAGCTTTTGTTACACTGAGGCACAGATGGGATGGCCCTTTCAAGAAGCCGTGATGTCCCTAGTTTTGATACAGTCAAGCTTGGGCTGTGGGGAAAGTGGAAATGTGTGTGTGTGGCAGTGTGTTTTTCAAGGTGTCCTATCAAAGTTTTATGATGTGTGTGATTGCCTGGTCTGGTCCATAGGCCCAACAGCAGTTTCCTCCTCCCAACATTCCCATGATGATGAAAGAGAAACGTTTCCATACCAGGCAGGAATGAACTCTCGATTGAATTGCTACTTAGACCAGCATGACTGAGAGTCTAAAGTAATCTGACCAATTTTACGTTTTCCATTTGGAAAAATAACCTCAGTGTCTTGTAGGAGTGGGCGATATACCGGTTTGATAGTAAAAACCGGTATTGTGCCGCGCCATGATATGGATTTAGCAATATCATGGATACCGCGATTTATTCAGAATTCATAAATTCGAATTTTGCATCAATATTTTTTTGTTCCAAATTTCAACTGAGTGATAGTACTAAGTAGCTACATCTTTTTTTTATTATTTTTTATCCAACCTTTCTTGGTTCTTACGAATAAAAGAATGTATGTTAATATGTTGACCTATTTTTATGAGCGCACGTCGCATGCACTTGTTGCACGCATGTAGTGCTAGCAACAAAGAAGTGTGCAGGCAGCTGCAGTTAGGAGGCAGGTTAACTATTGGGGGAAAAACTTTACAATCCAGGATGAGCGAAAACACAGAAATTGATGTTGCTCAAGAGCAGGAGGATAAATTGGTTAAGAAGAAAGGGGGCACCTCTGTTGTTTGGAACTGGTTTGGCTTTAAAATCTCCGACCCCGACCAAAACACTACCCTATGCAAGTTGTGTCAATCACTTAAAAAACATACATGTCCGTGAGTATGAACAATGCACCAGAATGCGTGAGACAGTAAGCCCAGGAGCTCGCCCGAAGACAAGCCAGACTCGCACTCAACAATCAATTATATCATCATTTGCTGCCGGTACTTGCTATGAGAAGACGAGCAAAAATGGATAGACATCACAGCTGCGATTACAAATCACATAGCGAAGGACATGGTACCGATTCAAACTGTGGAGAAAGAGGGGTTCAGAAAGTTGATTCAAACTCTGGACCCAAGATATGAGATCCCGAGCCGCAAATATTTTAGCCAAAAATGCCTGCCACAGCTTTACACAGAATGCTGGGACAGAGTTTACAGTGAGATAAATAACATTCCATTCTTCTCCACTACTGCCGATCTATGGTCAAGTCGTACCACAGAACCTTATATAAGCCTCACAATCCATTACATAGACGGTGACTGGAAACTGAAAAGTAAGTGCCTACAGACGTCTTATTTCCCAGACGACCACACCGGGGAAATAATTGCAGGTGGGCTGAGGGACATACTGTCGTCCTGGGGATTAAAAGAGTCGCGTCAAGTTTGTATGACGACCGACAGCGGATCGAACATGATCAAGGCATTGCAGCTGAACAAGTGGGCAAACCTTGGATGTTTCGGACACAGGCTGCACAATGCTATTGGTAAGTTTCAGGACTGTAGCCTAGGCCTACCCTGTATGATGCTTATTATTAAGAAAAATACAGCTCACATCAGCCATGTACCGTAGGCTAAATCTAAGCACATCAGATTTGTAAAATGTGTAACAGTTGAATGTAAATGCCGTAAATCCTCAAACAAAGATTAAAAGTTATATTGTATTGTGATTTCTATATAAAAATGCATTATTATTAATTATTATTGTATTGTGATTCGATTATTTTTCACCCTATTATTTTGATTTCTTATTCCCAATTTCCAGAGAGGAGTGTCCAAAACGCTCCCGGGCCACAGGGGTGTGCGATTTCCCGGGCCACAGGGGTTTGCAAAAAGGTGGTTAGCACGTTCTCATACAGCTGGAAAAAGCAGAAGGCCCTGATGACAGCACAGAATGAACTAAGCCTGCCCCTGCACAAGCTCATCACAGAATCTCCGACAAGGTGGGGGATCTCGTCTGAAAATGATGGAAAGAGTCCTGGAGCAGGAAAAGGCCATTACACAGGTCCTGGCAGGGGACAAAAGACACGGCACCTTGTACCTACCTGGCAAGACATCCAGGTCTTGGAATCAGTCACAGCAGCACTGAAGCCACTCCAGGACTTTACAGATGCCCTGTCAGGAGAAGCGTATGTGAGCGTGTCCTATTTGAAGCCTGTCATCAATCTGTTAAATGCAGAGGTTCTAAATCTGAGCAAGGACGATACAGAACTGACCAAAGAGATCAAGATCAAGGTTCTTGATTACTTGAATAACAAGTACACTGACCCTGCAACAGATGAGCTGCTCTCCATGGCTACCTTTCTAGATCCAAGGTTCAAGACCAGGTACATGTCCGCTGAGAAACTGGAGGACATTAAGGTATTTATTCATTTGTTCTTGTTTTATTGCTTCAAATGTAAAGCACTTTGGGCTGCATTTTATGTATGAAAGGTGCTATACAAATAAAGTTTAATTATTTTCATTTTTTAAGGTGAGAGCTGCCTCAGAGACCGAAGCCCTCCTGGTGGAGAACACAGCCCTGGGAAAATCGTCTCTTGCAGAGGATCACACTGACAGGGAGAAAGAAGCTTCCACTGCTCATCAATCAGGCAAGAAGCCCAAGAAGAGCCTTGGGAGCTTCTTTAAGCAGACCAGCAGTGCACCTGCCTCATGTTCAGAGAGGCAGATCATTGAGCAAGAGCTGAATAGCTACATTCTGGCAACGGCAGCAGACAGCGAGTCTGATCCTTTGGAGTGGTGGCGATTTCACGGATCTAATTTTCCACGTGTGAGTTGTCTGGCAAAGAAATACTTATGCATCCCTGCCACAAGTGCCCCCTCTGAGAGGGCATTCAGCACTGGGGGCAATGTGGTGACATGTCACAGGGGCAGCACTAAAGCCAGAAACAGTCAACATGCTGGTATTCCTGGCACGGAACTTGTGAAGAAAGTTCTAGTGAAGATTTGTTGATATTGTTGATAATTGATGGTTGAGGCTTGAAAGGTTTAGTTTCAAACGGTTAGTTTTTTACATATCTACGGACCGTAGCCAAAACAAACACACGTATTTGAATTTGTAATTACCTTATTTTCTTTATCTCCTGTTATTTTTTATTTAATTTTACTTAATATCTAATTTATATATATATATATATATAGGCCTACCTACCTCATGTTTACGGAATGCATGTTTGCACAATACAAATAAAAACTTTTCAGGTCCATACGGTCCAATGCCTCACTCTTTCTGGTTATATAAGGTTCAAATACATATTTTTCCTTAACTAATATAATTTAACCAAGAAGGGATATTAAAATGTGATTCATATTTTTTTACGTCATATATCGTGATATCATATCGATATCGTCTGGACAGTGGAAAATATCGTGATATGAATTTTAGCTCATATCGCCCACCCCTAGTGTCTTGCCACACAATCATTTTATTTCTGCGTTATTATAGCCACAATAGCACCTCAATAAAACACAGCACACTAGTAATGGCTATTGACATTTATTATAGTGGGCTCATCATACTGGAATGGGTGTATTTAAATCCTGTCCATGAGGGGCAATGTCTTGGCCCAGCAAAAATATCATAATTTTGCTCTTCACTTTGACAAGTGTCTTTATTTTTAATTTAATATTTAATTTAATTTTAATTTTTATGATGACCTGACATTACCTTGTTAGAACATTGACATGGCTATCATCTGGTTGTTACATATCTGTAACATGTCTATAGTGACAGTCCTTGTCCCCATCTGTCATTCTGTCATTGCCCACAATGTTCAGCTGTAGGCCTTGTTGACAGGACCTGTCGAGTGGAGGGAGATGGTTGTAGCCTAAATATTTTAAAGCATGCACTCTATCTCTCTCTCAGCCCTTGCGTCGAACACACACTTGTTAAGCAACACACACACTCCCTCATATGTATTTATCGCAGGTTAATCCTGTGTCAGTAGCTAGTTTGGTCTGTTAATAAAACATGCTGCATCTGGCTAATCTAAGTAACAGCGCTAGTCTTAATCCCATCACAACTGCTGGATTAAACCGCAGATTATCTCACTGCCATGCCTGCACAGCACTAGACCTACCTTGCCAAAGTATTGCTTTCACATATCCAGTCTTTAAAACTCTGTGATCTTTATCATCCAGGAGTGTGTGTGAAATAGCTTCAACAGAATACATTACTCACTTTCCCTCTGCTAAAGGAGGTTAAAAATAGCGCTCTGCTTGCTGTTATGGTTGAGTTGCTTTGATGCTAATTGAGTCAATAAAGCACTGTGTGCGATCGGGCCAATTCTGTGTTAGCATGTTGTTCTTCATGTTGTGTGACCTACCACGTACTCCTGTGCCATGCATATTCCATGAATGACCTGTTGTAGGCGTGTTGCCGTGCCCTAACTAATGTATGCCTCCTCCCACAGCAGAGGAGACATGCGTGTTCAAGTGTTCGGTCTCCCGGGACACAGAGTGCAGTCGCGTGGGGAAACAGTCGTTCATCATCACGCTGGGCTGCAACAGCGTCCTGCTACAGTTCACCTCACCTGCGGGTAGGTAACCCCTGGCAACAACCACCGCTCTGTCTCAGAGAATGCTGTCATTGTCTGTCTGTCTGGTGTTTCCATCTGTCTTTGACTGCCTGCCAGTAAGCTATATCAGTCTCTGTCATTGACCCTCTGTCTCCTGTGTGTTTCTTGAGTCCCTGTCCTGGTGCACATGTTCCTGTCCTCATAATGAGATTCTTATTGTTTCTCAAACTTGTCTTGCCTCTGTCATGTTTGTGAACTGTTATAATTTGTTATAACTGGTCGTTTGATTTTTCATTATGACTGGCTTAAGACCGTTTAGATCTGTTATGTCTGATTTGTCCTGCTTATAACCTGTTATGACTATCTTCTCAAGAGTTCTCATCGTTCTATAACCTCCTGAAGAACTGCCGCGGCCACAGTGGAGAGCAGTCGGTCTTCAGCGACAGGACAGAGGAATCATCCGCAGTACAGTACTTCCAGGTACACACGCAGAATCTGCCACTCATTGCAAGAATTCATTTATTCCAACCTTGATTAGCTCAGTGACAATATTAAAACAACTCATGAAAAATAAGCTGTTCTGTCACTTTCTTTTCCTCTCTCTCTCTCTCTCTCTCTCGTTCTCTCTCTCCTTCGCTCTTCCAGTTCTATGGCTACCTCTCCCAGCAGCAGAACATGATGCAGGACTACGTCAGGACAGGAACCTATCAGAGGGCCATTCTCCAGAACCACACTGACTTCAAGGATAAGGTACTGATGCACTGTCCTGGAACTTAAATATAGCTTCCTCTGAATTGAGTCCTTTGCTGAGTATTTGAAACTAAACTGATGTTTAATTGGTTTGGGATGTAGACACTGCTGGATTTCATTGATGTCTTTATCAGGGAAGAATTATAATCCATTCCCCTCTCTCTCTAGGTGGTGTTGGATGTGGGCTGTGGTTCAGGGATTCTGTCGTTCTTTGCTGCTCAGGCTGGGGCCAGGAAGGTCTACGCTGTGGAGGCCAGCACCATGGCCCAGCACGCAGAGGTAACACACACACACAAAACCATGTCGAAATTAAAATTGACCTACAGAACCAGTCAAAAGTTTGGACACACCTACTCATTCAAGGGTTTCTCTTTATTTGTACTATTTTCTACATTGTAGAATAATAGTGAAGACCTCAAAACTATGAAATAACACATATGGAATCATGTAGTAACCAAAAAAGTGTTAAACAAATCAAACTTTATTTTATATTTGAGATTCTTCAAATAGCCACCCTTTGCCTTGATGACAGCTTTGCACACTCTTGGCATTCTTTCAACCAGCTTCACCTGGAATGCTTTTCCAACAGTCTTGGAGTTCCCACATATGCTGAGCACTTCTCATCCCAAACCATCTCACTTGCGTCGAGGTCGGGGGATTGTGGAGGCCAGGTCATTTGATGCAGCACTCCATCACTCTCCTTCTTGGTAAAATAACCCTTACACAGCCTGGAGGTGTGTTGGGTCATTGTCCTGTTGAAAAACAAATGATAGTCCCACTAAGCCCAAACCAGATGGGATGGCGTATCGCTGCAGAATGCTGTGGTAGCCATGCTGGTTAAGTGTGCCTCGATTTTTCTAAATTAATCACAGACAGTGTCACCAGCAAAACACCCCCACACCATAACACCACCTCCTCCATGCTTTATGGTGGGAAATACACTGTGGAGATCATCCGTTCACCCACATCGCGTCTCACAAAGACACAGTGGTTGAACCAAAAATCTCCAATTTGGACACATCAGACCAAAGGTCAAATTTCCACTGGTCTAATGTCCATTGCTCGTGTTTCTTGCCCCAAGCAAGTCTCTTCTTCTTATTGGTGTCCTTTAGTAGTGGTTTCTTTGCAGCAATTCGACCATGAAGGCCTGATTCACACAGTCTCCTCTGAACAGTTGATGTTGAGATGTGTCTGTTACTTGAACTCTGTGAAGCATTTATTTGGGCTGCAACATTTATTTGGGTAACTCAAATGAACTTTTCCTCTGCAGCAGAGGTATCTCTGGGTCTTCCATTCCTGTGGCGGTCCTCATGAGAGCCAGTTTCATCATAGCGCTTGATGGTTTTTGCGACTGCACTTGAAGAAACTTTCAAAGTTCTTGAAATGTTCCGTATTGACTGACCTTCATGTCTTAAAGTAATGATGGACTGTCGTTTCTCTTCGCTTATTTAAGCTGTTCTTGCCATAATATGGACTTGGTCTTTTACCAAATAGGGCTATCTTCTGTATACCCCCCCCTACCTTGTGACAACACAACTGATTGGCTCAAACGCATTAAGAAGGAAAGAAATTCCACAAATTAACTTTTAAGAAGGTACAGCTGTTAATTGAAATGCATTCCAGGTGACTACCTCATGAAGCTGGTTGAGAGAATGCCAAGAGTGTGCAAATCTGTAATCAAGGCAAAGGGTGGCTATTTGAAGAATCTCAAATGTAAAATATATTTGGATTTGTTTAACACTTTTTTGGCAACTACATGATTCCATATGTGTTATTTCATATTTTTGATGTCTTCACTATTATTCTACAATGTAAAAAATTGTACAAATAAAGAAAAACCCTTGAATGAGTAGATGTGTCCAAACTTTTGACTGGTAGTGTATATATTTTCAATTAACTGCACTTTTTCTGGGCCGCAAATTGATTTTGACAAACAAATCAGTCCCAAAAAAATCTGTGCAGTCCTCCGTTGAATTTCGAAGCCCTCGAGATGAAAAGTTTGCCCACCCCTGCTCTAACCCTATCCTCTTCTTGACATGCTAGGTAGCCATAAGTCTGGCAAATGTATCAGTCTCACTCTAATGCACACACACACTATTTTCCTCCCACACACACACTAACCCTCTGGTGTCCCCTCCTCTAGGTCCTGGTGAACTCTAACCCTCTGGTGTCCCCTTCACTAGGTCCTGGTGAACGCTAACCCTCTGGTGTCCCCTCCTCTTTGTCCTTGTGAACTCTAACCGTCTGGTCTCCCCTCCTCTAGGTCCTGGTGAACTCTAATGGTCTCCCCTCCTCTTGGTCCTGGTGAACTCTAACCATCTGGTGTCCCCTCCTCTAGGTCCTGGTGAACTCTAACCCTCTGGTGTCCCCTCCTCTAGGTCTTGGTGTACTCTAACCCTCTGGTCTCCCCTCCTCTAGGTCCTGGTGAACTCTAACCCTCTGGTGTCCCCTCCTCTAGGTCCTGGTGAACTCTAACCGTCTGGTCTCCCCTCCTCTAGGTCTTGGTGAACACTAACCGTCTGGGGGACCGTGTGGTGGTGATCCCTGGTAAAGTAGAGGAGGTTACGCTACCGGAGCAGGTGGACATCATCATCTCAGAGCCCATGGGCTACATGCTCTTCAACGAGAGGATGCTGGAGAGCTACCTCCACGCCAAGAAGTTCCTCAAGCCTAGCGGTGAGACAGGGGAAGGTTGGAGGGAGCATAGAAAGGGGTAGCGTGAGAGGGAAGGAGAAAGGAGAAAATGTCAAGAGGTCTGAAGATTATTTTGAATCCCTAGCAGTAAATAATATTAAAGTCTACATTTGAAAACTGAGAGACATATTCATCATGACTAGCCACTAGTGATTGTACCATCATTAACTGACTTCCTGTGTGTCGCAGGTAAAATGTTCCCCCACCATCGGTGACGTGCACCTGGCCCCCTTCACAGACGAACAGCTCTACATGGAGCAGTTCACCAAGGCCAACTTCTGGTGAGTAGGAGGGGAGGGAGGAGAGAAAAAGGGAGAGTGGGAGGAAGGATGGGGTTGGAGGGACGGGGGGGGATATGGCAAGAGGAGAAGAAGCTCTGGGAGTTGAAGCAGTGAATGGAAGGAGATATCAGTAACTTTTCATTGGGCTGCTGTAGTTGATGGGATTGAGTTGATGATGATAATGATTCTATTTCTCACTCACTCAGGTACCAGCCTTCCTTCCATGGTGTGGACCTCTCAGCCTTGCGAGGCGCAGCGGTGGACGAGTACTTTCGCCAGCCCATTGTGGTACGTAGATTTCTCAATTGTATGTCAGACTCTTGAACACCTATTTTCTGACATTGCCTGCACCTCCCACCATGTCGGTTAAAGCGATATTCCCCCCCCCCCCCCCCAAGATGATTATGGGGTTCAGGGGGACGGTTAACTAGGAAATGTATATGGGAGGGGTGTTTAAGGCCTGAAATAGTCAGGGGGTATGTGGGGACAAGAGCTGTTTGTGGAAGATTGGGTGGCATAGTACGGACTGGCCAGTGTGTTTGTTTACCTCCAAGGGTGGTACATGAGGTGTGTGTGGTCTATGGGCAAACACTGATGTAGGATAGGAGATTGCCTGTATGGGAGTTTGTGTTTGTGGTAGGAGATACCACAGTTACACTGTGTGTGTGTTATGAAGGCTGGGATAAATAAGCTAGATTCAGTCTGAGTGTAGGATCCCAATGTTTTCGCCCAGTCCAGCTCCCCTAGTCTAACACCACAGAACCAACAGTGAGGATTCAACAGTACTATCACTGCTCATATGAATCTCAACCCTTTTATCACACACAGCACCACACACACCGACAGCGACACACACACCCTTTTCCAGCGGTAGTCAGCTGGGCAGGCCTCCTCCGTGCCTGCTCCAGTGTTACTCTGCTGGGAGAGCCGGGCCAGGCCGGAGGGCCTGGTTCTGGGTACAGCCTCTGTTCTAGATCATTCAAATAAGGCATAGACCGTCTCCGTACCCACTCAAGCCAATGCTGCCGTAAAACATTTATATCTCACTGGGACTTACCTGGATACTCTCGCTTCCCTCCCCCCTTCCCTCTCTCTCTCCCTTCCCTCTATTTATCTCTCCCTTCCCTCTTCCCTCTATCTATCTCTCCCTTCCCTCTTCCCTCTATCTATCTCTCCCTCCCCTCTTCCCCCTCTCCCTCCCCTCTTCCCCCTCTCTCCCTCCCTCTTCCCCCTCTCTCCTCCCTCTCTCCCTCCCCTCTTCCCCCTCTCTCCCTCCCTCTTCCCCCCTCTTCCCCCCCTCTTCCTCCCCTCTTCCCCCCCTTCCCTCCCTCCCCTCTTCCCTCTCTCTCTCTTCCCTCTATCTCTCTCTCTTCCTCCTCTTCCCTCTCTCTCCCTCCCCCTTCCCTCTCTCTCTCCCTCCTCTTCCCCTCTATCTCTCCCTCCCCTCTTCCCTCTATCTATCTCTCCCTCCCCTCTTCCCTCTCTCTCTTCCCCTCTCTCTCCCTTCCCTCTATCTCTCCCTCCCCCTCTTCCCTCTATCTATCCCTCCCCCTCTTCCCTCTCTCCCTCTATCTCTCCCTCCCTCTTCACTCTCTCTCCCTCCCCTCTTCCCTCTCTCCCTTCCCTCTTCCCTCTCTCCCTTCCCTCTCCCCCCTCTCTCCCTCCCCTCTTCCCTCTCTCTCCTCCCCTCTCCCTCTCTCTCCCTCCCCTCTTCCCTCTCTCTCCCTCCCCTCTTCCCTCTCTCTCCCTCCCCTCTTCCCTCTCTCTCCCTCCCCTCTTCCTCTCTCTCACTCCCCCTTCCCTCTCTCTCTCCCTCCCCTCTTCCCCTCTATCTCTCCCTCCTCTCTTCCTCTATCTATCTCTCCCTTCCTCTCGCTCTCTTCCCTCTATCTCTCTCTTCCCTCTATCTCTCTCTTCCCTCTCTCTCTCTCCCTCCCCTCTTCCCTCTCTCTCCCTCCCCTCTTCCCTCTCTCTCCCTCCCCCCTTCCCTCTCTCTCTCCCTCCCCTCTTCCCCCTCTATCTCTCCCTCCCCTCTTCCCTCTATCTATCTCTCTCTCCCTCTATCTCTCCCTCCCCTCTTCCTCTCTCTCTTCCCTCTATCTCTCTCTTCCCTCTCTCTCCCTCCATCTCGCCTCCCCCTCTTCCCTCTATCTATCCCTCCCCTCTTCCCTCTCTCCCCTCTATCTCTCCTCCCCTCTTCACTCTCTCTCCCTCCCCTCTTCCCTCTCTCCCTTCCCTCTTCCCTCTCTCCCTTCCCTCTTCCCCCCTCTCTCCCCTTCCCTCTTCCCTCTCTCTCCCTCCCCTCTTCCCTCTCTCTCCTCCCCTCTTCCCTCTCTCTCCTCCCTCTTCCTCTCTCTCACTCCCCCTTCCCTCTCTCTCTCCCTCCCCTCTTCCCCTCTATCTCTCCCTTCCCTCTTCCCTCTATCTATCTCTCCCTTCCCTCTCTCTCCCTCCCCTCTTCCCTCTCTCTCACTCCCCCCTTCCCTCTCTCTCTCCCTCCCCTCTTCCCCCTCTATCTCTCCCTCCTCTCTTCCCTCTATCTATCTCTCCCTTCCCTCTCGCTCTCTTCCCTCTATCGCTCTCTTCCCTCTATCTCTCCCTTCCCTCTCTCTCTCTTCCCTCTATCTCTCCCTTCCCTCTCTCTCTCTTCCCTCTATCTCTCTCTTCCCTCTTTCTCCCTCCCCTCTTCCCTCTATCTATCCTTCCCTTTCTTCCCTCTATCTCTCCCTCCCCTCTTCCCTCTCTCCCCCTCCCCCTCTCTCTCCTTCCCTCTTCCTCATCTATCTCTCTCCCTCCCTCTTCTCTCTCGCTCTATTCCCTCTCTCTCTATTCTCTCTTCCCTCTCTCTCCCTCCCTCCCTCTCTCTCCCCCCTCTCTCCCTCTCTCTCCCTTCCCTCTTCCCTCTATCTATCTCTCCCTCCCGTCTTCTCTCTCGCTCTATTCCCTCTCTCTCTATTCCCTCTTCCCTCTCTCTCTCTTCCTCTCTCTCCCTCCCCTCTTCCCTCTCTCCCTCTTCTCTCATCTCTCCCTCCCCTCTCCCCTCTCTCTCTATTCCCCTTCCCTCTCTCTCTCTTCCCTTTCTCTCTCTTCCCTCTCTCTCCCTCCCCTCTTCCCTCTCTCTCTCCCTCCCCTCTATCTCTCCTTCCTCCTTTTTCTTTCCTCCCCTCTCAGGACACATTTGATATCCGTATCTTGATGGCCAAGTCTGTCAAATACACAGTCAACTTCCTGGAGGCCAAAGAGGAGGATTTGTACAGGTGTGTGTGTCGTTGTGCCGTCTGTCTGTGTCTGTTATTCCCTCATATTATTGAATTATTATTCTTAGATTGAGTTGAGAATTATGATACATGTTACTGAATGTGGGGATGTCCTACTACTCTAATATGGTGCTACTTCCAATTTGAAATTCCTACATCAGCAAAACATAGTACATAATTCCTTCTACTAGTGTGTAAAAATAACCGTAAAGCGGCAATCAGCAGTAGAAACGATTACAAAGTGAATTCCCCACCCCTCTTTAGGTAAAAAGCTGAGGGATGGGGCTGGAAAAATGTAACCACTCTCAAATTCATAGACCGAGCTATGGATGCAAGGACTGACCATCCATGATATCATAATTATAGTTTTAACCATGTTTTGACTTGATATATTGTTTACATTTACTTTGTTTACAAACATTGGAGTAAAACAAATATTTTGGGTTCTGATGGGTTATGACAGTTGAACTAAGCTCATTAGGCATTTCTAAGTTAAATACTTCAAGACTCAATGGGTACATATCATTATTTATAAGTCCAAAATGGGATGTAGCAACTGCTGATTGCCCCTTTAACTAGACTAACACTTATCCCACTCTTTTCTCTCTTTCCCTCTCTCTCCCCTTCTCTCTCTTTCAGGATAGAAATTCCCTTTAAGTTCCATATGATGCACTCAGGGCTGGTGCACGGCCTGGCCTTCTGGTTCGATGTAGCGTTCATGGGATCAATGTAAGTCGGCCTGAGCTGCCTTAACCAATCACCGGGGGCCAGGGCTGAAGTGTGTGTGTGTGTGTGTGTGTGTGTGGTCAGAAGGTCACAGGAATTATTGTAAAATCTGATCACTTGATCCAGGACTCCTGACCTATATGGATCCTGACTATATCTACACCCTCACTTTCCTTTTTCTTTGATCACTTGTTTTTTTATTTCTCACAGACGTTGCAGCAAACACCAAGACAGAAAGCGGGTGCAACTTAAAAGCAATAAAATCTAGTACAATACATTCACTATAGAAACATTTCACAATAAGTTGTAGCTATAGAAACATTTCAAAATTAGTTGTAACTATAGAAACATTTCACAATAAGTTGTAAATGGCTGTTCCTACTGTATATCTGACAATGCTTGTACTGTAGTAGGATGATGTTGATTGAACCTTAAAGTATCCTGACCTCTAATCCCCCTCCCTCTCTCTGCAGGGTGACAGTGTGGCTCTCCACGGCTCCCACAGAGCCCCTGACCCACTGGTACCAGGTACGCTGTCTGCTCCAGTCACCCCTCTTCACCAAGGCAGGAGACACACTCTCCGGCACAGCACTGCTCATCGCCAACAAGAGGTAAGGGACTGTAGAGGGGTCTGTTGGGGGTCTACTGGGGGTCTGTTGGGGGTCTACTGGGGGTCTGTTGGGGCTCTACTGGGGATGGGAGGCTTTGGTGTTACTGTGTTGTCATTCCCCTCTAGGCCCAGGCTTGTGTTATAATATGACACTTGTGTGTGTAGGTGATGTACAGTGCGCTCCATTAGTATTGGGACAGTGACAATTATTTTATTTTTTGCCTCATACAATGACTATGGGGTTAAAGTGCAGACTGTCAGCTTACATTTGAGGGTATTTTCATACATATCGGGTGAACCGTTTAGAAATGACAGCACTTTTTGTATGTAGTCCCCCCATTTTAAGGGAACCAAAAGTATGGAGACAAATTCACTTGTGTGTATTAAAGTAGTAAAAAGTTAAGTATTTGGACCCAATCGTCATAGCACGCAATGACCACACCAAGCTTGTGACTCTACAAATTAGTGCTGGGGTACAGAGCCAAAACAACAAAATGTGTCACTGTCCCAATACGTTTGGAGCTCACTTTATGTACAGTGCCTTCGGAAAGAATTCAGACCACTTGACTTTTTCCACATTTTGTTACATTACAGCCTTATTCTAAAATGTATGAAATAAAATAAATCCTCAGTAATCTACACACAATACCCTATAATGACAAAGCAAAAACACGTTTTTAGAAATTGTAGAAAACCAACCCCTTCTCTCCTCCCATACCAACCCCTTCTCTCCTCCCATACCAACCCCTTCTCTCCTCCCATACCAACCCCTTCTCTCCTCCCATACCAACCCCTTCTCTCCTTCCATACCAACCCCTTCTCTCCTTCCATACCAACCCCTTCTCTCCTTCCATACCAACCCCTTCTCTCCTTCCATACCAACCCCCTCTCTCCTTCCATACCAACCCCTTCTCTCCTTCCATACCAACCCCTTCTCTCCTTCCATACCAACCCCTTCTCTCCTCCCATACCAACCCCTTCTCTCCTCCCATACCAACCCCTTCTCTCCTCCCATACCAACCCCTTCTCTCCTCCCATACCAACCCCTTCTCTCCTCCCATACCAACCCCTTCTCTCCTCCCATACCAACCCCTTCTCTCCTTCCATACCAACCCCTTCTCTCCTCCCATACCAACCCCTTCTCTCCTCCCATACCAACCCCGGCTCTCTTCCCTCCCCACAGACAAAGCTATGACATCAGTATTGTTGCCCAAGTGGACCAGACAGGCTCCAAGTCCAGCAACCTCCTGGACTTGAAGAACCCCTTTTTCAGGTGAGTTGGTCTGTTCCGCTGCCCTTGGCCTGTGCCATTCAGGATAACGAGGGGGGGGGAAGGGGAGCTCCCTCTCATGGCGTGTATGCTGTTGTGTGTGTTTTTGTAGGTACACAGGCAGCACCCCCACTCCCCCTCCTGGGTCGCACTACACCTCCCCCTCTGAGACCATGTGGAACAATGGGGGGGCCTACAGCATGAGCCAGGGCATGGCTGTGTCAGGTAAATACACACACATAGAGGACACAGGTAGAGGGGACACACACACAGAAGACATACCCACACACACTGCATGAGGCAGAACAATGCTGTGTCGGGTAAACACACACACAGACAAAAAACTAACACAATCTGACCCATGATAGCATCATCAGGCGAAAGGCATCCGTACAACATCATGACCAAATGTTTTACTAAACTGTAGTAATATCCCAGAATAGATCAGGCTAACAGAGTAGCAGACAGACAGGGGATGCATATTCTCTCTGAGGGGAAAACGGTGTGTGAGAGAAAGGATGCTTATGCTTCTCCTGTGCTTTTTTCCCATTTTGCTCCCTTTCACTCCCCATCTCTCTCTTCTCCCCATCTTACTCTCTCTCTTCCCCGTCTCACCCTCTCATCTCTCTCTCCTCTCAGGGATGCCTACAGCCTATGACCTCAGTACGGTCATGGGCAGCGGCTCGACGGTGTCCCACAACAACCTCATCCCCCTCGGTAGGATACTATGAACTGACTGACAAACCGACAGACTGACAGACATCACAGACAGTGTGACTGACTGTGTGTGTGTGTGTGCACGTTTTGTGTGTGTTTGTTAATACACAGTCTCACTGTTACCTCTGTTCCTGCCCTCCCTCAGTGAACACAGGGATAGTGAATCACACCCACTCCAGGATGGGCTCCATCATGAGCACAGGAATCGTCCAGGGTACGTCTCTTTATACACTATACCAGAGTTTCCCAAACTCGGTCCTGGGGCCCCCTGGGTGCACGTTTTGGTTTTTACCCTAGCACTACACAGCTGATTCAAATAATCAAAGGTTGATGATGAGGAGGCAGGACAGGACAGAGTTTGGGAAAACCTGCACTATACTACATCAAGTCAACATTTTCCTAAACGCCTATCATTTGTGTAAATAGAGGGGATGGATTCTGAAGTATGTGACATAGTTGGCCCACAACCAATCAAGGGAAAGTGATAACACTCTTTCCCTCTCTCTCCCGCCCCTTTTCTCCCCATCACTCTTTCTTCCTCATCTCTCCAGGAGCTTCTACTGGCCAGTCAGGTCCTAGCAGCAGCAGCTCTAACCAGCAGCAGCATTATCCCGTCACCAACCAGTTCACCATGGGGGGACCCGCCATCTCCATGGCCTCTCCCATGGCCATCCCTAGCAACACCATGCATTATGGGAGTTAAGACCTTGTCACCCCTCACCTCCGACCCCCTGCATGACCTCTACTAGCCCCTCCCCCTGACCCACCACAGCCAGAATACCAAAACCAGTGCTGTCATGTTGTCCCTTCAGCACCTTCTTTCTCCTTTACTGTCCATCTCTCCATCTATCACTGGTGTTATTCGCTCATATCCGTCCCTCCCCGCCGCTACAGACACTCTCTCTGTTTTGAGAGCTGTTCCCCCTACTCCCTCCCTCTCTCATCATCGTGCAGCAGCTGCTATGATATCCCCAGTCCAGCCAGAGGGTGGCAGCACCTCTACGTTCAACTGACAGACTGATCAGCACAAGAAATTGGCAGTTTGTTTTAATGGAGAGCTGAACTGATGTGAACTTTGTTTGACTGGACCTTTTTATGCTTTACAGACGCATACATGTACACCTACACACACATATTGAACACAGAGACATTTGTTGCAAAGAAGAACTCATTGTACGACTGTACAGCAGGTATCATCTCCTTTATCCGGGTTCCCTCCCTCCTCTCCTCCCTTTTGGACATTTGGCCTCCCATAGTGCCGTGTGATGCCCCACCCTTCCCCCTCCTCCACCAAACACACACCCAACCCCATCCACTACAGCCAGTCGCTATCCCCCCTCCCTCATCGCTGGATTGGATGTCCCCCACTACAGATCTGCACTGAAAGGACGGGGCTTTCCTGTACAGTAGAACACTATGAACACCCATCACCGACCGCCATTTTGTTTTCATATCGAGGCACTTCTCCACCTGCCTGCCTCTCCTTAAGAGACGGCCCCATTCCAGACCGCTAGCTAGCTCCACCCCCCCCACCCCCACCCAAGTTGTTTGTCTGGTCATCCATAGTGGTAGTCTTGAGCCCAGTAGACCTAGGCTGTCCCTCAAGACACCCTATTCACTATACAGTGCTCTACTTTCGACTAGAGCCACATGGCCAAATGAAGTGCACTATATAGGGAATAAGGTGTAATTTGAGACGTAGCCTAGATGTCAGTGTGTAGGAGAACCCTGTAGAATGTGATCTTGAAGAACACCACCTCTGGAACCCTGATGTTAGAACCTCACCTCTGATGGACTGATTGACTTGTGAGGTGTGTCGTCCAAAGCCAATGAGCTTCGAGGACACAGCAGCAGACCCAGCCCCCCACTCCCCATCAGGATTGCAGTGAGCCGGAGTGGGCTGATGGTATTGATGGAGGCAGGGGTGGGATGGACCCACAGACTGCCAGTATGGACCAAGGACAGTGGTGTGGGCCGTTGGAGCAGCTGTATCCTAGTTTACATCCTTCCCCAGTTTCCTTTCCTTCCTTCATTTTCAGACTGAGGTGGGGAGTTTGGGATAGAGGGGAGTAGGGAGTCACCTCTTTCCCTCCCTCTCCTCACTACCTATGATCTCCAGACTCTAACATATCTAAACCTCACCCCTCCAATCTCCTCCCTCCTTTCCCAGACAAGCCAATTGCCCAACCTTCGGACAAAGACTTCATGGACATGTATGCATTGCTTCCAGTCACAATTTATGGACTGAGTTGAATTACATTTTTTTGATTTAGCAAGTTTTATGAAGAGAAAATGTCTTGCTAGTTTGTAGGGTTAACTTTTTTTCAGTTGTCTTTATTTGTTTTATTTCTTTCACAGAAAAGCAACAAACAAAAAAAAGTATAAAAGGAGTAAATTAAATGTTGGTGGAGAAGTCCCAAAAAAAATCCTCGGGTTAAGTCTTATAATATTTTACTTTTGTTGAGATATTGCAGTTAGAATCATACATAACACCAATGTTGTGATAGTTGCTAGTTTAGCATTCAAACACTACGTTTCTCTGACCTCAGAAGGGACATCTAATTGATGGAAGGTGCATCAGGAAGTCTCTTGTTCATTGTTTTTATTGCTTGAGGTAAGAAATTGCCCCTAACAAGTAGCCACAGATCTAGGATCAGATTTTCCTAACCATAAACAGCAGTTAGGGACGACTAATGAAATCTGTTTTCATAACTGCAATAACGTCTCCTTGAGGGTAAGTTAAAAATCTTGGTCCTTCTGTGTGCCATACACTGAGCCTATATAGTCAGCAGACATTGACTGTAAATGTGTCCTCCAAGCACACACACACAAAGCAGCTACCTCTGTAGTGCTCAGCTGTCCCATAAATCTCAGGGATCATTGCTGGGCCTAGCCAGTCTTGAGGCTTCAGAACAAACAATCCCAGTTACAGTAAGCAGAGCACTGACAACTCGAAGGCTGGAACCAATGCTGCCTACCTGAGATCTCTCTACTTCCCCATATGAAATAGTAGATAGGTTGAAATCAAGATGGTGGAAATTCCACAGCTAGATGAAGGCAGCGTTCATCTCAGCCCTGTTGTGCAGGCTTTTGTCCCAGCCCAGTACCTACCAACACACCTGAACTAATATTGAATCAGGTGTGTTAGTGCTGGGCTGGAACAAAAGCCTGCACAGACATAGCCCTCCAGGACCGGAGTTGGAGACCCCTGCCCTAGGGCTGTAGTCAACACCAAGAACACGAAGCAATTCAGACTGGAATGACAGTTTATTCATGCAAACCCTGAAGTCTGAACAAAGGGAAAATAAAAGGCAACACAGGAAGGAATAAATAAATACACTGACAAACCCTTTTTCCTTAACTTAAGTCTATCTACAAAAAGAAAAAGTTGTGTGGATACATTACAGACAGCACAGTACTACACGTGTTCCAGGTCATAGGAGTGGTTTGACTTCTAGAACAAGCCTTTTCAGTCTCACAGTTAGAGGTTAACAATCTTACCCGCAGAGAGCTGGTTTGGGTGTAGTAGGCCTTGGTTCCAGCCAAGCCGTAACATACCTGTTGATCCAACTCCTCAAAAGGTTTGATTGTAGACTTGATTGGTAGAATCGGCAGGTGTGTTTGCTTGGCTGGAACAAAAGCATGCACCTTTGTGGACAAGGTTGGCCACATTCATCCAGCATTTCCCTTCAATAGGTGCATCTCAATATCAGACTGCAGCTGGAGGAGTTTGACAAGTCTAAAAATGATTCCTTTCCTTAATCTGCACTGACAGAACTGAGCTGGTTAGAGCAGATATCTCATGCATCCACCGTAATGCTTCCTCCTTTCCTATATTTTTTAGTGCAGATAAAAGGAGAGGAGATAAGAGTTAGTCTCTGACTAGTGAGACGCACCCAACTTCTCCATGATAAATCTTGATTTATTGAAATATACAAATGCAGAGTTTACAGCGGAATCATCTCTGAAGCATAAGCAAGACATTTCCCCCCCAATGCAATTATTGCAACCCATAATTTGTATACTCGCAAAATAATCTTATAGGTCTCTATCCTTGTCCCTTCTCTTTGTGATAACATATGTAGTCAATTGCACAGCACTTCATGGGGCTGCTGGGCCAGTTAAGTCCATAATGTACTAGAGTAGGGCCTCACACACCCAGAACCTCCAACACAACTTTATGGGTACCTTTCTGACCACTGGTTGGTCCTCTGTGTATCCTTCTTATTGGTTAAAGCGTCAGAGTATGTGGGCCCTACTTTGCTACATCCCCTTCTCTGATCTGAAAGGACTGGATAATGTGTGACCCACTATGAGCTTAATAACCGAAACTCTAAACAACATCCACACAGGTGTCGTAAACAAAGATTTCATCCAACAACGCTTTTCCCTCTCAACTCATATCGTTCTACTCACACAACAACAACAATATAGTTAGTCAATGGCAATATCGCTTATCATCATGCGATTAGCTAGCTACTCTTCCAATGCTCACAGAGTGGGTAACAAAAACAACATGGTGGCAATCCATCTAGCCTAAACCTTTTATCCAGTCCTTTCAGATTCACCAGTGGTCTCAAACATTATGACTATGAGAAGAGGGTGATTAAGTGTTGGGACACAACGATGAACTCATTCCCTTTATCTCCCTCCGGTTCCTCTTGGTCAGTGGGTCTTGGTGTTCAATATTGCTGCTGTGTGGTTGGGTGTAGGAACTGTCGGTGTTACTGTGCGAGTCGCTGTCTGGAAGAAGTACATCTGAAAGATAGCATATAGGAACAGAGAAGAGACGGGTATAAAGGGTTAGAAACAACATGATTTAACAAAGAACTATGAGGTTTATAGCTAGCCATAGACTATGGAGTAGGGTGTAGGAGATGAGACATTTCCCCTGAGGCTCACACAGCTGAGACATTCCCATTTAGATTATGGTTAGGGCCTGGTTCAAACATCTTTAAAGTCCATCCTTCCACAGATAAGTGAAATGAGGGCTCTACTTTCTACATTCATGTTGGACCATGACTGCTGCCATGCTTCTTTAAAATATTTGAACAGGGCCTAGGATGATGGGGGCTAGGTAACTTTTACCCATAGCACTCTTATAGTGGGCTCTTACCTTGCAGCCAATTAGCTAGCAGCGCATGGAGAACGACGATTGTTGCCACGGTGGCGAAAGCAGTCACCTCGGTGTCGTCGCCGGACGACGGGCCAGAAGGTGAGCACAAGGACTGACCCGAGATCACCATGGCGACCAGGATGAGGAGCCATCTGAGCCACTCGAATGGTAAGATCCACAACACCTGAGAGGGAGGTGATTGGTTTGTTACTTGAGAATAAAATGTTCTGCATTAATTGGTTGGTATTGGGTCCCAATCAGATAGAAATATACTATGAAGAACAGGGTCGTATTCACTAGGCACAAAAACAAGAAAACAATTAAACCGGGGAGGTAGGTACCATCTGAACTTCATTTTCCATTGCGAAACATTTTGCTTGGGGATGAATGTTTTGCTAGCTGAATATGACCCAGACATTCAGTAGTGTGTGTCTGCTGACTCACCGAGGTGGGAATGTAGATGAAGAGGGAGTAGCCGTAGACACACACTGTCTCCAGGAAGGAGTAACAACTCTGCTGCCTCTCCTCCCTCTGCCTCCAGGTCAGGAAACCCCATACGCCCAGGGGCACCAGCCAGGCATACAGGAAGATCACTACCGCAGCTATCGTCACTGAGGGAGCGAGAAAAAGCAAGCAAAATCAACATCAACACTGCTATTGCATCTAATATAACATGGTCTTGAAAAAGGCCTCTGTACTGAAACGTAAAGATAATAGTCTCAACAATCTCTTTTTTTATATAGCAAATCTCACATGAAACCACTGAGAAGGAGCTAAGCTGTAACCCCAGGTACCATACCTCTGTGGAACTGGGTTCTGTAGTGGTACTGAGGGTCCCTAGGGGAGTTGAGGAAGTTGGACAGGTTTCCACTGATGGCCACAGAGAACACCAGTGTCACGCAGATCCAGAAGGGACCTGGACATACGGGGGACCAGGAGGTAAGGTTAGTCTGGGTAGAGGTGGTTCACATCACAATCTAAGATATGCAGAGTTTGGCAAACTGTCTTCCAGTTTGACGACAATAAAAGTTATGATCGTAACATTCTAATGTGCATTCTAACTATCTAGGAACAATTGTTTCCCATTACCGTATAAATCCGGACTCGACCGGAGGGTATGTTTGATGAAGTTCCGTCCTGGTAAAGGCATCACCGACCCCTTGACCCTGTCCAGCACCTGCATGACATGACAGGAAGTCAGTCAATCAATGGAATCTGTACAGCAATTATCTCCATTCTCCACCAATAGAATCACCACTACATTTACGGTTTCTATATGGGAGATGTTAAACCGCAACATACAGGCCAGTCTCATGAGTGCAGATTATACTGTGTTATTTCAAGCATATTGTACCTGCATTGTATCCACATCGAAGAATGACTGGTAGTACTCAAAGGTCCAGAAGCTGCTAGTTTCTTTCTCCCCTCCTATGAGCTGTAAACAGTAATGACATTCAGTAATCACCATATTGCTTGGTTTTGGGCTGTTTGTGTAGACGTCATTACAAAGGCAAAATTGCAGATGATCAATGCAGCGATATGATTGGACTCCATCATCCTGACCTCTGAACTCTCCTCCTGTCCCTCATCATCAGACATGTCCAGTTTGATGTCCCCTGTGGCACTGGCCGGGGCCGTACTGCTGGAGCCAGACATACTGAGAGTGGAGGCCCCATGGTCTGCTAACAGCAGGTCAGTGGCCTCCTCAAATTCTAGAGGAGGAGAAGACAGAGGAGGTTAGATAGAGGGAGGGACAGAGAGAGAGGAGGAACGGGACTGCCAGTGAGAGATGTAGAGAGTGAAGAGGAGGTGAAAGAGAGGATAAACAAGACAGAAAGATAAATAACAGCTAGGGAGGAGAGGAACGGGAGACAGAAAGGAAGGGGATGATGAACATGAAACAGAGACCGCTCTAGGAGAGGATAAACAGAAAGAGGAGGATGGGAGCCACTCCATGAGTCTCACCTTGGAACTTCAGATCATCTGGACTCGCCATGGGAACACTGGAAAGATGACCACCTCACACAAGACCTGGAAGGAGACGAGAAAACGTACTCTTATCTTTTGAGTGTGACGTATGGCCACAGTCTGTGTTCCTCTCCCGGAGAGCTGAGCCAGCTAGCTAGCTTTCGCTACATCTGGACAAGATGTTCTCTCTTTGTTGGCTGCCTTCTAAAGCATGTAAGTAACAGCATCATGTGTAGGCATGCGTCATCGAATATGCATGTGCAACTTTTTAATATGACAAATGCCAGATTATGTTGATCTGTTTGGCAGGCTAGCAGTCTGTGTATATCATGTTTATGCCTATAGTTTACTGTGACTCTAACTAGCTAGCTAGCTTCAGATCTATTGTCATACGGCCCTCGTGGTCGTGATCCGAGACATACCTGTTTGTCGCAGGGGCTTCTTTTATCCGCAATGCGAGCCTGTCAGCTTGCAGTGCTGACACGACCACCTCGCTAGCCTGACAGCTGTCGAGCTATCACTGTTTTCTCGCGTCTTTATATCTCAATATCAACTCACCTAACAACAACAGCACATACTGCGTTGGATGTCTGAAGAAGTTAGCTAGCTAATGCTGTTAATTTCAACTATTGTGCGCTAAATTCCCATTATCGCTCCCCTGTTCCACGTCACCTTATGTAAACAACGGATCCTGTGTTGGCTCAAGACGGATCATCATGTTCACGTGACCAGGTATAGCCGGAAGATAATGTGATGGGAAATATATTTATTTTCAGAGTGATTTCTTTGTAATATTGGTGTTATCCGAATGTAAAAAACAACAACATTTGTACTTACATATTTATCAGTTTAGAATGATGTTACAGGCATTTAATGACATTAATTTTAAGCCAGACTGGATATTGGATATTTGTTTCCTTACGGAAAAATAATAATAATAATACAACTTTTCACTGGCATGCAATTTTGGCTCAATAAATTCAAGTTGCGTCTTTTCACATTGAAATGAATGCATCAAGAGGAACGCTGTGTTTTTTCCGGTCCGAGCCAGTCCCAATTTGAACTTCCGGAACGATCCGCTTCTGTCTGACGAACATGGCTGCCTCGTGGGTGCTCAGGAGATGGTGCTCCACCTCTGTAGCAGAAGCAGCAGCAGCAGCAGCAGCAGCAGCACCCGTTAAGGGCACCCGATGGGAGAGGTTGAAAAATAGCAAATTGGGTAAGAAATCCTCTATCTCTTGGTTGCCATGTTAGCCCACCACGCCTTTGACGAACCTGAACTAACTCATGATCTTCTTGCTTAGCTAACTGTCTTGCCAAAGTCATTCATAATGTAATCAGATTGTGTGACATTAGCTTCAAACATACTGTATCACGTTGTGGATTTTACACTAGTTAGATTTGAAAATGTACTTCATACATGTATATGTAAAGGCATTGCTTGCTTTTGATCCTTCACAGTTGCCCCTGCTTGCAATCACAGGGTGGAGGAAGGCACGTGACTGAGGTTATTGCTGTGACCTCTCTCTGAGACAACCCCTGTCAGCTTGGAGATGCAATACAATACAGTGTTGGCACACAAAACATAATTGTGTGCATGCATCATTACCATGTCTAGGGATATTGTCTGTTCTGCCTTTGTTTTAGTAAATCACCTATCTTATCTCATGTGAATGCTGTCTGTCTTTATCTCACAATTCTCTCCCCTCTCCATCAGGTGTGTGGTTCAGCGGCATGTCCAGAGACTACAAGGAGGCGGGTCGTGAGATTGTGGTGGGCGCGTGGGAGAGGCCAATCAAAGCTTCCCTCTATCTGGGCCTCCTTGTGAGCGCGCCGTGCATCTACACCAACCCTGACGACGCCTCCTTTGAGACAACCGTCCTGGATATGGCCAATCAGCTCGGGCTCCTGACGCCGTGGATACGCAGTGGGACGTCGGATGGGCACGTGCAGAAGCTGGCGAAGCTTCAACGAGGGCAGGTTACGCCACCTCAGCCTGGGCATGGTCTCACTCACCTACTTTGCCGACTACAACCCAGACGCCAGCCTCTACGAGGCCCAGTGCTCCAAACTCTCTGTCCCCTGGAGGGAGCTCCACACGCGGGTACTGGATGTGGGCTTTGCGGGCCGCTGGTGGATCCTGGACCATAAGATGAAGGACTATGATGTGAACGGCGAAGAGTTCAAGCACCTGCCGCCCGCGATGGCCGCCACAGTGCCCCCTGGTGTCCAGGGGGTGGAGAAGAACGAGAGGCTGCACAAAGAGTCATGGATGCCCCTGAAGACGGAGGAGGACGAGGAGAAGGAAAAGGCAGCCACAGAGGAGGAGGGCGGCATTGTAGAACAGATAAAGATGGGCAGTTTAGATCTTGTAGAAAAAGTAAAGATGGGCAGTGGAGATCTTGTAGAAACAATCAAAATAAAGACCGGCATTGTAGCTCAACCACAGGAGCTACCTGACCCAGAACCACAGGAGCTGACACTGACAAAGACTGAGAAGGCGACACAGGAGTAGCAGACACAAGCTCAAGCAAAGGCCTAATGTGTCATGGACCAATGGACTCACACTAGCAGGACAATGATTGGTGGACACAGTATCAGGTCAAGGTCATGATTGGCAGACATAATGAGATGGCTGAACAAGAATCTCTAAATGGATATATTTATTGGATTTTGACAAGATGGTATGAGAGAGGTGTAAAGTGTGTATAAGAGTACCTGCTGCACTGTGTAACGTGTTAAATAGCGCCCAAGCCTATTAACACTGTGGACTATAGCCACACATGACATGATGATAAAGGGTCTCCTTTATAAAATATATTACTGTTAACAGTTTACTAATGATACTTATTTGATATATAGTGCTCTATACAGAGATATGATATTTTAGCCATGGTCAGCAACCTGTTACAGACACTACAAACTTCAACTAACTTAAGAGGATTCTCTGGTACTTTTATATTATTTTTAGCCAGTAGTTCTGAAAGTAGTGCTCACGAGACAAAAGTGGTCCCCGAGAATTGCGTACTACGTCACATATGTGCAGATGTGTGCACCATGTCATTGTGCTCTCTCTCTCTCGCTGCTGTGTGTGCATCTTGCTAGCTGTCACTCAAATGGCGAGGGGCTGAAGCTCATTAGCTAGAACTCGAATTGTTAGGACGCTGGCCCATGTGGGAGAAAATGCAGGGAAAATGGCACAGCACAGCTTCCAGAAAAACTATTGCTTTCAAACTAGGGATTTCGTGGCTAATTGAGGTGATACCGTAATTCTGCTCATAGATAATGCATGTATGAACTACACATTGACACATCCAGCCCAAAGCGGGAGGTTTAAAAAACACTTAGAAGTCGCCAAAGTTCCAGAGCATGTCTTTAACAATATGCCTCCTCTAAATGGTCTGGATTTATCATTTATGAAGTATTGTCAAATTAAAGTACTATTGTAATGAATTTGTGAGTTTTGTGATGATAATTTACTCTGAATGCCTCCCCTTGATTTAATCTTAGGCAGGAAGCAGAGGCACTATTCAGGGAAGAATATACCAAGATATTCAATTTAAGTTGAACTGGTAGCCATTTTTGATTCTTCCAGTCCAGACTGTTTCAATACTTTCCTCCTCAGACTATTGTGACCGTAGCGTGGATCGATAATTCTCATTGTGTGACTTCTTCCATAAACTGTGAGTGTTTGTCTCCATGAGTTAAGTCAATCAGTGTTTTTGCCGCCTCCTCTTCCTGGGATTATAGAAGCTGTGTATTGCTGTGCTGCCCATCAGGCAGATTGAATGGGCATCCTTTCTTCTTAACATTTGAGAGTAATTATTCCGTTAATCGCATTGCCTTTGACCGACCTCCCTTATCATTGTGGAGCTTAACTCATTTTGTGGAAAAATCCTCTCCAGATGAATCGCTCTCATAACCTTCTCTCTCACGCCATTTCTCTTCTCTCTCTGTTCATGTCTGTTATTGATCCTGCTGTTGTGTTGACACTGAAGCTGCTTTGGCTCCAGTTGCTGATCGCTATCTGATCTTTACGACAGCATCATTCATCCTGATCAGGGGCCATTCACACTAGGACAGGGTAGGGGTGGGCGATATGAGCTAAAATTCATATCACGATATTTTCCACTGTCCAGACGATATCGATATGATATCACGATATATGACGTAAAAAAATATGAATCACATTTTAATATCCCTTCTTGGTTAAATTATATTAGTTAAGGAAAAATATGTATTTGAACCTTATATAACCAGAAAGAGTGAGGCATTGGACCGTATGGACCTGAAAAGTTTTTATTTGTATTGTGCAAACATGCATTCCGTAAACATGAGGTAGGTAGGCCTATATATATATATATATATAAATTAGATATTAAGTAAAATTAAATAAAAAATAACAGGAGATAAAGAAAATAAGGTAATTACAAATTCAAATACGTGTGTTTGTTTTGGCTACGGTCCGTAGATATGTAAAAAACTAACCGTTTGAAACTAAACCTTTCAAGCCTCAACCATCAATTATCAACAATATCAACAAATCTTCACTAGAACTTTCTTCACAAGTTCCGTGCCAGGAATACCAGCATGTTGACTGTTTCTGGCTTTAGTGCTGCCCTGTGACATGTCACCACATTGCCCCCAGTGCTGAATGCCCTCTCAGAGGGGGCACTTGTGGCAGGGATGCATAAGTATTTCTTTGCCAGACAACTCACACGTGGAAAATTAGATCCGTGAAATCGCCACCACTCCAAAGGATCAGACTCGCTGTCTGCTGCCGTTGCCAGAATGTAGCTATTCAGCTCTTGCTCAATGATCTGCCTCTCTGAACATGAGGCAGGTGCACTGCTGGTCTGCTTAAAGAAGCTCCCAAGGCTCTTCTTGGGCTTCTGCCTGATTGATGAGCAGTGGAAGCTTCTTTCTCCCTGTCAGTGTGATCCTCTGCAAGAGACGATTTTCCCAGGGCTGTGTTCTCCACCAGGAGGGCTTCGGTCTCTGAGGCAGCTCTCACCTTAAAAAATGAAAATAATTAAACTTTATTTGTATAGCACCTTTCATACATAAAATGCAGCCCAAAGTGCTTTACATTTGAAGCAATAAAACAAGAACAAATGAATAAATACCTTAATGTCCTCCAGTTTCTCAGCGGACATGTACCTGGTCTTGAACCTTGGATCTAGAAAGGTAGCCATGGAGAGCAGCTCATCTGTTGCAGGGTCAGTGTACTTGTTATTCAAGTAATCAAGAACCTTGATCTTGATCTCTTTGGTCAGTTCTGTATCGTCCTTGCTCAGATTTAGAACCTCTGCATTTAACAGATTGATGACAGGCTTCAAATAGGACACGCTCACATAGCGCTTCTCCTGACAGGGCATCTGTAAAGTCCTGGAGTGGCTTCAGTGCTGCTGTGACTGATTCCAAGACCTGGATGTCTTGCCAGGTAGGTACAAGGTGCCGTGTCTTTTGTCCCCTGCCAGGACCTGTGTAATGGCCTTTTCCTGCTCCAGGACTCTTTCCATCATTTTCAGACGAGATCCCCACCTTGTCGGAGATTCTGTGATGAGCTTGTGCAGGGGCAGGCTTAGTTCATTCTGTGCTGTCATCAGGGCCTTCTGCTTTTTCCAGCTGTATGAGAACGTGCTAACCACCTTTTTGCAAACCCCTGTGGCCCGGGAAATCGCACACCCCTGTGGCCCGGGAGCGTTTTGACACTCCTCTCTGGAAATTGGGAATAAGAAATCAAAATAATAGGGTGAAAAATAATCGAATCACAATACAATAATAATTAATAATAATGCATTTTTATATAGAAATCACAATACAATATAACTTTTTAATCTTTGTTTGAGGATTTACGGCATTTACATTCAACTGTTACACATTTTACAAATCTGATGTGCTTAGATTTAGCCTACGGTACATGGCTGATGTGAGCTGTATTTTTTCTTAATAATAAGCATCATACAGGGTAGGCCTAGGCCACAGTCCTGAAACTTACCAATAGCATTGTGCAGCCTGTGTCCGAAACATCCAAGGTTTGCCCACTTGTTCAGCTGCAATGCCTTGATCATGTTCGATCCGCTGTCGGTCGTCATACAAACTTGACGCGACTCTTTTAATCCCCAGGACGACAGTATGTCCCTCAGCCCACCTGCAATTATTTCCCCGGTGTGGTCGTCTGGGAAATAAGACGTCTGTAGGCACTTACTTTTCAGTTTCCAGTCACCGTCTATGTAATGGATTGTGAGGCTTATATAAGGTTCTGTGGTACGACTTGACCATAGATCGGCAGTAGTGGAGAAGAATGGAATGTTATTTATCTCACTGTAAACTCTGTCCCAGCATTCTGTGTAAAGCTGTGGCAGGCATTTTTGGCTAAAATATTTGCGGCTCGGGATCTCATATCTTGGGTCCAGAGTTTGAATCAACTTTTCTGAACCCCTCTTTCTCCACAGTTTGAATCGGTACCATGTCCTTCGCTATGTGATTTGTAATCGCAGCTGTGATGTCTATCCATTTTTGCTCGTCTTCTCATAGCAAGTACCGGCAGCAAATGATGATATAATTGATTGTTGAGTGCGAGTCTGGCTTGTCTTCGGGCGAGCTCCTGGGCTTACTGTCTCACGCATTCTGGTGCATTGTTCATACTCACGGACATGTATGTTTTTAAGTGATTGACACAACTTGCATAGGGTAGTGTTTTGGTCGGGGTCGGAGATTTTAAAGCCAAACCAGTTCCAAACAACAGAGGTGCCCCCTTTCTTCTTAACCAATTTATCCTCCTGCTCTTGAGCAACATCAATTTCTGTGTTTTCGCTCATCCTGGATTGTAAAGTTTTCCCCCAATAGTTAACCTGCCTCCTAACTG